>NC_089681.1:107405891-107715623 GCF_031753505.1 Anomalospiza imberbis
GTGGCCTACAAGGCCCTACGCACATCAGCTGGGTATGCTGGTCAAGCACCACCTGTGCAGGTGATCTCTAGTGAAGACTAGAATGAAGGCTTTGCTCCCCTGCTCACGGATCTCAGGGGCTCTGAGAACCTGTGCACCCTTGATGACCAGAGCTGCAATAAAATATTGTAGGAGACTTAAAGAGCACAATTGCCTTAAACACCAATCACAGAATCACAGAATCAACTAGGCTGGGAAAAACCTGAGATCATTGAGTCCAACCTATGACCAAAGATCACCTTGTCAACCAGATCACAGCACTAAGAGCCATGTCCAGTCTTTCCTTAAACACCTCCAGGGACAGTGACTCCGCCACCTTCCCTGGGAAGTCTATTCGATGCCCAAAATCACCCCTTCTGTGAAGATTTTTTCCTAATGTCTAGCCTAAACCTCCCCAGTGCAGCTTAAGACTTTGTCTTCTTCTATTGCTGGTTGCCTGGTGGAAGAGACTCACCCCCACCTGGCTACACCCTCCTTTCAGGGAGTTGCTATGGGTTGATAATGTCACCCCTGAGCCTTCTCTTCTCCAGGCTAAACAACCCCAGCTCCCTCAGCTGCTTCTCATAGGACCTGTGTCCCCAGACCACTCACCATACTTATTGCCTCCTCTGGACACATCTGAGCATCTCAACATCCTTCCTAAACTGAGGGTCCCAGAACTGGACACAGCACTCAAGGTGTGGCCTCACCAGTGCTGAGTACATGGGAAGAATCACTGCACCGGTCCTGCTGGCCACACCATTCCTGATACAGGCCAGGATGCTGTTGGCCCTCTTGGCCACCAGGCCATACTGCTGGCTCATGTTCAATCACCTGCTGACGAGCACCCTCAGGTCCCTTTCTGCCTGGGCACTGCCCAGCCACTCTGTCCCCCAGCCTGTGGTGCTGCAGAGGGTTGTTGTGACTCAAGGGAAGGACCCGGCACCTGGACTTGTTAAACCTCATATCACTGGACTTAGCCCATCTACCCAGCCTGTCCAGGTCCCTCTGCAGAGCCTTCCTACCCTCTAAGAGATCAATGCTTTCATCCAATTTGGTGTCATCTAGATTTGCTGATGGTGGACTCAGTCCACTCAGACTATTAATAAAGGATTCAGCAGGACTGGCCCCAGCGCTGAGCCCTGGGGGCTCACTGGTGAATGCCCACCAAGTGGATGTGACACAATTCACTTCCACTCTCTGTGCCTGGCTATGCAGCCAGTTTCTAACCCAGCAAAGAGTGCTCCTGTCCAAGCCGTGGGCTGCCAGCTTTTCCAGGAGTGTCCTATGGGGAGATGGTGTCAAAGGCATTGCTGAAGGTCGAGTAGACAACATCCACAGCCTTCCCCTCATCCACCAGGTGGGTTATCTGGTTATCAAAGGAGATCAGATTGGTTAAGCACAACCTGCCGCTCCTAAATCCATGCGTGGCTGGGGTCTGATCCCTCAGCTGTCCTGTAGGTGCTGTGTCACCACATTGAAGGTGATCTGTGCCATAGCCTTACTAGGCACCAAGGTCAGGCTGACAGGCCTGTAGTTTCCTGTGTGCTCCTTATGGCCCTTCTTATGGATGAGCATCACATTGGCCAACCCAGTCATCTGGCACCTCCCTGTTACTCAGGACTGATGGTAAATGACAGAAAGCATCTGGCAAGGTCTTCTGCCATCCCCCTCATCAACCTAGGATGGATCCTCTGCGGTCTCATAAACTTGACAGCATCTAAGTGGCTCAGCAGGTCTCTAACTGCTTCCTCCTGGATGACAGGGGAGGCTATTCTGTTTCCTGTCCCCATCTACCAGCTCAGGAGGCCAGTTGTCCTGAGGACAGCCTGTCCAATTGTTGAAAACTGAAGCAAAGAAGACGTTAGGTACCGCAGCCTTTTCCTCATCTTTGCTAACTGTATTCCCCCCTTGTCCAATAAAGAATGGAGGTTCTCCTTGCCCCTCCAAGATGTGTTAAGTTCACCAAAGGACTTTGCCCACCGTGGCAAATTCTCCAAAGAGGCAACTGCTCATCTGTGATGACTGAAGCTTCCCCGCTCCTGAACATGTCTCTGTGAAACTGGGAAAGAGTTAACCCCACTTGAGATGAACGTGAGATAAGATTGTCTGGGTGCTTTCTCAGACTAGTGGGAGGAAAACAGATACTGGAAGAGAACTGATACTGGACAGAAAGAATCCACAGAGAAAGCCAACCCAGCAGCTGTGCTGAAAATCAACTCTGCGTGTAGCCAATGAGCGTTAATTCCTTTGTTTGCTAAAATGTAGAAAGAGTGAAAAGTTTTGAACACACCTTGGGAACCACATCAGCAAGAAGACCAGGGTGAAGAGAGATGCAACAGGATGCTTTCTGGACCCAGGTGTGGTGATAGTTCTTCTTAAATTGTCTTGCTCTTTCTCTCCCCTCTGGCCCTCCTTTTCTTTTTCTTTCCTATTCTTCCTCCTCTTTCCTATTTCTGTCTATCTATTTCACACTGACTGTTAAATAAAATCCATACTATTGACTTTGGCACATGGTGTTGTCTGCATCTTAATTCAGGTAGAGGCGTCTGTCAGTAATTGGATCATAACAGATGTGCTGACACAACAGATTGCTGCTGTGAGAGGTGAGAGGTGCAGCTGATCCTTGGCCCAGGGACTGGCACTGGAGAAGGCAGGTGCAGCTCTTATCTTCCCTGGAGTGTTTGTGCATTGGTGTTACATTCCACCCCTATGTGGAAGGGAGCAAACAAGATTTGTAGATGTTCACAGGTGAAAAAGAATGGCAAAAATCAAAAGGGTCGAGAATTTTTTTAAGAATTGAAGGAAACTGCAGAGTCAGTCCCATATGTAAATTATCTGACATACCCTAAAACTTATAGGCCTAAATTATTTAACAATGGAACTGTACTAGGTATAAGTTAAAGCCTAATTAAATATATGTGCCCATTGCTCTGGAAAAGCAAAGCCATCCAATCCTAAACTGCCTATCATTCTGTTACAAAGTTATCTATTTAGCACCAGGAACAAAAACAAAAACAAAAAAATGCATTTAATGAAAGCATTAATTCTATATATCTTCATCTAAGAAAAAAGCAGAGTTTGCTGTTTTATATGAGAGATGAAATTCTTTTGCATTCTATATCATCTACAAAATACTATACATACAGTATCATAATAATTATTTTCTGCAGAGGTGACAATATAAACAGCTGTCATGGATTAGGCAGTTTACCTTTTCTGAGGATCCTTTTGAAGTAAGCCATCAAGCAAACTGATGAACTCAGCAGAAGGTTTGTGAAAAACAGAACCTGTAAAGAAAAGCACTTAAGATCAGTATTGGACAGCAAAAACAATCATCACCCAATGTAAACCACACTATTATCTACAGATCATGCTACAAAACTTTTTTGATAGTAATTTCATCTGAAAACAAATCCCAATGTATAAAGAATCTTAAATATACACTCTTTGCATTTCAAAGAATTCACAAAAAAAAAAAAAACCCCAAACAAACTACTAAAGCTCTGTCACCAAACTAATAATTGTTTTTTTATTTGTAACTCTTTTTAAAAAAAGCATCCTCCAATTATCAGATAGCCACCAGGAAGAAATTAAGTAGAGCTAAAATCTGCTTAAATTGAAAAAGAGACACTAATGTAGAAGGATCTCTGTGAATAATACTGATGCCCAGAATGACATAAAAAAGATGTCAAGACCAAAAATTCCACTCCAGTAGGTAGATTTTGTGTTAATAATTAAAAGTAAATTATATATGTTGCTGTCAAAAGGGAAACAAGCATTCATAACTGTTGCCCTGATTTCTTAGGATTTTCTAAAGCATTCTGAATTTACATTCTTGTAGAGAACTTTCTCACGCAACTTTCTGTAAACAACCTATTGTTTTGCATTCTTTCATAGAGGCGGAGAAATTTGATAGACTGGTAGTTTGTCCAGTGTTGTTGGAGAGGTGGCACGTTCACCTTCCAATCCACTGGCACCTTTTGAGATCTATAAATTATTGGAGTCAGAAAAATAAATTAGTCCTCTTCATTGTGACCAGAGCTGTGGTGCGTCGTTTTTCCTTGTGTCCTCTGGTGACACATAACTAACAGGGAATTATCACATGAAGGCATTGCTAACTTTCACTTTGGACAACTAAGATTCCTGCAACCAGCCTCAGAAGAAAAAGGGCAAACCAAAGCTTTAACTTTGTATTACTGTGACTTGATCCATTAAAGAATAACAGTACCCTACCCTCTGGTCCTGGTCGCAACGGATCTTCAGATAAAATCTTTTCAATTAATTCAGAACGGCTTTCTGACAGGAATGGTGGTTTTCCTACAAACAAACAGAAGTGTATTTCACAGATTAGGCAAACTTCAAAATGGTGGTAAGGTACAATGATTTATCATGAGCTCATTTTCCTGAGAAAGCATCCAAAGAAATAAACATCAGTCTGACTACTATTTATCAAATTTCTTGTAAATTTAAATTCCAAATCTTTGATTAAATGCTTTCATCATAAACAGTAAAAGAAACCACAGACAGAAGAGGCAACAAATATGGCCTGGTGGAGGTGACCTTGACAGCCCCGTATGAATCAGAAATGAGACAACAGGAAAAGACAGAAATCTCTGTATCTGTGTTACCGTGTTGATCCAACAGATCAAGGTTTTGCTTAAGGTTTAAGAAGGATGCAGTGTAATTCTCTTCTGTGATGAAGCTTTCTTCTAGCTGAAGTTAATGGGTACTTTATGTGCAGGGAACCAAATTACTCTAGTTTTACAATAGCGAAGCAATTTTCTCTTTCAAAGGTTAAAATAATGCACACAGAGTTTAATATCAAGGAGATTAAAAACACTATACTGTCAGATTTTGAGGGCTGCCATAATTTTAAATAATACTATTTAAACCCTACATGTTGGTTAGTACTGATGTCAATAGGAACACTTAACAGTATTGTTGCACCTGATTATCGGATAAAGACACGGTTTTTTTTTGTCTTTTAAGCACAGTTAGTACGTTCTTCAAGAAATCTCCAAAACCTGTCTCAAGTTTTTCTACGTCCTAACTTCCCTAGAAAGTTCATAAGAATTTACTCTGGGACCATAAATTATATTTCCATTATCACAGATATTAAATAGATATACAAACTTACAACCTGAGAACATTTCATAGAGTAAACACCCCAGGGACCACAGATCACTGGCTTTGCAGAAGTTGTCTCCCTTTATTACTTCAGGAGCTGTGTATAATGGAAAGCCTAGAAAATACAGAATGTATAATTAATGCACTTTGATTCTTCATTCAGCATTCATCTTGTTCAACACCTCAAATTTTGTCTCCGAACTTCACCAAGCTACAGATTATCTTCACTCAGCATAAAGGAAAACTGAAATAGCAAATGTAAGTAGTTTCCAAGGAACTCCTCTGCTATATTTTCACTGGATTATGTAGGATTATATATGCTACTTTGTTGTTTATTTCACTCCAATTACCAAACTGACTTGTCCTGTACTTTTCAAACACAGTGATTAATGCAAAGAATGTTTTGATTTACTTTAACAGCTTTAAGAGTCAAACAATTTGAGCAGAATGGTAAATCCTTCTCATGTGAGTAACAGAAATAATTCCATTACATTAGATTTGGGATTTCTTTTTTTAAAGCTATCCCAAGAAATAAACCTTCACAAACTTAGTAAACTCTGTTACAAAAACAAGGTAGCCAATGAAATCACTAAACTCTTATGGCTCTTTTCCCACTAAAACATTATTAAAACATCACTTATCAAATTGTAGCAGCTTATTCACAAATCTCTTTTGTTTGATACAGGAATAAAATATACAGTTCCTATTTCTACAGTAGTTCCCATCAGTTCTCAAAAATCTCTAAAGAAATTACACTAACAGCAAGAGTGCCAATTCCATAGTCCCTTCAAAAGTTTACTTTGGGTTCTTTTCTTCTTGGGTTTTATTTTTTTAAGTGACAAAAGATCATTACCATTCATATCAAAACAGTTCCGAAGAGCAACAGGAAAGAGATTAGATTTGTATTTCTTCCTGAATAAAGACCTGATCTTGGTCTTACTATTTCCAGTGTGGACTTTCAGAAGGAGACAGCAAGGAGAGCTCTCTTTTTTCTCATAAAATATTATGAAAAATTCTGTTGTTTCTGATAAAAGTAACTGATATATGGGACATCATTATCTTAGAAATAGAGGTCTATGAGATGTTCCAAGATAATGACTAATAAAAGATTCAATAAATTAAAAACAAATTTCTGAATTTTTCTTAGTCAATGAAAAAAAAAAAACCATAGTATTTGCAGTCTACTGCATTTTTATGGATTTGCCTGTTGAAACTGAAGCACAGTAACTTTCTCAGACTTTAAAATGAAACTATCATTCTTTGAGGTAGTGAAAGAGTTGACCTTAAACTAGAAATAACCTAGACCACATGCACCAAAAAGGACAATGAAAATACAGCAGTGCAATGCCCAATGAAAGAAGCAGTAGCTCTGTGTAGTACTTCCAAATTTTCTGTCTACTTTTAACATTAACTTAGTGGAATTTAGTTTCAGACCTTACAGAGAGCATCTACAGCACAGACTTTTAAAAAGTCCATAAATAATTCCATAGCTCAATTTTTTTTCTGAAAAAAAACAGGATTAATTCTAAATAATTTCTCTTTATCATAATCACTGATATTCCTACTTTCATTCTGTCTCTTTGGTATAAGTTAATTCTGGCTAGTAAAAATCTCATACCTTGAACTATATTTTTAAAGTATCTTTGCGGAGTGCTTTCATTAATATCTTCACATTCTTCACCACCAGCTAAAGCAAAAACTTTTTCCAAGTCTTTACCATCTGCTCTAGCCCAGCAAAAACTACTGAATTTCAAAGTGCCAGATCCTTCCAGTAGAATCTATTGGAAGAAACAAAATCCAATATGCTAGTATCATATACTAAAACTGAAATTTCCAACATGAAAAAACTTATTATAAAAATAATCACAATCGCAAACCATTTAAGTATATAGAGAGGATCACTCTAACGAAAAACACTGAAGTTTTTCTTTAAAGTCAATGCCAATATTGTCTTTTTTCTTACAACCAAATGTACCCTGATAGAACCCTTAAGAGGTTCAATGTGCACTTTTGTTTACTCATTATTAAATCTAAATAAACAATGATGTTACTAGAGAAAAAATAGTTAAAGTAGAGTAAAACTGCATAGGAAAATATAAGTCTAGTAAAACCAAACAGGGCTTCATTTGAGGGAAAAAAAAAAAAAAAAAAAGGAATTTTTCTCATTTTACATAGCAGAAACTTCCACAGATTTTGTCCAATGATGATGAGAGTTTTCTCTGACCAGTGACTACTTATTCTTGCAACTAAAAACTTCATAATCCCAAAAACCTTGTTTAGAGAAATAGCTCATTCAGTCAGAAGCAGTGGGCAGGGCACAGAAGAAGCCTTAACTTTGGCATTTTACTTTCTGTTGAAATAAGCATTTACAGCAGAATTCTTCTTTGGAAAACTACTGAGTCATCTACACTATGCTTTACTCATGTATTTTTTGTGCTTTTGGGTCCACAAATGACAGGAATTGAGTAGAATTGTAGAAGATTTTACCAAATATTCAGAGAATGGCAACTTGATCACTTACAGATCAAGGTCAAAATCAATTACAGTTAAGCAAATTTTTTTTATTATAGTCATATTCTGGTGGCTACATGAATTAAAAAAAAACACAGACTTTAGCAAACCTCTACATAAATGACACACACATACACAAAATGGGAAACTACATAAAGACTTGTATTTTTATACAGGAATAAGATGATCATTTCTATGGTATGTGCAAACAATAAAGAAAGTTACTAAGAAACTTTAGTTAAATTTACTCCCTCATTAGCATTTTCTATGACTGCAAAATATTCTGCAGCATGATAAAATAGCAACAAATTTATGTCTCCAAGGACAGAGAACTAAAATCTTTCATTAAATTAAACCAGTACACCAAATAAAAAAGAATATATCACATTGTATCAGATATACGCTAAGGAAAGAAATCAATTATACCATAAAATATTCAAGCTACAGACTTGTCTCTGATTGTCTTCACATATATTATAAAACTCAACTGACCTCACAACTGAGGCAAGTTTCTTCCAAATCATAAAATACAAATAATAAAATAAATGCTGATTGCATGAAAAGTTAACATCCAGTGTCCATATAGATCATATCCTTCCTCACCTTTCTAGGCTTCAATTCACAATAGATAATTCCATGCTTATGAATATGGTATAAACCAGTAACCAGCTCAACACCAAATTCTCTCACCACATTTTCTGGAAGACATTCATCCTGAGCAATGACAGATTCTAGAGAACCACCTGAAATACACACAGTCAGCAAGTGCATATAAAGAAGAGGTCACACAAGTAATGCTCAATTACATAACCTGCTTCAAAAGATGTCAATCAAAAACCAGTATAAGTAGATATTAAAAATATTTATTGATATCAAGTATCAAGATGTATCAAGATGTACAAAAAAAATCTTTTCAATACTGTGACAAAATCTTAATTTTATCTGGAATAAAACTGACTGCATGACTTCAAAACTACTTCAATATTATTTTACAAAGGAAACAGAAGGGAAAAAAGAAATCCAGAACCTGTGTCACTTCACAGTGTAATAGTCTCCCATGCTTTTATTAAATTCCTTACCCAGATTCCTGCTACACAAGTTAAAAGAATAAATAATACATTCCTTCCATATGGAGGAAAGCATGCTGTCAGAAGTTTAAAACATGCAGTCATTACAATTAAAGAAAGCTTTACAAGATTCCTTTAACAGATTGATAAGAACTTATCAAAACTATGTGAACCACTTAATGCAGTTCTGGGTTCTCAGAGTTTCCAAATTATAATTTTAACATGGTAATCAAAATACTTATACTGAATAAGAAAAAAATTAAATCATTCACTTTAGCTGCTGAATTGCTCTTTGAATAAAAATTAATTTGAATAATATTGTCATTAGAACATCATAACTTGATTTGCTCCTTGATGTCTTTTAAAAGAGAATGTCAAAGCTGCCAGTCCTTAAAAAACTTCTCAAGAAATTTTTACTGAGCTACCTTCTGACTATTCACAATTTGCTTTTATATTCCCTGACTGGCCTTTTCTCTTCAGCTCTTAAAAACCAGCATTATGTAACTCAACTAACTTTTCAAAGATGCATACAGTGAAGCAGAGGAGAAGCATGATTTCAATTGATTTCTAAAAATGTTTCCAAGAGCAAAACTACTTTTATATATAAACAAGATTTTCAAGTTAATAATCAGATAATTACGCTTTTTTCAAAGATCTAAGCATTTATTGTAAAGATGTTGTAAGAAATCTCTTATAAATACTCATTCTTAAATGCTTACCTTTGAGCTTATCTTACCTGTGCATAATTCCACTACAAGCCAGAGATGGTTGCTTGTTTCATACCACTCATAAAATGTCATTATATTCTTATGTGTGAGTCCCTGGGTCAGACGAACCTAGAGTGAAGTTTTTAACATACTTAAGTGGGGGAAAGACATAAATGTATATATATGGACTTGAGGCATGGGAATAAGAAACAATACAATCTACTCTAGATTAGCTGCTTGTTCTCTTGCCTTTTCTAGTGCTCTAACATTACTCTTCAAATATTTTAGTGTTATATGTATGTTGAGAAAAGATAACTTTCCTTACAGATACTGCCCAACTCACCTGTTTTTAAAATACAGAAAAAAACTAGTAAGTTCCCAACTCAAAATTATAAATATTATTTAGCCAGAAGGCTAAATACCACTAAATAATAAACTAGAAACCAGAATTTAGAATCAAACTTGCACTCTTACTTTATTTTTCAATAAGAATACAAATGAGGGGTAATACAGGAAAAAGTGAAAAGAAGCTTTTCCATCATTCTCAGTCTTATCAGATAAAGAAAACCATTCAAGAGACCCTGAAAATCTGTATTTCCATAATACCTACGTGGCCTAATCTCTACAGAAGCCTGCTTCTTGCTAGAGTGGTATGTAAGGTATCCCCAAGAGATTTGTAAGGCCAATATACTCCTAAGAACAAAAAAGTTCCCAAGAAATCATCTTTGAAACGACAAGAGGGAATATGAAACTCTATCCGTTTTGCATGGCAAGGTTTCGGTATCCAGGTGGGGAGGTCTACAGGACTGGCTTCTGTGAGAAGCTGCTGGAAGCTTCCCCTATGTCTGACAGAATCAATCTCAGCCAGCTCCAAGACAGACCCACTGCCAGCCAACACCAACCCATCAGTGATGGTGGCAGCACTTCCAGGATAACACTTAAAAAGGGGGAAAAACACTCTTGTGTAACAGCAGCAGGGGAGAGGAGTGAGAATGTATGACAGAAACAACCCTGCAGACACCAAGGTCAGTGTAGAACAAGGGGCAGAAGGTGCTCCAGGAGCTGGAGCAGAGATTCCCCTGCAGCCCTTGATAAAGACCAGTGAGGCAAAGCTGTCCCTCTGCAGCCCATGGAGGTCCATGGCAGAGCAGAGATCCACCTGCAGCCTGTGGTGGACCCCACTCTAGAGCAGGTGGAAACCTGAGGGAGGCTGCGACTCTCTCGGAAGTCTGTGCTGGAGCAGGCTCCTGGCAGGACCTGCAGACCCATGGAGAGAGGAGCCCATGCCAGTTTCTGGCAGGATGTGTAACCTTGTGGGAACTCACACTGGAACAGCCTTTTCCTGAGGAACTGCGCCCTGTGGAAAGGACCTATGTTGGAGCAGGGCATGAAGAACTGCAGCCTGTGGGAAGAACCAACACTGAAGAAGGTTGTGGAGGACTGTCTCCCATGGGAGGGACCCCAGGCTGGAGCAGGTGAAGAGCATGAGGAGAAAGGAGCAACAGAGATAGCGTCTGATGAACTGATCCCACTCCCCCATCTCCCTGCATCTCTGGCAAGGGAGGATAGAGAGAAAATTGGGAGTAAAGCTGAGCCCAGGAAGAAGGAGGGGTGGGAGAAAGGTGTTTTAAGATTTGCTTTTATTTACCATTATCCTACTCTGGCAATAAATTCAATTACTTTCCCTAAATCGAGTCTGTTTTGCCTTTGAACGCAAGTGGTGAGTGATCTCTCCCTACTCTTATCCTGACCCATTCATTGCATTTTCTGACTCCTGTCCAGTTCAAGAAGGGAGTGATAGAGCAGATTTGGTGGCAACCTGGCATCCAGCCAAGGTTAACCCACTACAGAAACAAAATTTACCTACTGGAAAAATAAAATATTTGAACTGTATAACTGTATCAGTTTCCTTTCCAGACAGTATCATATTTCAAGCTTTGCCAAGGTTTTACAAACCAAAATTGATTTAGCTTAAATGATATTCTTTCATCAAAAATAATTTCTTCTTGCTAAGCAAGAAATTGATTGTTTACTGGAAGTTACTGCTACCACTGGATTTGCACAACTAATAAGAAAAAAAGCAAACCACCACATGTAACTATTTTTACAAGTTCACTAACACATCACGGAAACAGTAAGACTGTAAACATGTGTTTATGAATGCAATCTAAAAACCAATAAAATCACATGAAGAAATATATACATTAAAAGAAGACTGTATTTAAAGAATAAGAACTTAAAATCTTGAGAAGCTGGTCTAAATGTGACAAACTCCATCTAAAGAAGCACACGACACTTTTCTATAACTTGTGCAACTGGAATTTTGTAGGCTGTAATTTTTCCCAGATTTAGCAGGAAAAGAAACTCCATTACTTACCCAGTTTGCTACTCCAGCTCTCTTGCATTTATCACTGCAAACAATGGCAACAAAATTAATTGTCCCCTTTCTTCTTCCTTTATAAACAACTGTCGTATTTCCTCTTCCAATCTCCTCATACAAAACAAAGTTCTCCATGTTTTAGGGTGCTTCACGGGTAACAGACTGGAAACATGGCATTCGTTTCACAAACAAATAAACCTAAAGAAAGGAGGAGAAAGGGGAAGCCTTCAAATTTAATGGCCATTCATGTATAGTAGTCACCCTCCCCATTACCATGAATAGATATTCCATACTTCCAGAAAGACTGAATATAATTACTTTACAGAAGACCTTCTCTCAGGAAATGTGATCAAAATTTTGAAAAGGCAAATTTTACATTTCCAAAGATCTTATTCAAAAAGTAATAGATGGGCTAGTAGATACAAATTCTAAATAGTATTATCTGTAAAATTCAGGAGGCTATGAGGGAAAGAGAATAGTCTCTGATTCTCAAGAGTAATGGCTATGCCTTTATTTCAGTACACAAACCAATGGAGCATAGAATCATAAAATCATAGAATGACTTGGGTTAGAATGGACATTAAAGATGATCTCGTTCCAATGCCCCTGCTGTGGGAAGGAACACATACCACCAGAACACCGTACTCAATGTCCCATTCAACCAGGCCTTGATCACTGCCAGGGATGGGACACCCACGGCTTCTCTGACACAAAAAACAGATTTTCAACAGATGGATTTTGAGATAAAATGAAAAGAGATCAATTAAACTGATACAAAAGGTGAAAATATGAGGTAAGAAGGCCATCACGGAAGCCTCCCAAGCCACCACCTGTAGGACAGCAGGTGTGAAGCTCCACAGAAGCGCCCAAAGCGGCAGCCTCCAGGCACCGAGGGAACTGATTTGCCCTGGGCTGGATACGGAACCAGCACACCAAGAAGACGCCGTTCCCTCTCTTTCCGAGGGAATGGCCAAACCACTCCGAACGAAGCAGCCCGTGCCCGACCCGCGATCTCCTGCGCTCCCAGCTCTGTCGGGGGCGGTCAGGCCTGAGGCACTGCACGGCGGCTCCGGAGACACGGCCGCCTCCCGACCCACTTGCAGCACAGGGGAGGGGGCCGTGGGGTCACAGGAGCGCTCCAGCGGGGCGTTCCAGCCCCGTCCCGGGTCCGCTCCCGCACTCGGACCGAGGGACGGCGGCGGAAGGAACGGGAGGGAGGTGAGGGATGGGGAGGAGGTGAGGGGCCGCTGGGCGCGCGCGCTCCGCCAGGTAACGGCCGCGAACGTGCGTGGGAAAGGGGGAAAGGTACGAGAGCCGTACTTGTGTGCGGGATGGAACCGGCGGGAAAGGGTGGGAACGACAGCCGTACCTGTGCCGGGGTTGGACCCGGCGGGAAAGGGTGGGAACGACAGCCGTACCTGTGCCGGGGTTGGACCCGGCGGGAAAGGATGGGAACGACAGCCGTAGTGCGGCGCGAGACGCCTCACCGCCACGCCGCCGCCATCAACCGAAACGGCGGAGCCCCGCCCCCGGGACAGAGTCTCCAGTGCCCCGGCGGCAGCGTCCGGACAGGGCACTCGTCCGTGCGTGCCACAAAATACAGGCAAGCGGAATAGGCACCGGCTCAGCAGGCAAGGTGACTCCGGGAACCGGCGACTTCTGCTGTCCTTTATTCCAGCTGGAACGCACCGCCAGGTCCCACCGGGCTGCGTCCCCGCATCCCCCGCACGCTACTCGGATAGTCGCCACCCCACGCCCGTTTCCAGGAGACGGCGCCAGACGCCGGAAGCAGAGTGGAGCCCCATTGGGCTAAGGGGCGCCCACGTCAGGGCGGGACCACCGGGCAGCGAGCGGGGAGGGTGGCGGGGAAGTTCCCGCATGGTGGTGCGGGGAGCGCCGGGGGCTGGCGCGTCCGTCGGGAAAGGCCCGGCTGCCGCCGGCAGGCAGCCTGAGTTGGTGGGGCTGCTCCGTTCAGCCTTTGCAGTCAAAACGGCAGATAGCGTCCTCAGCCCTGCCATGGCATTCTGCAAGCGCCTAATTGAGGGATAGTTTTCTTGTGACAAAATTTAGCCCTTGAAACAAGCGTTTTCTGTGTTTAACAACTACATGGAGTTTTCACTTGTTTTTTCATTCAATGGGGATCTGGAGTTTTTTTGTTTTGTTTGTTTGGATTTGGGTTTCTTTGGGGGGGCTTTTTGTTTGTTTGTGTTTTTGTTTGTTTATTTGTTTGTTTGCTTTTTCCTTGTCTGGTTTTGTTTTTGTAAGACCCTTAAAAATCCCTTATCTTTTGGGCAACATCTGGAACTGTGGTTACAGGACAAGGGCCTTCAAACTGAAAGAAAGTAGATTTGGATTAGATATTAGGGAAAAAAAATCTTTGCTGTGAGGGTGGTGAGGCGCTGTCACAGGTTGCCCAAAGAAGCTGTGGATGTCCCATTCCTGGAATTGTTCAAAGCCAGGTTGAATTGGGCTTAGAGAAACCTGGTATAGTGATAGGTTAGGCATGGCAGGGGGTTGGAACTAGATGGTCTTTGAGGTCCCTTCCAACTCAAACCGTTCTATGATTCTAACAAAACATTTTAAAATGTTTGCTCTAGAGCAAGCTGTAAAGAATTGTTTTCACTCATTGTCTCACCTTTATTTTGACTTTCTAACAGGTTTGAACCCACTGATCCATTTCAACCAATATTGATAAGTAATACACTTGCAGAAAGGATTCAATGTTTCTTCTAGGCAGCATGATAACAGATGGTCAGTTTTTTTACTCCCACTCTTGAGAAGACTTCAGCAGGATTTTAAACTCCTGCAATATTCAAAAGGGGGAAAAAAACCTCAAACCTCTCTTTGTTGTTGACAAAAACATCAAGGTGAGCCAGCAGTGTGGGCTGGCAGCCCAACGAGCCAGAGGTATCCTGGACTGCGTCAAAAGGAGCATGGCCAGCAGGGCAAGGGAGATGATTCTGTCCCTGTACTCTCTGTTCTTGTGAGACCCTACCTGGAGTGCTGCATCCAGCTCTGGTGCCTCCAAAACAAGAAAGACATGGAAGTGTTGGAGCAAGTCCAGGGGAGGCAATGAAGGAATAAGGGGACTGGAACATCTCTCCTATGAAGACAGGCTGAGAAAATTGTTGCTCTGTCCCATGTGACACTGTAAGTATTGAGTAATTGCAGAGATGACTTGTAATTATCAATGAAGATACAGCTTTGAAGCTGCACAAGTAAGATAATTTTTCCATTCTGTTTTTAATGTAAATTACTAGATATAAATAAACCAAATGGATAAGAAGACATTACTTTCTATTAATAAGCACAAGAAAAGTATGCTTTGAAGAGGGACTTATTTAGATTTCAGAAAAATGTATATTTTATCTGTGGTTGTGATGACTGATATGAAGAAGAAGGAATAGAGTGTTAGGCGAGTTGCACACAAGTCCTGGCAGCAGTTCAATGGCACATCTTAGTATAAGTCAATTTCATTGTCCCTGTTCAAGAAGATAAAACTAAGCCACAATAACTATCAAGTTACTGTCTTTTCTTCCAGATTTCTCACGCTTTGTCCTATGTACACTTTCTTTTAAATTAGTCCAGGTTAGGGATTGTTTTTATGTTTTTGTTTTTTCACCCCCCCATTTTGGGGGAGTGAGATTGTATGAAGTTTAACATTAATGAAGTCTGTTGAAATCTTCATATAATAGTGGCAATAGAACGTCAAAATAGAGTGAGATAAACACACTAAAATAAACATTAAAAAAAGTTTAGTAACACTTGAACCGGAGATTTATAGCTTTTAAATTAAATGTCTCCATGATAAAAAATTTTCAGTATAATTAAAGGCAGACATAGAGAGAGATATGTTGACTTATGCCACCTTTTTTCCCAACTCCTCCTTATTAGGAATTATGGGCACCTTTTTATTGTTGATATACATTTTATTACATGTCTGTATGTTTTTTGTAATCTGGGTGCACAGTTTCAATATACTCCAGATGGGGAATTTTCCCTTTGATTTGGTGTAAGAATGGAGCATTCTCTCTTCAAACATATTTCTTCAGGTATGAGAATAGTCTTGCAGAAATAAAGTATTACAAATACAGATGAGGGTTGTAATTAAAAGACTCTTTGGCCTTTTACTTACTCTTTCATTCTATTGCTCCTTTATCCTGTTACTGAACATGACTTCAAGCACTGTACTCAACTGCACTGAACTTTTCTATGGGAATATTTTCAGCATTCAAGAACGGAATGCAAAATATTCTTTGTCCTGTTTGCACCATTTCAATACTCCTAGCAGTCTGTGCAGCAAACTCAGCCTTGCTATTTGCCTGGCTATTAGACAGGACAGTCAGATGTAATCAAATTCTTGTTCTCAAATAAATATATGATCTAATTTAAGGAAAATTAAGATCTTGTGATTGCAAGCACATAGCTCAGGCATGCTTAAACACTTCACTGCTCTACCCTCAATGGGTACTGCGTAAGCCTCTGACATTTTGCTTGGTTCTGAAAAGTGACCAGTAGGCTATAATTTTGAGGTGTGTTTCCGTGTTTTTTAAGATGTGTTCTTCAGTGTGCTCTAATGCCTGTTGAAAATGCTATACAGTTGTTTTATTTTGCCATATGTACTAGCTTTACTTTTTTTTTTTTTTTTCAGATGTCATGATTACTCACGCTCTATCCCATCTTGTTAGTACACGGTGTTTATTTCTATTCCAGACTGACCCCATTCTCAAGAGAATTTCTATTCTCGGCATCTAGGGTATGATGATTCAGTTGCTCAAATAAAATATTCTTATGTTCCATTTGCCTTGAGAGTACTGTCATTCCTGGGAAGTGCACAGAGACACTTTTCTGGTTTGACCTTTTTGGCAGATTGGTAGACATGGCCACATCTTTATCTTGTGCTTTTTATTTTGAGATTACTTTCCAACATCCTCTTGAAACTGGCATCTGTTTTCATCGTTTGAGTGAATCTTTTTTCTTCTTTATTTTTCTATTTCTGTGGTAACATCAATATGTGATTATGATATTATAATTTTGATATGATATTATGATACTATAATTTTGTCATCTTGGTTTTCTGGTACAACTCTGTTGTACTTACTGGTCCATATCAAATTCATTAAATAAATTCAAATGTTACTGTTATAGTATCATATCTTTCTGATATTTTAAAATAGCAATGACTTTTCAAATTCTTAGGTGCCTTCTGGGATTCCTGTTTTGAAATTTTTTCTCTATCAAAGAGTTGTTCTCTACACTTTTCAAACACTATTACAAAGCAATTTGTGTTTTGCAATAATGTTTCAAAGTTTTGCTTCACTGGTGAGGCAAAAAAACTATTAGTGGTTTCTTGTAAGATAACAAGACTTCAAATCTCAACTCACTGGATCAACTTGCAAGGTCACCAGTACTATATGTATGCCATGCTTGTGTTTCGTCTTCCTCTGTTATGGTCTCAGTGCTTTGCATATGCCTAAGGTTGGAAAGAGATGTGATAGGCTCAAAATTTTAATACTCTCTGAGTTAATACCTTTAAAGGTTGGCATATTACAAGGTATTTTTACCTTCCCAAAATAATTGGGTTTCCCTGGGAAATCAGCAGCTGCTCTGTATATGATACTGCAGTCAGGACCAACTTCCTTTTCGTTTGTTTGTATTAACTAGTAAGGAGATGGAGTTAATTGTAATGGATTGCCACAGCTTCTGCCAGGCATTTCTCATATCACATTCCTGAGTATAATCAGCTCTGATACTGGCTTTGTGAGCCTGGCTGGCAGAGCTGATACTCTTTTGCTGTAAGGTTCACTACTAACAGCCTTCTCAACATCTAAGCCTACTTGCTGGCTTCCAAATTATGATGATGACTGTGTTGCTGAGATAGGGAAGCTGAATAGGCCTTGTCAACAATTTGCTTTTTCAGTGACTATCATTCTGCTTATGTAATTTTGAGATTATGTAAAATTATTTATTATTGTATTTCAATAATCAAACATTTTCTTGTTCTAATGCAATAAATAGTGAGTAAACCATGCTATGCTGGTTGAATTCTTTTCATCTGTTCTAGGTGGAACAGATGAAACAGGCAAGAGGACATAAGATGGCAGGAGAACATCCCGTTTTCTTCAATTACATCCAGCAGTTTGTACTCACACAAGAGTCATGCTTCTTTATCACATATACAAAATGACTGTTTCAGCAGCAAGCAGTGGCTTTTATGTTGCATATTCTGAAGATTCAGACTGTATATTCAGGATATCTTTTGCTTTCTCATTAAAATTCACAACGTCAGAAGTATTATCATCATTCCATAGTGTAATCTTCATTTGACTTTGCTTGATTACATGGGTTTTTTCCTTTTCTTGCAAAATGCATGCCTGGCACATTTATCATTATCCCACTATCTTGCATTTCATTTCCTCTTTGTTTGTGTACTTGACTTCACTTATAATGCTAATCTGAGCTTTACAAACTATTTATTCCAACTTGTATCTCATTAATGCAAAATATGTGCAAAACCCCATCCTCTGAGTCACTGTTTGCCTTCATTTTTTTTCCCTCAAACTGTAAGATCTGGAATAATGCTTCTTTTGCCATAATTATTATTTATTATCCACTATGAAGGAAATTTTTATGAGTTTTCTCCTTAAAATATTTTCATCTTAATTTTATTTCTCTCCTCAGCTTGTGTTTATGCTTTAGCTGATCCATAAAGTTACTTTTTTATTTTATTTTGCCTCTCATTTTCCATGTGTTTTTGCTCAAATCAGCATCAGCTCTCCATAGGTCATAGTCACAATAACACTTCAGCTCAATTCGATAATTTAGTACTGCTCCTGAAAGATGCAGTCCCTATACAGGAAAGAAATTTCCAGCAGAGATGCAGTTGAAGAACAGGAAGGCATTGGTGCTGCCTGATGCTAGCTGAAAGAAGCACAAAGCTCTGAACAAGAAAAGCTTTTCTGCTGATTTGATTCTTCCAGCAAAGGTAGCATTGAATAACATCCTGTAAAACAAAACAAATAAATAAACAAAAAAAACCCTTCAAAACAAACAAAACCCCCCAAACATCAATAAAGAAAAAATCAGTCAAAAATACTTACATTTTTAATTTTCACGTGCTACCATGAGACAACTTGCAAGAAGCTGTGTGTTTTGATATTCAGGTAAAAGCAATGACAGCTTTACAAAAACCACCATTTAAACGAGAAACAATGTTGTACAGGCAGTGTAATGCAGACACTTCATAGATATTTTTAAAGAATTTGCAGCATTACTTAGTTCGTGCTGATATAGAAGTGTGAGAAATGGGGCCAGCAACACCAGGGACCAGGAGGAAGAACAAGAAGAAAAAGCATTGCAATTCCTTTCTTCTTAACTCCATGGCAGCTATTCAGAAACACAGGGTATGTTTTAGAGATTTTTTTTTCCTCTCCAAACACTTCTTAATGCCCACTGGAATTAGTTTGTTCTCTGAGATTAAAATCGTTTACCCCACAATTGCAGCTGCAATTGGAGTCTTCAGCTGGCAAACTAATCAGAGATTTCTTAAACTGGTTTCAAATGCTTTTAAAGCTTTTATTGTATTCTTTGATTGCTCTACAGGGCCTATAAAGGAGGTTCTATGGACAGCGAATGGTGAGGAATACAAGAAAAACAACAGCATGCTCACTGAAAGTACATTTGAAAGGTGCTGTATTTCAGCAAGGTGGAAATAAAGTCTCTTCCAGTGATGTAATCAAGGAAGCAAAGTTGACAATGAATATGAAAATATCATGTAAAAATAATATCATATATGATAAAATCAAGAAGAGAGAGGAAATGGAAAAGATAATAAAAATAGAAGGAGAGCAGAGAAATCTGGGAAACTTTTAGCAAGTATTTGGTTACCGCATCAATTGCCAGCTTTGGAATTCTTAGGTGGATAAATTGAGCTGGTGATGGAAATTCAGTGGAGTATGTTTACTTGTACTCTAGCACCACACAGCCAAAAAAATCATCAGGAAGATTTGGCACAGCAGTACCAAACAATTACTACCATATCATATGACCAGTGTACAGATGCACACCTTGCATGCAAGGGCCTGGCAATACCATAGCCCCAAGTTCTCTTTTCTGCATACTGTGTTTGAGTAAATAGTGCATGTCATTGCCATTTCTCCCACTGTGAAGGACTTCTGCTCACTTTAACAAGAGTCTTTTCAGTCTCAGCAGTATATCTCAAATCCTTGTTCCTTACAGACGTGACAGGTCAATTGGTTTTTCTCAATAAGAAACCTACAACCATGCACACTTGTTTCTCGTTGTGTTTGGTGCGAAAATTCCCTTTTCTACTTCCTGGTTTTCCCTCTGCCTTCTCTCTTTTTTTCTTTTTTTTCCCCTCAGCATTTGATTTTCTTCCTGGGCTGTATTCCAAGGTGCTTCTGTTCTGTGTCTTCCTCTGTTTTTCTGGAACTGAAAGCTCTTTTTTTTTTTTTTACCTCTCTGCTTCTCAGTTACAGTGTGTAAAGCACAGAGTAAACTTTTGTTCCTCAAAATTACTTCTCCTTCACTGTACAGACCATTAGTCCTCACTGCTGTCTCAGCCTTATGTTACACATTATACCAAGTTCCCAGCTGCTGCTATGGGGCTCCATCCATCTTTTGCAACCTCCCAGTCTTGTTTCCCCTCTTGTGCAACCTCTGTCACTCATCTGTCTTCATAGTTAGCTGTTTCAGTATTAATCAGAAAGCAACCCTTTTTTAAAGCCTCCTGATTTAGCTTGCTCACTGGCAAGGGTCACACACATTCGAGACCAGGCACAAAGGGAGCAATGGGAGGACTCAACGAAGGCTGAGAAGTGGAAGGCACCAAGCTTTTTAATGATACTGTGGTGTTAGACTTCTTAGCAGTAACATGAAGTTTCTATTTTGGGGAAGATTTAGGTGAGACTGCTGAGATGATTTAAGAGTGCAAGGTTACCAGAGGGGTGGGCCCCTTTCCTCCCAGACTAATGGTTTCAACTCATCTTTGGTGCTCACTCCATATTTCTATCATGTTAGGGTGAATCAGTTCAGTTCAGTAAAGGGGCAGAAAACTGACAAGGAAAAAATACAGTTAATTCTGTGTGAAGTTAGTAAACTGAGTCACTCACTGAGGAATTCTAAGCAGCAGAATCAGCCCTTGGGAAAACCAGGAGTGTCTGGGTCCTCCACAGGAGAAGTGGGGAGAGCAGCCTGTTCCTTTTGGCAGCAGGTCCAAGCTTTTAGGTTGACTCACATGCCCCATTTAAATCACTAGCAGGGGATTTGCTCTGTAGACACGCCTGTTTGGAAGGCGGCTGCCTGAGAATCCTGTTGCCCTCACAATACTTCTCCTCTCTTTTCTGTCACCCAAAAGCATACATCCCCATCAAGAATTCTCTTTGTTTGCATCTGTGAAGGGTTGGATCATTTATTGTTATGGGTTATTCGGGGTCAAGCCCTGAATTAATTTACACTCTCTGGAGGTTATTCCACGCTTCTGGAATCCTGTCACCACCAGCACGACTGCAGGATTTTTTTTTTTTTTTTTTGTCTTACCAGCTGTAACCTTGAACACAGTTCCATTCCTCCCTTGCCACCAGACAAAAACAATCAAACTTTCCTTTGATAAATAGTTCTGTGAGCTGCAGGTATATGAAGTCCTGATTTGTTCTGGGTTTCTCACTTCTTTTTTTATTTTTTTTTTTTTAATAATTATTACATGTATCACAGGATAGGTTTGGAAGGGACCTCTGTAGATCATCTTGTCCAATCCCCCTGCCAAGGCAGGGTGAGCTAGAGCAGGTTACACAGGAATGTATCCAGGAGGGTTTTGAATGTCTCCAGAGAGGGAGATACCACGACCGCCCTGGGCAGCCTGTTTAGTGCTCTGTCACCCTCAGTGTAAAGAAGTTCGTCCTCATGTTGAGGTGAAACTTCTTGTGATTTAGTTTATGGCCATTGCTCCTTGTTCTGTGGCGGGGCATCACCAAAAAGAGTGGAAAAGAACGTGGACTTGAGACATTTCTCTGTACATGGGACATTCATAGCAAATATGAAATCGCCTCTCAAACCAGCCCAGGTCGACTGTGTGTGTCCCGGGAGCTGTGGGAGCAATGCCGGGCAGCGCTGCCCGCGGCCGCGCTCGGGCTGCTCCGCACGGCGACAAACCTCTCCCGCCGCGGGCATCCTCGTCCCCTGCTTGCCCAGCCCGTTCCGCGGCAGGGGGCCGGTTGCCGGGCGACGCTCGGCCCCTCCTCCGCGGCAGGGCTGGGCCATGAGGTAATGGCCTCCGGGGGGCGGGAAAGGGACCGCTGCGACTACCGAGCCAGCGGCCGCCGAGGTAGCCGCCGGCGGCGTTCAGTTCTTCCCGCCCCTTCCTGCTGCCCCGCCGGCGGCGGGCGGCGCCGCAGCCCCCGAGGTGTCCGCGCCGCCCCGCCTCCTGAGGAGGCTGCGCGGCCGTAGGAGCCCCGCGCCCGGCAGCGGCGGCGGAGAGCGCCCGGCAGCCGCCCCACGTGCGCTGCCGCCCGGCCGGAGGGGTTCGCAGCGGTCCCCGGGCGCCGCTGGAGAACGGGGAGCTGGAGCGGCGGCGGCCTGGCAGGAGAGACGCGGGAGGAGGGCACATGAGGCGCCGGCAGGAGGAGGGAGAAGCAGCAGCAGCAGCCAGCCGGCCACTGCAGCCCCTGCGCTCTGCCCGCCTCGCACGCCGCGGCCTCTCAGCGGCGCGGGTCGGGGGCGAGCCGTGAGGGGGGAAGCAGCCCGGAGGTGGCCGCCGCCGGCAGCGAGGTTCCCCCGGCCCGCGGGGGCGCCGCCGCCCGCGCCCCGCCGCCCGGGGGGCCCGGAGCGGGGTGAGTGCGGCGGGGGGACGGTGCGGGGCGGGCGGGGATGCGCGGTGGCAGCGGCGCGGCCGCCTCTGCCCCCGCTCGCCCCCAGATGAGCGAGCGGGTGCGGGGGGCGCCTGCGGGGGCTGCGGTGCGCGGGCGAGGCCTGCAGCGCTCGGCCGGGCTGCGGAGCGGGGGTGAGCCAGGTGCAGCCGCTCTTCCTTCTCCTCGGGCCCCTCGACCTTCACAGCCGGCTGGCTCGGGGGCGGGCGCTGCGCCTGGCTCTGCTGCCTGTGCTCATTTGTCCCTTCCGCGCCCTGAAAGGAAAAAGAAGCACATGAGTGGAATTGCGTACCGAAGGTCAAGAATCGCTCGCAGAATTGTGTCTCTGCATTATTTACAGCTGAACTGCTGCTGTTCTCAGATACAAGGGCCCCTGCATGCAGAAGTCGCTTTCTAGCTATCGCAAAGGGACCTGCAAATCCTGACTCGGTTTCTTCAGCTTTGGGGATTATGGATAGCTTTTGGCCGTATTCCACTGTTTAAAATGACTAAAATATTACATTATGGTTTTTAGCAAGTTTGAGATCTTGATGCCTTTTTTGGTTTGCGTTTGTCGATTTTGAAACTTTATCTATAGGGGAGGTTTTTTTCAGGTAAAATTAGGGAAGAGTTAGGAAATTTCCAAAGAAATGCAATATCTGTTAAAGAGTTGGAGCCAGGGTTCATGTTCTCCCTCTCTCCGACTTCAGAAGAAGTCTCCGTGTGGACAGTTTTTTCTGCCTTGCGATCTGTAACCTTATTTGAACCTTTCAGTCCGGTGAGATTAAGTCGTGGGTGTAATGGTTTTTGCAATCAGGAAAGCAACAACCAAAAAAAAAAAAAAGCAAAAAAGCAAACAGCAACAACAAAAGTTAAAACAAAACCAAACAGCAGTTATGATGACCAGTTTGCCATATGTTCCCGTTTTACTGCTGTGTGTACACAGTTGCATGTACTGTTTGTAGTGCCCAGGCTTCTACCTGTGCTGAAATTTTTCCGGGTTTAAACATGTTTATCCTAGTGGGGCTCTTTTGGAGTTACCAGAAGAAACCTGGAGAAGGGAGTGTTGTCTCCAAGGCCAGGGACTATATTCACAAAACTGTGCCTTCTCTGAGGCACTGTAATCTGTTTTGACTGAGTCAGAGCAACGTGTGATGACAGTAAGAAAATTACATTAAGCCATTAAGCTTACTTCACTGTTTTTCAATGAGCATCATTGCAAGTGAAGAAAACCAGGATGGTAAAAATCCGAGTGGAAGGCAAGAGTTTTCAGCTTTTAATGTGAACTACTGAGTGAAGACCAGGTGGCTGTATGAAGAGATAGAATGTAAATTTCTGTTGAAGTAAAACAAAAGTTTCTGTCAGTTGCATGAATGAACTCCCACTTGCCAGTGGATTGAACTGAATGATGGATGACAGTAGTGGAAAGAAGTAGGATCTCTGGCTCTAGTGCAAAAAAATCCCTTAGCAGACAAAAATCATCTGTTCATCTTTTGTTCAATTATGAACAAAAAATTCATATGGTAACTTGGTGCCTGTTCCAGAGCACTGGGCAGCACAACAATTTGCCAAGGGAGCACTAATGTGATTAGACACATGCATTTATATATGTGGTGCCCCATGTTTGATATGTGAGTGCTTAAAATCCAAGTGAAATATCCAGCTGCTGCAGCAGCCTCTGAGCATCTGACTAGTTTAATCCAGAGTCCTGACTAATGAGGCGGGACCAGGATGTGATACACAAGTTTTGCCATGGGTATTAATGGATGTTAACTTGGCACTCCGACAGTTTGTGGAACACAGGTGAGAGCTGGTGGGAGAAAGTAGACTTGCACGTATCAGAGAGCAAGATCAGATTGGAAGGATTTGCCTGGAACTGGTGGGAACTTCTTTTGTTCCTCTCTGCTGCAGTTCATGCCTGAGCTCCTTGTTGCTTCACACATTCTGTCTCCTGTAACAGATTACCAGCTGCTTTTGTAGAAGTAATTTGATCCTAATCTTTCAGTGTGCTCTGAGGATTTTATTTATACTCTAGCCAATCTGCTTTGGGATAGAATAATGAGATTAGTATTGCAGAAATTAATGCAGGTTAAATATTTTTGTTTTAAATGCATACTTGATCTATGTTATTGTTTCTTACTGTTGTTGCTATAATACTGAAAAGGAGAAATGCTGAAACTTCTCACTGTGTCTGCTGTGATAGACTGTAAACTGAATGCAAGATACTTTTTTTTTTTAAATACTTCTGTAGAAAGGATTCTCAGAATGAGTGCTGTTGAGGCAGCATCTGCAATATTGAAAGGCAAGAGGTTAAAACCAAACCTTTTACCCTTTCTAAAAGCTGTACACATTTTTCTTCAAAGCAGTTTCCTATGTTATTGAAAATTTTCCTTGGGAGAAGAGAGATAATTAAGCAAGAAGGCAGTGTATAAGTTACATTTGTTTGAAATACATTTCTTCCCTAAATCTTTAAATTTTGTTGATTTCCAGGGTTGGGGTTGGTTTAGTGCTCCTTCTGCCAGGACCAGAAATAGCATTTGTAGGACATAATTTGTTTTGTGTTGTCTAGGTGTATGTTATAAATGATACTCAAGTCAAGGTTGGTGGTTTCTTGTTAATTTGCAGAGAATTGTGTATGCTTTGTTTAAAATTTTGAACAATATAGCTTTGCCTCAGTAAAAATGAATGCCTGCTCTAATAAGTCTCCAATATTAGTCTCAGTACTTAATTGGTGTATCTTTGAATAACCCTGTTTTAACTCTTACAAAACTGTAATTTGACTTCGCACACTACTTATTTCCCAATACTTCCATATTAATGCAGGACCAGCCAGACTGGTAGAACTGGTCTGTATTACTGGGAGTCATGATAACCACAAAATGGACATAGTAGCTGTGCTTTTTCTTGTTGGTCAGAAAAATGTTATTGATAGGTAGGCTTTTACAGCTAGTTCTGTTTTCCTTTTTGAACTATTCATTTTCTCCAGATGTACCTGGCAATTCTGCCTCTGTAAGAAGCTTAGAGTTGTCACCAAGATCACCATTCAAGAATAAATACATTTAAATTGTATGTAAAATGACCAAAAGCATACTGGCATCATCCCCTGGGATGCTCATGTTGGTCCTTGATTCTGCTGGGAGTGAGATTGTCACTTGTGTTCTTCTTTCACAGAAAGGCTGTGAAAAGAAACAGGTTCTGGTAGTGACGGCACACCAAGTGGCTTTCAAAGTTATCATAAAAACATAATAAGAAAACTACTTTCTAGTCACTAAATGACAGTGATGGCTTGTCAGTTGTAGGCAGCTCAGTTACTGTATGAAGCTGTGAAAGGCTGCAACCATAAAACTGGTGTGTGGTCTGCAGTGCCTGTGCTTTGAAGGTATGTTTCCCTGGTCATGTATCATTAAAACTCCACAGGCAATGCCACTGACACCTTGGAATGCTGTACCTGTATGGAGGCCTCAATTTTGTGTATTCAGTTGTGGGATCAGTGCTACTTGGAGAGATAAAAATCTTGAGAATGAACTTCCTGTTAACATAGGCTTTCAAAGATACCAGTTGGTGTCTGATTCAAAGTCTTCCTGCTTACTCTGTGGTTTGACTGAGATAGCTGTGAGTTTATAAGCACTTTTATTTTGCTTTGTAGTGAATAGCATGATGTTTCCCAAGTAAATTTCAGGAGTTCACTGATACTATTCTTTGTCTAAAACTATCCTCTATGTGAACTTTGAATCATCAATACTTCTGTTTTTATTGGAGCCTATTGATTAGGGTGCAGAAAGTCATGCCATATAGTCAGTCATCCTGCTTATGGTAGACCAGCTAAGAGGCTTATTGATAGTACAGACAGATTAGCTGAGAGATAATTCTTAGATTCAATTATGTTGGCAGATTTGTTTTAGTTAAATCAGTGAGTGGCCGTACTGAAGCTGATTCTTTGCCTTATATTGCAGCTTCTCTGGACAGGATTGTCTAACCTTGCTGTCCATTAGATGCTGCAAACCCAAATGAGACTGATGCTCTATAATTGTCTTATATTGTTGTGTGCATATTTGGGGTTTTTTGGTAATGGTACTGATAGATTAATATGTTAGAGCCCTGTTGGTTTTGCTTGCATTTATAGCAGAAATTCAGAACACTGTAGCAGAGTATTAGAAAGAAGGAAGGAAATGTGGGAAGAGCTTGGTTTATAAGCCCTTGCAAAGTTTCATTATTGGCTTGTTTTAATATCAGACCACGCTGCTGCCCAGCAGAGCAAATTTTCCCACGGCTGTGGATTCCCTCTTTTATCCCCTTCCGTATTATGGTGCTTGGAATCGAGTCCTTGATGCAGGCAAGACCTGTTTTTAAGGTTAATTTTCAGAATGTCCATCCTGGGCAGCTGAGCAGCTGTTAGCAGGTAGCAAAGGAAGCAATAGTAGTAAGTGGATGGGACTTTGGTGTCAGGGGAAAGTAGTCTTTAGTGAATGTGAGCTGATTTTGAAACTGCTGCACTCCAAGCTCTGATATAACCAAGACTAGATGTGTGTTGGTAGATGAAATGCTGAGACTGACAATAACTTGCTGCATATTTTTGTGCTTATGACATGTTCTTGGCTCCAAGCATCTGTATGAACAGAAGAGAGAAATACTGAGCTCTGTAGAAAGGTTGCTTCTTTGGTGGATCACAGTGTGGTTAAGATTGGAAGGGATTTCTGGAGGTTATCAGGTCCAACCTGCCTGCTCAAGCAGGGTCATCCTAGAGCACTTGGCACAGGTCTGTGTCGTGGCATCATCTGGATATCTTCGAGGCTGGAGACTCCATTGCCTCCCTGAGCAACCTCAGTCAGTGCCTGGTCACTCCCAAAGGAAAAAATGCTCCTGGATGTTCAGAGGGAACTGCTCGTGTTTCAGTCTGTGCCCATCACTCGGGTCCTGTCTAGGAACCACTGAAAGGGCCTGGCTCTGTCCTCCCTCTGTGCAGGTATTTATACCTTGATGAGATCTCCCTGAACCTTCTCATCTCCAGCTGTCAGTCATACCTCTTTCAGCCTCTCCTCATAGGAGAAATGCCCTGGTCTTCTTTCTTTGTCTTAGTGGCCAGTCACTGTCCTCTCTCCAGTATGTTCATCTTTTTCTTGTACTGGAGAGCCCAGAACTGGACACAGTACCCCAGGTGTGGCCTCACCAGTGTCCACTAGAGGGGAGGGATCACCTCTCATCTGGTTTTCCAGTTAAAGGAAAAAATGTGTGAACCCCCTGCTCTGCTATTTAATAATTCCATGCTTCAAACAAAACAGAGAAAAACTGCTCATCATTAGTTTTCAGTGAAGTTTAACGCTGAGTTGACTTGTTCCATCTTTTAATAGAAACCAAAGGTTAGGAAAGTGTTCATACAGTGGAAACTTTTATAGCCTAGAGAGGAAGAATGAAAACTATGGATACATTGAATTAGTTGCATGTGCCTCTTTGAAGAGCTTAGTTGACTACAGCAAACTGGAATCAATCAGGGCATTTTTGCATTGTATGTTCATGTAAATTCTAAATTTCATCTTTTTAAAGGCAGCTGCTGGTAGTGTCAGATTGGAATCTAATTTCAGACAAATCAGGACCCTATATGAATTATGGTCTGACAGCAGACACAATTTGGTGTCCTAGGGGGACTGAAGTGCAGTTTTGTTTCAAGAGAAGGGTATTTTTTTTTTAAATCTCATCAATGTGTGCTATGGGAAATGAAGACTTCTACGTTCCTCTTTAATGTTTATGTAAGTGGAGCTTATGTCACTAACAACATTGCCTGTCCCAGAAAGCCTAATCTTGCTATCAGATACTGCACAGTTGCATACTTCGCAGGGGAGCAGCAGACACTCCTCTGCAGTAAACAGAAACCTTGCAGTTCAAATCCACGCAAACCTATTGCCACAGTGAAACGTGTAAAATTAGCAGAATTCGAAGGCATTGGAACGATGTCAAAATCCTTAGACTGTCCTTTAAACCTGTTTTAAATTGATTTTTTTTCTCTGCAGCCATCTGCTCATAATAGCTATTTCTGAGAAGGTATTAAGCGCTCTTGATGTAAAGTGATGAGGTGGAAATCAGTCTTTCTTTTAACGTGTTTTTGCGACAGATCTTCTGCTATAGTCACAAATGGCAGCGCTGTCAGAAAGAAATTATGGGCTTCTGTTGTGTTCAGGTAATACTGCAGTAATGATCACTTTCAGGTATTTATGGAGACGATGAAGACCAGGATTAGCCAAAAATAATACCTTCTTGGAGCTTTTGGTCTTGTAATGAATTTTGCAAACCTGCATGTGTGAAGGCCACATTAAGATCAGTCCTTTATGCCTGTATTTCCTGAGGGTAATGTAATATAATCAGGTGGTAGATAAGCATGTTATGGCTTGATCCAGTGAGTTGTGTCTGACCTGAGAGCCATACATTTCCAATATAAGGCAGTCTCAACTGAAAATGCTTTTTCTGATTGTCTGAAAAGTTTGTAACCTTTAATTACTCTTGTATTTGCTCACGAGAATTTTACCTTCTAGTGGCTTTCTCAAAACTGTAATTTTGCAAGACATCAAAAGACATTAGAATGAAGAGGCTGAAAAAAGTTAAATATTGCATTTATCTTGCTGAGTCCTTTGTCCCAAAGTCCAGAGATGTGTGTACTGTCAAGTTATTGGATGTATGTTTTGCTATCATTTTTTTTCTGCAGAGAATATTGATTTCTCCATGACATTCACTTGTATTGCTTTTATCTATTAAATGAGGTTTCATTTAGGAACTGTTGTACCTCAGGCAAATGCAACTTTCCTAAATACTTTGCCCTTTAACATTGCAAAAGCCCCTCGAAATATTCAATGTGAACTTCTAATGAACCGAGTTTGTTTCAGCATTCATGAATCACAAAAACCAGTTTTCTCTTACTGTGCAATGAATGAAGGGGGGCAGCAAGATCAAAATATTTGAGGTAATTCAGGAGTTCATGCCAGTACTAAAATGAAATCCAGTTCTTATGAATCTCTGTTTAAAGGCTATCAGTCTCTTGCGGTCAGTGGATTGGCACATTCTGTAGCTATTTGGGGCCTGACAGGGTATGTGAAATAGGCAGCAACCTCAGCAGACATGTGTGCTATACCTGCAGTTTTTTTTTTCCCTGTTACTAAGGCTGATAGTGTGCATTACTATTTCTCTTACAAAAGAAAAATTCCAGGTGGCCCAGAAGACTTTCCCTGAGGAGTGTACGACTTGCTCAAGTAATTTGAGTGCATTTTACAGAAGTTAAAGTTAAGAAGTTAAACCAATTAGATGGTGCTACTTTTGCAGTAGTTATTTTAGTAAGGTAGATGGACTGTTAAGCTGACAGTGGGATATTGCTACGAAAAAGATCAGTGTTCGGAATGGGAGCCTAGGATTCCACAGGCTGGGAACAGAGCACTTCCAAGAAACACAGTTATCTCACTTTGCTCACTGATGAATGTTCAAGGTAAGTCAGTCTCAGTTTCTTGAGCCTGACTTACTAACATCCGCCTTCCAAAAGTAAACACTGCAACCATTTTGTGTTATGTATCAGCTTTCAGATGACATCTGCTGTATGTTGACATAAAGGAAGAAAATTGGAAGGTTTTCTCTTTGATGTCCCTCTGTAGTATTATACTGAATAGCAGGAAAGAGAGGAGGGAAATATGACTTTTGACTTGGAAAAAAAGACAATTTTTTTGTTTTGTTTTGTTCATGGGGGTATTACTATCTTTAAAAAATAGGTACAGATAATTTTATGGAATGAGTAATGTATTAAATCTAGAAATGTTGGTATGTAAAGGCGAAGATCATAACCAAGTTGAAGACAATCACATCCAATTTGAAGACAATAAACATAGAATTAACAGTTCACAGTGGTTACCTAACTAATGAAGAGCTGCTCAGCCCTGGTGGAAAAGGCAGACAGATGTCACTGCATGTTGGGTGTAGATCCTGAATACAAGAATGGATTTCTTAAATACAGTGTGCATGATTTTATTATGATCTTATTTCATTCTTAGAGGAATATATTGTGTCTTATTCTTGCTCCTAAATGGTTGTTGAATAGACCTCATGGCAGGAAATTTATCATAATGATAGGACCTTAAATGATACACACAGATAAGCTCTGGATGCCCTGTTCCTACAAGTGATCAAGGCCCAGTTGGACGGGGCTTTGAGCAACCTGGTCTAGTGAAAGACATCCCCACCCATTGCAGAGGTTTGGACTAGTTGATCTTTAAGATCCCTTCCAACCCAAAATATAGCTATGACTATGAATGTTTTGGGGTTTTTATCAAAAAGCAGTGTGAAATGCATTATGTTGAGCTATGTGAATATTTACAGTAAGAATTAAGAATTGAAATAAATTTATTTTATTTGTTAAAGTAGAGTTGATGCTTCCTTAAAAAAAATTCACATGACTTGTCATCTGGTCTTTAGACAGTTCATTTCAGGTGGACAAAACTGTACTTTTAAATACTCCTTATTGTTCATCATAGTTAATTATTTCCTTTAAAAAATCTTGGGATTAAAGCTGACCTTTTTTTCCTTTCTACCAACTAATAATGGATTATTTCTTGGATTGGTGAATCTACAGAGCTGCTCTTCCAATAGGTATGACTACAACAAGAACAAAGATTGCTCTTGGCTCTTCTGTTGCCAGTCAGCTTGTAAGCATCAGTTTCATATGGCTATGGGATTCATCTGGGCAACCAAACCTTATCTGTCTTATCTGCACAGGAGGCCTTTGCTATTAAGCCTTGGGTTGACTGATACTTGTGTAAGATCTGTAAATTCTGGCATTGGGCGTTTACCTAGTAGTGTCTCTCAGCCCTGTGGTGTCCTGGTTAAGCACACACACCAGTTAGTGCACTGATGGTTTGAGTTCCACCAGGGATTGCTATTTTCATGGCAGTGAAGCTTGGAAGAATGCATTGCAACACCAGTATTTGAAAACCCACACAGCTGAAGCCAACACAGTGCCTGTGAGTGGTTTGACTTCCCCATCCCCTTGGCTTAGCCTTTCCAGCCAGGTTGCATTTCTGATCACAGTGATGTGGGGTGGTAGAAGCAACAATGCCTCTGTGAGGAAAAAGGAGCAAGAGGGATATATGGCTTCAGGGTGAGTGTGCAGTAGGGTGACAGTGTGCTTAAAGTACAGCCTACACTAATATTAGCTAGAGGTGCCTGGGAAGGCATGAGCCTGAAGGCTGTGTCTCTGTAACGAGATTAGCCTGGGCTCACATCTCCTGGGGATAGTCCTGCCTTGTCCTACCAGCTGTGTGTTGTACCCCTTTGTCCACACATCTTTCATACTGACTGTTACCCCCTGGGAAATAAGCCAGGAAGACAAATTGTAAAGCATAGCTTGAAAATTTGGTTTGATTTCCTTAGTTTTATTGCTAGCTTGTCTTTCTTAGGGAGTTAGAAGAGTGGTGGAGATGGCACAATGACAAGACAGGAATGTGCAAGCAAGGCCAATTACTGTTTAGTTTGCTTTAGGTGTATAATACCACACCTTATATTCAAACTGGGCATTAAGTTATATACATCTCTTTAAAAATGAGAATTAATTAAAGTTATGTAGGTCTCCTTAATAATGTGAGTTAATGCCATCAAAATGGAATGATTTGTTAGTTATGTGGGAGTTTTTGTTTCGTGGTTTGTTGGGGTATTTTGCTTTGGATTTTTTGTTTTTATTTTTTTAATAAAAGAAAGCCAGCAACATCATTTTAGTACTCTTGGTTAGCAGGTTTGCACGGGGAGGATTGAATACCCAGTCCTGTCTCTTATCTGTTAAATTAGCACTAATTAATTTGTCAAAAAGGCTGAGAGGAAATTCCTAAATGCACCTAGGAGCAAGCCTATTGTTTTGATCCCATGACCAGCAGGAATAACTTGAAGATAAAACATGATATAATGTTGCAGCGGGAGAAGTGAGTAAGAGGAAATAGGAGGGGCTGCATAGTCAGGAAAATGATCAGTTTGTAACATGACTTGTTATAGCAGATGTAATACTGTTTTCTCTTTGTTCCTCAGACCTCTCCCTGGAAAAGGTAAGAAAGCAATTGTTACACTGTGGGTAGTAAATTATTTTTTTTTTTTTTTAATTTAGTGAACCCTTAAACTGAAGAGCTCTAAAAATACTTTGTTTGAACTTCAGATATTGGGAAAGAAAGAACAGGGCTTCAGGCTGTTTTGGCTCTGATGTAAATCCTACAACAGGTAATTAATTTATCTTCTGAGTGGGAACTAGTGGTTCTTGATTGCCCTGATTTCTAACTGGAAAGTGTTGTTTGCTTTGTGATAGAAGACCTATAATCCAGCAGTGTGCTAGCTTGGAACTGAGTATATGTGAAGCTGAAGAATTGATTTTGGTAAGGAGTGCTTTGGATGTTTGGTTGTTTAATACTGTAGTCCATTACCACCAGAGAAGTGAGTTTGGGATCTCAGAATGTTAAGGCATTGATTTTTCTTTAAGGGCGCTGAAGACATTTGTATGCATCTTTCACGAATTCTTACATTTTGGCTGATCTACTTTGTCTCACTTTCCCTCCCCGCCCCCCCCCCCCGCCATACTTTTTCTCTGGCTTTGTTTTGTATGCCAAGTGTTGTGGAGTTTTCTACATTTTCTCCTAATTTAAGAGAGCTCCAACAGAGAAATTGGCAATCCATTTATTTTTTCCCTTCTCTTTCTTCAGGATATCTATTAATGGTTTGTAAAGTTCTTGGAAGTAGCAGACTTTGAACATGAGCAAACAAAGTTAAATGGAACTCATAATGTGCATATAAGTTCTTATTTAAGATTTAGCTCTTAAAAGAAAGCCCAAACAACTATTTTATAAATTTCTTTTCTAAATACCTTTTCACAAAAGATGCCAAGAAGTTGTTGTGGTAGCCAAAAGAGGTTGTGCTACCTAACTGTTTTGCCTGTCTAGCAAAATCTACATGAAGTCCCTGCTGAAACTGACCTAAAAAGCATCTCTGAAGAAGTGGATTAAGTAATATTTTAGAGAATAGATTTTAAGAAAGCTTCCAAGAAGTTGGAAACTGGGATATGTGTAGATGTAAATGCCTATCAATTATGAGAAACAGAATATGGCCCTGTAACTCAGGAATGATTCCTTGAGTAAAGTCCAGGTCATGAAGATGTGAATTGCTGGTTTTAAGGGAGCTGATTGATTACTTCCTTGCTTTTTGTGTCTTGAGGGTTGTCTTTGCTCTTTGGGAAATAATTGCAGAAGACAACAAAGTGAGTGTAGATTCAGCATAGTTTGCCACTTACACTCCGTATCGCCAAATCCAGACTTGAGTCACAAGAGTTAAACAGATTGTTACTTGCTTCTTTTTGTGTGAAGATCCCTCTTATGCTACCTGAAGTGAAAAATGTGGAGAAGAGAAAGGAATACAGTGATTGGGTGGGTGGGTGTGTTTTGAGAGAGGCGGAGTAGAATTTTGAAGGATCTATTACAGTATGTAACCAAACATGATGTTTGGTCCAAATTGGCCAGTATTTGGCTTGGAAGCCTATGTTAACCTCTGGGCTTCTTGCTTTTTAATTAAAAACAAAACAAAAAAGCCCAGCTCACTCTTACTGGATACAGTAGGGCAACCAGGCTGAGTATAGGTAGTATATACAGTATCTCATTTGTGGAGGTAAATGAGTGGAATCCTTGACAGGGAGTCTGGAATCTTTGGCATCTCAAATGTGTCTCTGAATTACAGTCTCCTAGATCTTGTATGCTGCAGTTTAGGGACCATGTCAAAATGTCAGCAGCTGCTTCTACATTTGTAGTGTTGACAATATGACCTTCAGGTTAAGAGATCTCTACTAATGTGAGCTGTGCCCAGTGTATGTTTGTTTTACTCTATTTGGAGCTTTTGTAGTTGCGTACTTCCAAATGACCACAAAGCAAATGAGAGCATGAAATAACTGTCTTTTGTACTTCCAAAAGGCTTTTCTAATACTTATGCACTGATGCTTCCACTTTTTTATTGTGTCCTGGGGTATAATACTTCGTGGTAAGGCACATGCAGCTTAAATGAGAAGAAGGTAGGAAAGGAGCAAATGTATTTCTAGGCAACACTGTCTTCGTTATAGTTAACATTTGTACCTGGAAGGGTGGGTTTGCAAATGGGGGAGTTTGATGGGAGGTGTTTTAAACAGGAGGGCAGATTTAGCCTCTTAGCCTGTCTCAGCTCAGTGCTGGTAAATTCAGCTGAGCATAGTGATGCTGGCCTTGGGTCTTTTGTCCGGGTCTTGCTTCTTGTTTGCAGACCATGTTCAAGTCAGTACAAAGTTTCAGTAATGTGAGTGTGCTATCCACTTCTGTTAACTCTTTTTTTTTTTTTTTTTTTTTTTTTTTTTTTTTTTTTTTTTTTCTTTTGGATACTAATTGAAGATGGGGATAGCAACTGGCACAGGATTCAGACATAGTGATATAGGTAATTATTGCATGGTGTGTGCTCCAAGGGCTTATTACTCATTGAGCTAAGTTTAGCCAAGTCACTTTCAGTGAAGCCTATCGCCTCTTTATATAAAATGATAGCTGGTGTGAATCAAACTGTAATTCTGAATATTAAGGCTTTTTAAAGTAGGGGTCTGTCTCATTAACCAAACTGAGTTGTGGCTTAGAAGGCCTCTAGTCTACTTCATAACTGCACTGCAATCTGATGTTATTTGTGTACTTTGTGATGAGTTTATCATGTTAGAACAGCTCCACCATCCACTCCTGATTTTGGGCAGACTGTGTGCAGACTGTGTCAGTCATACTTCTAGAGAGATGGGAATCAGGCCAGGCAGGAGTTATTACAGGTCGTGGTAGCTGTGTCTACCAATGACTGCACTTTGCAGTTATACAATATTTGCATTGTTTCTGTCTTTGTCCTGTGACAGACTTATTTGTCTTGCACCCCAGCCTGTAGCTTCCTGAATAGAAAAATACAGGTTCTGTCAGGACAGCTGTTTGATAAAGGCACATGTTGAAATACTCAGGAAGAGAAAACTGTTTTCTGGGAAAATTACAAATTGCTGAGAGGAAGGACATAGCATACAGATGGGCTAGAAAGTATGCAAGTTGTGATTGCTGGCCTTTTCCTGATCAGTAGCCTGATCTTGTGAGTAAAGCAAGGCTGAGCACCTGGAAACTTGATGCAGATATAATTGTATTGGCTGAAATAGTGCAGATAGCCAGGGTCAGTCTCTTTGAAGTGTGGAACTACTAACCCACTCAGAAGGACTCCTTGTCTCTACCTGCTTTCTGTCACAACAGACTTGTAGCTACAGCATGTAGCATCAGAAATAAAGGGGGAAAAAAAATTGGTTTCTATCAAGTGAGGAAATAAAATCTGGAGACAGCAGTAGGTATGTGCCTGCTCCAAGCCAGCAGTTACGGGCTGGCTTACACAGGAGAACTTTGTTAGTTCTGCAAATTGTTTGTGCCTCTGAGAGTTTATGCTTTTTTTGTGAACAGTGGCCCTTTCTGCCAAGTTGAAGGACATCACGTCTCATATGTGGCTACTGTATCTGTTACACAAGCCACAGCACAGCAACAGTAGACTTATTTAATGTGTCTGATGTCAAATTTATTTTTAAAAAGCAGTGTAATTCATTACTGGTGCCAGCCCAGATATTTGCTATGACCACAGTCAACACTTGTGATACAGCTGTTGCTGCCATTGCACAGTGAGCTCCCCAGTTGGAGTGTAGGGTAAAATTGAAGCAGGTTTTTCTTATTTACAGTCAGAAGTCTACAGCATAACTACATACATACAGCCTTCTGTTGGTACTTGTGTTGTATAGTTGTTGGAATTAAGAATTTATGGTCAAGCTGATGTTGTTTGAGGCTGTATCTTTTCTTTCTACAGATACTCTTCTGCTGCACGTTTTTGTTTCTCCATTGATAGTTTTTGCTGATGTTTAGCCTTTGTTGTGGGGCAATTTGCCTAGTTCCTTAAAATACACTTTTTTTTCATAGTCAAGTCAGAAATAAGAGCATATCTGTAGTTTAATGGCTCAATTATGGTCTTGATTTAAAAATACTACCTAGAATGTGTCTTTATCTTGTAGCTCTAAAAAGAGTTACAGATCAGACAGAGGGTAGTAGAAGGAGTAAAGCATATAACTGATGCATGACTCTTAATTATATTTGTCACAGCCAAATTGATTGCTGTAGTTGTGCTAATCTAGTGTTTTGTCCTTTCTCAGACTTTGGTGCTTTTATATAAAACTAATACGTAACTTGATCTGTATTTTCTCTTTCCTTTGTTGTTCAGTGAAATTAAGAACGATTATCTGCTAAATGTCTCTTCTTTTAAAAGGGCAAATATTGTTGGACAGTGTGGGAATTTACAAAGTGTTGCCTTTCTGTGCTTTTGGGATTTTTCTCCCCTCTCTCCCTCATGAGAAACAAGAAAGAAAACATTTTCTGGTGAGGATATTAGTGTCACATTGGCATTTTAGAGTAGTTTGATTAAATGGGTTGTTCTTGGAATTTGGGTGTCAGTATTATATCTGTTGTTACTGTGGATACAGCAATTTGCTAAAGTAGGCATCTCTTCGTGCCTTGCCAGTGACTAAATGTGCCTTTCACAGGTCCACCTGCACACCTTATGTTAAACTGAACTCATGCCCATTGACTGCTGGAACCTACCTACATTTTTTTTTATAGATGAAAGAATAAAGGGGGCAGAGTGTGGGGACTGAAGGGAATGAAAGTCTCAGAAACCTCACTCCCACCAAAATACTGCTTTCTTTGTTCCCACCTTCACAGAGTTGCATCCTTTGGGCTTGGAAAATCATAGACATTTTCCTAAAACATCTGGGTGATAAATACCTGTTAGAGTCCAATGCTGATTCTGTGTGAGCTTAAACATATGTTTCACATTTCATATTCTGAGTTCTGTGCTCTTCTGTGTTTATTTCCTTCTTTGAAATATGGTTTTTCTTGTTGATAAACCAACACTTTTGAACACATTTAAAAGCAAGTTAGTGGGAACATTCATTTGTAAGTAAACTAAATGGACAGGAATGAAGATAGTCCATGAGTTTAGTGGAAGAAAAAAAGGCAAAAGCCACCTCTGTAGTGCAGTTAAATGCAGTTAAGCATTAAAGGCTTCTAACCCTGGATCTCTGAGATTTGCAGTTATTTTGTTGAGGAGCTTCATTTTATTGAATACTTCTAAACTGCAGTTAAATGAGTGTGGGGAAATCCTATGGAAACAGGGACTGTTGAACTGCTCAAAATGTAAGGATTTCAACTTGCTTTCTGTGTTGGTTCTTTGGTGAAATGCAAATTGAGTTAAGAATGAATGAATGTGTCCAACCCTTGAGGGTTTCTATGCTTTGCCCGGATTGGGGGCCAGAGTCAGGAGTGGCCACATGAGTCTGTGCTGAGATCATTAGGCTGAGGACACCAGCTGTGCTATTATTAGGGGTTTTAAAGTCCATGGCAGATGTTCTTAGGCTCTGTTCCAGCCCCCACATATGGTGAAGTGGAATACATGGAAAAAGAAATTCTGACAAAGTGTTTTCCCATTCAGCAAACAGATTTTTAATTTTTCCCCCTGTGTAACTGGACAAGATATTTGTTAACTTGTGTATTAAAAAACAGTTTGAAGTATTTGAAACAAGAAAAAAAAAGTGTTCATATGAGAGCAAATACAAGTGCTTTCCTTGAAAAGGAGGACTTGAGGGTCTAGCCAGAACTCAAGTTTGGAAGTGCATTTGTTTTTCCATTTAAGTATTTGTTTTCTATTTTCCTTACTACTGCTATTTAGACAGAATCCTTGCTGAATTACTTTTTGTGTATGTATATAGTGCAAAGCTTTACCTGCGAAGATTTTGAATGATGGTGATGAGGCACAAGAGGATATGTAATACACACAGAGCAAAGAGGTATTAATAATGAGATTAAAGTCTTTGAACAGAAGTACTGCTTATTATGTTATGGTGATACAGCACAAAGCAGGAAGAAAAGCATGTTTTTTCTTTTTTTTGTTGTTGTCATAAGAGTATGTGTGTGTCTTGTTTTGAATCTGTAATTTATTTTCTCTCTGGAAGTCACTTAACCAGTTTAAATACCCTCAAATTATAAAACAAAAGCTGCTCTGTGGAGTTCTGATATGCTCTGTTTTGCACAAAATGCAAAAGGGAGGTATCTGCCAGGAAGATGCAAGTCTGGCTTAATGGCAGACCAAAAGTACATAAGGAGCTGAAGAATGCAAACTATTCATAATAGGTAACAAGTATGTCTCTGTATCTCATGTATTACAGTTTTTTTAGCCATGGAAGTGGTTGTTGCTAAGCAGAACAACAAAGGTTTAAACAATTCCCTGTACATCATCCTTTCCTTTCTGTCATCAAAGTATGTGGTGTTTTTTTGAGTTAAAGCAGCTGAGATGATGCATGAGTTGTCCTGTGTTGAGGACAAAGGGAAGAAAATGCAACACTTGAGAAGTTTATTATTTATGAATTTTTATGTGTTCATCTCTCATCTTCTGAATTCTACAAGGCAGCTCTCTCATACAGAGCTTTTTAATATGATTAAAGAGAAAAGGACCTAAATTAAGCAATCTTAACATGCAGATCCTATTGAGGCTCTTCTGCATGCATTTTCTCTGTGCATGTTTCTTGCTGATGTTAGAAGAACAGACCATACCATTGATCAGAATATCTGAGTAGTCATTCTCTGCATTGTTTTATCTGACACCAAGGAAACAGTGTAGATGACCTAAAGTTTTTTGGTTTTCTTTGTTCTTAAATCAGTGAGCTGGGATTTTAATCAAAATGTTCTGATGCACTTCTAGGTATATATTGCTGATAAGGGATATGTCTCTAGATCTAGTCTGAATGTGATTTCTCCTTTTGATTTTCCTATCTCCAAACTGTTAAATCTTTTTACCTTCTGGTAAGGGTGCTATTTTAAACCATTGGAGAGCCAGGTAGTTCTTCAGGCTGTTTCTACAACATGGTCTAAAAGCGCTAAGTGCATCTGTGTACTGCACTGTGGGGACCCTAGAAGTCTGTGGTGGTTGATGTGAGTGCTGTTCTACAGCTTATACTTGGTCATTTGACAGTGCTGCTCTGTGGTTGTACCCCAAGTAAGCAGGACTGTGTGCTGAAACTTGTGTGTGGATAACTCAAGTTGATAGCAGTGCGTAATCACTTGCTATTTGAATAAGATTGTGACAGTTCACACAGTCACGTAGCTCCTATGAAAATAACAGTTTCTCCTCTGTTACTGAGATTACAGTGTGGGACCCAGAGAAAATTTAAGAGGATTAGTCATGGCATGTTGCATTAAGCCTGACTGCTTAATCGGAAGGATTTTTTCCTGAAGATTATTTTGTTGGTCAAAGTGGGAAAATTGGGATCTTGATGAGCTCCAGAGGCTTGTTTTGAGGCCTGGAGCAAGCAAAGTCCTAATGTGCTAATATGACTGGTTAGAACATGTTTTTCTCAGGTAAGAGGTGAACTATCATATCTGCATGATGGGAGAAGACTGAGCTAAATGTGCTTGTGGTATTAAGCTTGCCTTCATAGGTGGCAGCCCTTGTTTGACTAGAATTGAGTATTTATATAGCTTCTTACTCTATCAACTACTTTCTAACTGAAAAATAATTGCTTGGATTAAAGTGGTTGAGTCTTGCACAGCCTTGCACTGAGAGTATTAAGCTTGGGTCAACTCCCCCCTCTTCCCCTGGTTCTGAACTTTAGCAACCTGTTCACTTCTCTGTGCATGTGCTGGGAGGAGAGGAGAAGGAAGATTTGTTACCAACACATTGCAGAAATGCATTTTCCTCTTCCAAGGATATGCTTAGAGGAAGCAGTTGTGCTTGTTAAATCTTAACTTTCAGGATGTCCAGCAACTCCAGTGATGCTATCAGTGATGTTGGTTCACATACCTCTTTTGATAGAAAATGCTTCCATGCAATGGGTTTGAGCTGAACAGTTGACAGTTATATTTTAATTTCTCTGTAACTCTACATTGCTTTAGACATATAGGTTGTCATGTGGGTGTGTATCTTTGTGGGTAGATGGAGCAAAACTCCTCTCACTGAACATATGTTCTAAGTCTCCTCTGTGAGAATGTACAGGAGCCTACTAGTCAGTTTCACTCCTTCTTCAGCTTTAATCAGTATATTGTAAATAGTGTGGGACCTACCATGTTAGGGGTATGTGTGTATTTGTTTTATGAAGGTTCATTTTGCTAATTGATAGGCTGATAGATTAATGCATACTCCTTGGATGTATTGAAAATGGATTGTGGATTTGTTTGTTTACTCAGTAATTTATTTTTTAAATAGCCCTCCCTTCTGCAAGTTTGACATTTCCTTTTTATTGCCATCTTACAGTACTGAACGTGTTTCTGCTTCAAGTCAGCAGTAGGAAGAGAAATTTGTGTTCTAAAATGAGTAAAGTTCTGAAGAGGCAGATCTCCCACTCTCTCTCCCTTGTCCTAGTTTAAAATTAGATCTGCTGGCCTAACAGGAAGGGGCTTGCATTTCTTGCTCATTTTCCAACTGTCAAGCATGTAGTCATGCTGAACAAATCAGCAGCATTCCTGGATCCTTTTAATGATGTATTCAGAACTCCACTGCCTCCTGATTTAATGAGTACAGTGAATGTATTCACAACTAACAAGAGCATGCTCATTAAACAACAGTAAGTTAACTGTCCTATTCTGTTGTAGCAATCCAGTTAATAATTAAATGGTGCCATATCTGAGTACAACACTGGGCTGCCAAATGGAGAGGTTAAATGTTCTGTGGATATGTGTGGTTAGAAGGGGTTGTTGGAGTATAAGTAATTTAGCTTAGCTTGTCTCACTGATAAGGATACTTTTCTTCGTGGAGACTTTGTGTTTACAGCTCCCAACTAACAAAAAAGTTTAAACTTAAGCAGTCCTAGTGTTAATTTGTCTTTTAGCTTGTAACTTTCATTTCTATATTCTACTCCACTGCACTACTACTGTTGTGGAAATCCAAAGTGTCACAGCTATACTGACTGGATTTACTAGACTGTTACTGAGGGCAGAATTGGACCTTTGGTTGATTTTACTGCTACATAAACTTAGTCTTAACAATCCTGATGGTTAAGCAGATTGGCAGATGCAGGCTGAACAAAGGTTAGGCTGCTTAGAGGCATACAGGAGTTTGTTGGAATTGTCTTCACTAATGTTAAGATAAAAGTAGCAGCTGAGTTCTCACCTCAGTTATCTACCCCCTACAGCATACGTATTTTTTTGTAGAATTGTGGGTGAAAAATGTAGTTATTGAATTCTTATATTTGCTTTTAATCTAAGGTCTATTCTGAAATACTTTGGTTTTAATAGTTACAGCTAGTATTTAATAATGGATTTGGAGGCAGAGGGAATTTGGGCCTGAGGGAGGGACAGCATATGTATGCTGTCTTGCTTTTCTGCAGGGAACCTCCTGACACTGTCTTGGGGCCTTTTAGCATAATCAGGATGACACCAAGCCAGTTCTTGTTTCAAACCAGCTGACAATCTATTCAGTTTGTGCTGTCTGCCTTTCTTTAAACTGATTTCAGAAAAAAGACACAGAGCCTTTGGTACCTGTTTGCCATCTGGAGAATGAGGCTCCCACGTGGGGAGGGGCAGATGTACAGAATGTTTGATGCAGCCCTCTGCAGCTGCTGCCTCTTACTGCAGGCTGGCTGTACCTGGCTCTGATCTCTGCTCCTCAGCCAGTCCCTCCAGCTCCCTGGCATGGGCTCCTGTGAAAGTCTGTCAAATGGATGCTGAACTCTCTAATAATTCCTCTTTTCCCCAAGTGCAATTTTCATTCAGATATCCCATGTAAGCATCACTGTTTGTCTTCTCTACCCTTTCATGCTAACACTGAATGGTAAGGTTCCTTTTAAACGTGAATTTCCTGCTTCATTCATGCTAGTATGTGTTGTAAAACCTAGGCAAGAATTGTTTGATGTAATTCAAAAGAAGAAAACTTGCACACTCCAAAGTAAGGAAGAACCTGTTCTTTCCATCTTTAAATAAGAAGAATGACCCACAGTGGTTGATTCAAACTGGAAACCCCTTTTTTACTTGACACATCCCATGGAGATACACAAGTGTCTTGTGCAGTGCCGGTATGTGGAGTGAGCACACTATGTGTAGAGAAGGAGGACAGAGGCAGGGAGGAGACCTCAGTGTGTCTTTGGTTTGTTTTAATCCTCAGTAAAACTTTCTCTGCTGGTTATCTGGAACAGGTAAATTCAGCTGGTTGTCATTTTTGTGTAACTCACTGACAGAGGTGAGTTGAGTAGTGCCATAGGAATACCACACAAACTGAGGCAGGGAAGAATCTTTTGCTTTCTACTTCTGCCCACAGGGGTTTTTTTTTCTCTCCATATGGTGCAGATTGGTAAAAGACCTCTGTGTTTTTCTTCAGTTGTGTGTTTGGTAGAGGGGAGTGAGAATAATGGTTGCTTTGGTTTTTGTTTTTTAGGGTGCAGGACTGCCAGAACAGAAAAGGAGTATTTGGGGAAAATGCTGTTTTTGTTTAAATTTTATTTCTGAGGTTGAGTTGCTTTTAACTTACTTTGATACTAGACCACAAATGTGCATTAGATGAGGAAGAAAGTGGAGAGTTGCTATGTTCCTCAAGCCTATTTTTGCAAGGTCTTAAATCTGTCTAAATTAATTCTGAAGTTCATCTGTATTTAACTTAAATATTTTTATATAAATTATGAACTTCATATTTGGTTTACAGCTTTCTTATAGTAGCCATATAAATTATTTTATATTTTTAAGATAGTCTACAACTCTGCTCTCTTGCTTAGGGAATAATCTGCTCTTTACTGACTATATCTGGGTATCTGAAAAGCTGAGACACATTCCAAATGTTCTAGTTCTGAGTAATAATTTTTCCTGCCTACATACAGTGTTTTCAGAGAAGCTGCAGGGGGAGGATTTTGGGGCTGAGCACATAGTTGCTTGTGTGGGTATGAAAGGGCAGTGTAGGGGATATCCTTCCCCAGAAAAATTATCTACAGTTTTCTCTGTAAACTTTTCTTGGTTCATTGTTTCAATGTAGATGTTAACACTCACTGGGCCCAATACCAGTTACTACAAAGGACAAACTTTTATTACCTTGCATTAGTAAAACGACACTAGTTATTAACACAGGCAAGTGACTCCTTCTTCCAGTCTCTCTTGGTTTTCAAGACAATGATCTTTTCATTCCTTACCACCAAGCTAAGGTGGTAGTGAAAGTTATATTGCAAACTAATAAAATAATCTGGAAACATTGAATTGAAATACATTGTAGGTAAAGGAAATAAATTTTTGAATTACATTGTAGGTAAGGGAAATAAAGTAATTTTTTGTGCTTTGCATATAGGCTTATTATAAATGTGGGTTTTTTTTTTTTGCTTGAGGTGTTTTTTCCCATAGCAAATGGACTATCAAAGAATAAATGTGCCAGACAGCAGATTAAATTACTTGAAATAACTTTGCTGTACTATCACAAAGCAGATGGTTTTGAGGATGTGCAGTGCGAGTAGATGGATGGTATAGGTCATGCAGTGCTGAACTGGTGCTACTATGTTGACACAATGTTTTATGGGTAGGCAGGAGACACCTGGTTAATGTCTTGAGGCTTTCAAGGTTCTATTGTGTCAGCAAGGTGACCTCATAAAAATCTGTGTGTAAATAGCTTTTATCTGTCTATATCTATACAAGATTTAGATGCCAGTCAACTAGAGTTAAATTCTAATTTATCTCCCTTGATATTTAACAGTGGCACAGTCTGACAGAGGATAAATTATTTTACTGCTAGTTCATTCTTGATTATAGTGTCAGCAAATGTTCCTGCTGCTGAAGGTATGTGGGCAAGACAGATGGTAATTAAATGGACTCTGGGAAACCTAAAAGAAAAGGGTTGGTTGAAAAATTCTTAGTTATCAGAAAAATTGTTTTGCAACTTAAAAAATAATGAAAACAAAAAGTAGATTTTCACAATATACTTCATTACCTCCTGTGATTTTTGGGGAAACATCTCTTGAAATCACAACTTGTACAGAAAGGGTATGAACAGGAAATCTCTCTTAGTTCTGCATGTTGCTAGAATGAAAGAGTTTTCTCTGCAATTTCAGCCTTTAAAAGAGTATTTTAATTCCCTTCTGTGCTGTATTTGCATATTGCTGTAAATGCTTGTTCTGGGTTGTCTTTAACTGATGCTGAAGGTCTACTGCTGTGTTTCTTTCCTTTCTTTTTTCCTTTTTTGCATTATTTGCATTATTCCATTCCTTGGGAAGAAAGGAGAAAATTTTTCTGTTTGAAAATGTTTTTATTTGTTTTTGCTTTAAATCTTGTTTCACTGACAGGCTCAAATGTAATTTCCTTTACTGCAGGTGTTTCAGTTCATGTTTATGATGAAGTACAGAAATGCACATGGGAATAAAATTATATTTGCAAATGTAAATCACCTCATCAAATCAACCATTCACCATATGGTGAATTTCAGTCTGCTGTAATCATAGCCTGATGCTTGGAAGAGTTCTGCACTTTAGTATTTTAAAACTTGGAGTCAGGACTGTTGTGAAGCAGGGAAGCAGTGGTATGAAAAGGCACTGCAGCTTCACTGATCAAGTAAATGACAGTTCATGTATCTCAAAGGCTGGATGTTATCCAGTCATACAGTTATGCTCAATTTAGAACTGAGGAATAATCATAGAATCAGAATGGTTTGGGTTAGAAGGGACTTTTAAAAGGATATTTTTTATTAGAGTTGCCAGGAGCCAAAAGCTTGATGCAATAGGAAGCACTGTAAGAACCATTGATGTAAGTGTGAGTATTTTGATTAATTACAATCAAACTTCTAAAAATCTATTTAGTTTGACATGACTTCTAATAAGCGAAATCAGATGAGAAATGCTTAAAATTGTGTTATTTGTTCTTATGTCTGAAGGAGCATCTGGTTTGGAATACTTTTTTCACAAAGGGAGTTGCATTTCATATCTACAAAGATTCAAAAGTTTATCCTTGGTGCAGGCTTGCCCCTGGAAGACAATGTTTACACATCCTTTGCTTTGGCACTATGTTTTCAGTTGGATCAGTCGACAAAAAAATGTGGTGCTTGGAGAAGAGGTGGCTGCAATGCCAAACTTGTCCTTAATGTGAGGGTATAGGAGGCTAGCTGAGAAGAACTGTTGTGGCTTGTTTTGGATGAGAAGTTCAGAAAGAAAATTGCTCACAGTTTTCTTGAGGAATGATAAAATATCTCCGAATTCTTAGAAGTGTGTTGAGGTGACAGATCACACCCTACACAAAAATGCCATTTTGAGAAGGACAGAGTTTGTGACTGGCTTTACCTTGAAGGGTAATTTCAGGAAAAAGGAGTTTAATTTGTTGGAGTACATGTGTGATTGCCAGATGAGCTGTATCTCTGTTCTCTCATGAGTGTTTCAACACATGCACCAGAAAGCCTTAATCTTTTGAGATGTATGCAGTTTTAAAGTATGGTTTTATTTTGCTCTGTAGATAAATCTTACTACTTTTGTGAAGACTCTGGAAACATTCTGCAGTGTTTTCCTGATGTTTAGTAGGAAAAGATTTGCTACCATCTATTCTGTCCAGAGGATTTTTGCGTATGGTTGTCTATACAGTTTTGTTCGGAAATTAAAAATTTTGGACGCAGTTATGAATGTAGATATTGTAATATGCATTTAAAAGATCAAGATTTTAATGCAGCAGACTGAAAAGAGGAGTAGGCTAACCCTGTTTGATTCAGTTTGGTAGTTTGTGTAACTGCTCTGCCAAGAGAGGGTGAGGAAACTTGTGCATGAGCCAAAGTTAGAATTGCATTCAAATGACCTTACAGCATCAAGAACTGTTCATGTGCGGGAAACACAAATAGAAGCAACACTTAAAGCTAGCCTGCTGGCCAAATGGTGAGATTCTGGTGGGGAAGAGGAGACACAAGAAAGGAAGAATGCTATGCAGATCATCAGGAGCAAAAGGAGTTGAAAACCAGGTACAGCTGGGGCTGTTAGGGAGCCATAATCCCCCAATACTGCTTGTTGCTCTTCGAGCTGGGCTTTGACTATAGTGTGTATATAGAGGCATCGCTGGCCATGCTTTAAATTAATTCAGACAAAAGAAAGAAACATGGCAAACACTGCTTTAGTACTTTTCATTTTCCCTTACTCAGCTGTTTAGTTGAATGCTGTTTTTCAACTATTGCTCTGCATAACGCTGCCTGGCGTCTTTCTCAAATACTGCTGAGCTGAGCTGCTCTTGTGTTCTCAGATGCAGCTTTAGAGTGGTGGGGCAGGAGTACAGACTTCAGCTTTGATGTTCAAAAGTAGGCTAGTGACAGTGTACTTCTGCTTCAGTGGGTCAAGGATCACTGTTTACTGTGGTTGCCTCCCTCCCTGCTTCTACATCTAACATTAGTAAACTGGCATGTTATTTACCACCATGAGATTTTTTTGAGAAAAACCAGAAGGAATCTGAGCTAATATTTTAAGGTTACAGATAAAACTGCTTTGGGTATCAGGTCTCTTAAGTTGTGGTATTGTTGTTAAATATGTGCTATGTTGGAAACTGGCAGATCGGGGCAAGAGGAATTACTCGCGCACTTTTGCAGGTTTTCAGCTGCAAAGAAATTACTGTAATATGAGGTACTTGCATTGTCCTATATCTGACAATTAATTTGTCACCAATTCCTGTTGGCACTCCTGGTGTTAATATTTATATGCTATATGTATTAATCTTTGTATATGTTGATAGGTAATTTGGTAGCTCTTAGTCCATTTATTGAAGCATGCCATTAGTGATGTCTAATTGATATCCTGGACTTCATTCTATTAAAATGAAAATTCTTACAAAATGAGGAGCTTAGATATGAGTGTTTCTTTTGAACTGTGAGGACTTGGACTAAGGTTGTTGTTATTTTATTAAGCTTATTTTCTGGATGTGATTTGAGTTTGCTTTTCTTATCTGTATGTAAATTCAAAACCAGAACTTTAAAACAGAAAGAAAAGTAAACCAATTCATATTGAATTATGAGCAATATGAACTATTTTCTTTGTAGAACTTTTTTTTAAGAACAGTTTTTCTTTTTAAGTCCAATGGCTCTGGAATATTAGATTGCTGTTGGAGAGTTACATTCTTGTATTCTGGTGGCTGGAAGTCTGGAAAGCTCTTTAGATACCCCCCCCCCACCCCCAACTTGATCTTCATTGCTACAATCAAACAAGGAGCAACTTTTTACAATTTGCTAGTTCTTTTTGGTATTGCACAAACTGGTTGTGTCTGAACTCCATGAAAAGAAAGAGTATGCTAGGTGGATTTGTAAAAAAACCTTGCAACTGCTTCTAATCAAGTTCAACTTCATGTTTTACATGTTCTTTGTTACAAAACCCATTTCAACTTCCAAAGTAGTTTAAAGGGCCTTTCTGTCATTGGGAGCTTTTGAGCTTTGGAACAATGCCCATAATAGCTGTTCCTTGCTCTGTGACTGACTGACTTGAAGGAAGCTGACGTTTCTTAATGAAAAGCTTTGCATTTTAAAGCTTTATAAAAATACTTTGGATGCATACTACCTGCAATACTTAAAATCTTTAACACACTTAAAAATCTCAGTGCTACAATTGTTTTCAGACTATTGTAGGAAAGCAAAGGGAAGGAAACAAGATGTTTTTGTAGAGCTTTTAGCATCTCTGACATGACGATTCAAAGTACAGGAATACAATTGTAGTTAGGCAGAGATGGAGCTCATATCAGGGAGAAAGAATACCCTTATTGTTGGTTCTTTTAAATTCCCCTTCCACTCTCACTGGTTCAGGTAGGATATTGCAGCAGAATTACACTTAAATTCTAGTAGAAGCCCATGTCCTTAGGGAGTAGACTAAAACAAAATCTGAAGTGCTCTTGAGTGAAATGCATCTGATGGGTTCTTCTTATTCATTTCTGTATGGCTCACTTTTTTTTCCTCTTGGAAATTCACATTTCACTTCCTGATAAAGAATATACAGGTACAGTGAATACAATGAATTTTTCTCCCGATTTACTTAACTGACCTGCATTTGTTTTTTCTTTAAGATAAGTCTGCTTCCAGTGAGGTGCTTGCATTCATCACAGAGTGGCTCAGGATTTGTCCCCACTGTTTTTTGTTTATCTCCAAAATACAGAGGAACAGCTGCCTTGCACAGGTGTTGAGCAATTTTCAGTTTGTAGAGAGAAAGTCTTTTTGAAGGAACATGTTAAAAGAAATATTTTCAACAGACTTACTTCTTCTCAAACCCTAAACCCCTTCCCACACCTGCCTTTGTGTATTCCCAGCTGTTGCTGTTAAATGTATGAAATGTAATGTTCAATGTATGTGCTATGAAATGGAGAGAAATGTTTCTTTCTGGTTAACCTTGCACTAGGAAGGAAAGTTGAACACTGATTAAATTTATGTCAAATGAGTATAGTAGGTCTATACTAAAACTTGTAGTCTGTACAGACTAGCAGGGAAATAGAATAACTTAAATGCTTAAACAGAACTGAAAGTATGGGGACTGATGTATAATACATTTACTAGCCTTCCTAACTAGCTTAATTCAAATATGAAGTTAAAGACTGAGGATGTATGGCCTTTTAGAGCAGTACAGTTTGCCTTCATGAGGCTGTTACAGGAATTACTGGGAAAACCTGAGAATTAGAAGTGATAGGAGTGTATTTCACCTTTTGGGTTCCATGTTGTTAGATTTTTAAGTACTGAAACTATTTTCTCATCAACTGTGATAATTTTTTTGTCTTTGATCCCACTTAATTCTGAAATCCTTTTTCTTTGGAAGAGATCAAATGTGCTTCCTGGTGTCATGTGACTTCTCACATACAATGTTTCATCAGAGAACTGGAACTGAAGGTGAAAAAGATAGCTGACAAAGAAACTTTCAATAGAAGAGATGCAGGAAGAATAGCTGCCTAGATAGGCTCTAAAAATCATGTGAACTTTAAGCCACTCAAGAGCTTAATTTAGTGGAAGACTGGCCTGAGAAGCTTAATATAGACAGCTCAGATATCATGTGGAAACTCTAATATAGACATGTATTGATATAAGAGACCTTGAGCTTATTTTTGTTACTGATCAGATAATTTGTTTGCTTCCCTCCCTTAACCCCACTCTATTCTCAGGAAATGCAGTAAAATGGCAGTTGTTACTGCACAACTACACCTGACTGTACCAGGGAGTGTGAAGGAAAATTGGCTTTTTGGCACTTCTTTTCATTTACTCAGCTTTCAGTGGAGTCTTCAGTAAACTTTTTTGGTGCTCCTCCTGATAACTTTTACTAGGAATAAGTGAAGTAGTGACTCTGGTCACTACTTCTTGCTTGCTGAGAAGTGTTAGTGACTTCTGAAAGATGCAAGGTCACTGGGATTTCTACTCTTTTTCCTTTCTTTTTTTCTCTTTGTATCTTAGAACTAGTTTATTTGTATGTCTCCCAATATTGCAGCTTCAAATTATAGCTATTACATCAACAGTACACTGATTTTTAACTCTGTTAAGAAAAGTCCTTGTTTCTTGCCTGGTCATTAACAAAACATCAGTAGGAAGCTCACAGTGTAACTGATGTGACTTGCCCTCTGACGGAAGTGTCATGGGAAAAACAAATGCACGGGTGGATTCCCTCTGTGTTTACAGTAGCCATGGAAAGTTGTGCTTTGTTAAAATCTCCATCAGGCTTAGGAAAAAAAAGCCACTCATACCCTTAAATCTTCACTTTAAAAAAAATAGGTTTTCAAGTATCACTTCAGCTCTTACCAGAAATTTATTTGGAAAAAAATCATACTGTTGATTTGGAAGCAGCTGGGGATTTTAACTGTACAAGAAAAAAATGTATCTGGAGTAGGTGGCGTTGATATCACTCTGAGTCTTCCTAAAATTACAGTCCTTAATGCAATCACCATTTATGATATGTAATTGTACTTACAGATCTGTAATTTCACAACTGGTGAATTTAGTATGGGAAATAATGTTATGAAAGCAAGAGCATTGTCCTCCATGTGAACAGCTGAAATACCTCAACATCCTGACAAAACCAGAGTAAGTAGGACACCTTCATGTTCAAAAACTTTTTAAACTGATGGTGAATATTCCACTACTTAAGTTCTCAGTGAACAAAGATAACTTCTTTCAACCATGTAGAATAAGGGGAGGAATGAGAGTCAGACCAAAGCTTTTCACAGTTGGTTGCAGAGTTTTTGTTGTCACGACACAAGAACCATGTTATTAATCCTTTTTAAATAAGTCACAGTATTCTTTTGTGGTAGCGCTGAGTGGTAGAAATTGCAGAAGTTTGTGATCTTCACAGGGAGGACAGTTTTGTGTATGAAGTTTCTAAGTCTTGCTTTTTCTGTGTCTTTCTGAAAGATGGCAATTTGCTTTTGAATTAAAGAATCACAAATACAGAGTTGGTAAGATGAACAAGTGTAGTTTTGGTGTTGAAGCACTCTTTCCGTTTCATAAAGTGCCATTAAAATTATTCTCCCTTCTCAAGGCTTGATGGAAACATGCTTTGCATACCTTTTGGAGACTAACTGGCCTACTTTGATTCTGTAGTTCAGGACTTTGGGTAATAAAGGATTTTATTTGCATTTTTCTGTAGTGATCACAGCATGCAGTGAAGCAGCAAAACCCACAATGCAGGTATCTGTACAGATGTGACCTGGGCAAGTCTTTTAATCCCCTGTTTTACAGCAGGAAAAATAACTTTGAATGTGGAGAGCCTTCCAATTCCTTACAGAATGTTACATATGTTATTACATGTTCATTCCGAAGACTTCCTCAGAAACAATCATGGAAGACTGCTGAATTGCAAAGCAGTATATATTTAAGTGTGTTAAGTTCAAATTATCACTATGATTCTAATATATTTAGATTTTACAGGAAGTATTGCTTATAATGCAAAACCCTCAACTTTCTGAGATTGTCTGTAAAATATCTGTCACCTGGGGAAAAAAACGTGTTCTGTCTGTGGCGGTCACGGATGAGCATGCAGTAAAGGCTTCCCTACCTCAGCAACCATTCTTTAGTCTGCCTTTTCAGTCTCTCTTGTAATCAGACTGAGCTGTGGAGCTGTTACTAAGTTTGCAGAAATGTTTTCCAGTGATAATGTGCATGTCTTGTAGTTGAGAAGTTATTTTTAGCAGTCCGGTGAGACTCTTAAAGTCACTGAGGGACAGAGCCCTGGCAGAGATCTGGAAAAGGGAGCTGCTTGCCAATGGATTGGAATGGGAGAGGGGAAAATGGTACCTTTCATTCCCAGCCATCTTTTTCTGTTTTTGACTACATTATTCTTTCCTGGTAACTTGCAAAGTAAAGGCACATTTCCCAGGTTTGTGTTCGGCTGGGAATAATCTCTATGTTACTGAGGCAAGATTGGTAGAATTGCATGAGCGGAAACTTCCATTTTCACTGTGATTATTTTCAAGGGCTGCCCAGATCTCAACAGACACCTTCTAACTAGAGTGAATCTGAGAGGTGTTGCTCCTCACTCTGCCGTAGTGGAAAGGTTCTGACCTGAGACAGTTTGTATGAAGTCAGAGTTATATTAATCTGTTCACTGCATTTGCTAATATAACAGACTTTTCCTGACTCTGTAGTTAGTACCCAAGAAAAGTTAATGCAGACAACAGTGCCACTGAAAAAGCAAATTGTTTTAAATTGTGGAACCTTTAATTGACCATAATACTTGGCTACAAGCAGCTTTTTCATGTTTAAAATTTACTAAAACTCCTGAAAGCCTCAATTTGACCTATTTTATTCATAGAACTATTATGTGAAAAGATTGCTGAGGTAGAAAAATAGCAGAAATCACAAGAGGGTCCACCAGTTTACATGCTTATGCACTGAAAGCTGCTGTTTTTTCCAGATGGTAGACTAGCTAGTGGGACTCACCTAAGTAAATTGCTGTGCTTTTCTTCTCTTCCAGCCTTTTCTTACTTTTAATGTGTGTTTTGCTTTAGTGCCATAGTCAAAGGTCACCCCCAGTCTTTCAGTCTCCACATGCATGGCTGAGTGAATGCGTTTTTCTTTCATGTTCATCTTTGCAAAGACAATCTGTGGGTGGAGAATTTAACATGGGATTCAGAGTGCTTTGGGACTTCTTTAAATGACATACCTGGGAATGCTGCCACATAGTAGACACGTTTCAGTGATGTGTATTTCACTGCTGTAGGACACCAAAGATGAAGTAAGGTAGGCTGTGACAATTGCTACTGAGAGTGTTCAGAAAGTAGTACTCATGCAAGAGAAGGTCTGCAGGCATGCTGAAGAGGCTTTCTTATTACTATTTTGGGGTAGGTTTTATATGTTCCACCATACTATTTCTTTATACTGGAGTAGTGTCATTTATCTGATATGAAAAAGCTTCTCCCTTTCTTCCTGGAAAATAACTTTGAAAGACAGATATTTGTCTGTGTTTCCTCTGACCAGTCAGGATGGGTTCATGCTGAACGTCATCTCTGTTTTGACTGGTCGGCATTGGTCCTTCTTGCAGTACTGTGTGATGGCCAGCTTTTGTGCTATATCTGCAGTTGTGTGGATTTTTTTGGGGCTTCATCCAGTGGTGCACTATAGTGTCTATATTGTCGGTATAGGATGTTTGTAGGAAAGTTTTGCATATGGCACTTCAATTTTGTTGGGTTGGATATTTTCTGCCCACTGTCAGGTAGAACATGTGATGTACTCTGGGTAATTTGCAATCTTGCTTAGCTGAAGTTCAGATTTATTTTTGCAGCTGTTTGTGATTTGTCTGTAGAGCACAGGCCATAATGGTTAAAACCTGGTGGCTGTGGTGGTGTCCCTTGTCTTGCAGCAAAGGGAATTGGTGATGAATCCAAACTGTACTATGGTAGCTAAACATTAAATATTTGGTTTTAAAGACTTTTTGGCATGTGTGTCTCTGCTGAGGCTGATGACTGTGCTGAATAACATAAAAATGATGTGGTCAGTGTTCTCTCTAGTTGCCTTTAACTTTGCTCTGTGAATGTCCTGGCAGCACTGTGCAGCTGTATTATCTGCATGCATATTTGGACCAAGGTTAGAGCATGCTCAAATTCCCTTCCTGCTTTCATCTGTGGGAGTATACACTGCCACTGTGCACTAATGCACATTCTACATTATTTTGATCTGATTTGTAAATAGATGTATAAATTCAAAGAACTGAGCAGAATATATTCATATCTCTTCAGTGATGTAGTTGTGATGCATGACTCCAAAATCAAGTTTCTTATTGAATGAGAATAAACTTGTACAAGGGAAAAAAGGAAAAAAATCTGTCAGAATTCAGAAACCTGCACTTAAACACCCTCCAGTAAGTCATTAATGCACTGCAGCAGCAAGAAAATAGTAGTCTTTGTTCTAGCTGTGTGTTTGAGGTTTGTGTGGTTTCTTAATTGCACTATAAATTGATATCTCTATATAAGGCCCTTTGAAAATGAACAGCTTTGTTCTTCACTGCATTCACGTCTGAACACAACATAAAGATTGAGGAAGAATGGAAGTCTATGAAATGGCACTATTATGCAAAAGTTTTTTGAGAACTGGAAAAAAACCAAAACCCACCAAAAACTCAAAGTGTACTGCCAGTTCTTAAGTGATCTGTTGTCTGTGTCTGGACTTGTTTCACATGGTTCTTTCCTACCTCACTGTAGATTTAGCATGAATTATCAGAAATCAGTGGGAGCTGTAAAATACCCTTCTATTCCATATCACCATGACTGTATGAACACTAATTTAGCAGTAGGATTCTGCGGGAGACCATATGGGTGTATGCTGTGGTGTTTGCTTGGAGTTTCACAGTCTGTTCTGGCAGAACTGGTCTCTTCTCTGACCCATCTGGCGTATTGTGCAAGTGATCTTAGCCTAGAAAGTTGTGGATCCAAGTCAAGCTGCTGACCTTTTCCTCCTGCTTATTAATAAACCTTCATGTTTCTCCTGCAGTCAGTGTACAGAGCGAGGCTGGGGAAGAGCGTTTCAGCAGCATCTCGCCCTGCCGAGAAGGTGGCAGTGTGCCTTTCTCGGGTTGCACAGAGAAACTTTGGGCTGCAGGCTGGGGCTGTGCAGGCAGCTGCTCTGGGTGTCGGTGCCTGTGAAGTCTGCACGGAGCAGCAGCTTTGAAGAAAGGACACAAGTGGTGGAACTGCAAACCTACCACGGAAATCTGTTAAAAGAGAGAGAGGTCAATGAAGGTTCTGGTGCAACTTGTCGCTGCCAACACATTCACCCCAGAGGGGCTGTGCTAGACTGACTGCTCCTTGAAAGCTGGCTGCCTTTCTAAACTTCAGGACAGTGGCTTATTTTGGCCTTGACATGTCAATTGCTGGTGTTGGTGATGATGGAAGTTTACAAGGGAATTACTGCTAGGCTTTAGTCACAGGAAACTTATCTGTACTTCCTGTTTTGGCCATGGAGATTCCAACCTAATGATGAATATCAATAGGGTGTTTTTATTCAATAATGTAAATGAGGTATATACATTCTATTTCTTCTTCCTTTTCTGTTTCCATGGTGAGGGACAGGTGTGTGAAAACTGAGTCATGGGACCTTACAGACACATTAAAGTGCAGAAAAGAGAAATGTAATATTGTAAAGAGAAGGCTTTAAAGTGATGGCAGAATGTTTCACTGAAGAACAGAAAATGTTTCTTGGTGGAAATTGAGGGTCTTGCTGAACCCTGCATTTGATACAGGTGAATAAACAGTGCATTTCTGAAAACTGCATCTGGATCCAGAACAGCAAGGGATGTAAGGGTGGTCTAGTGTAGCCACATTTCTACCATGCACTAGGAATAGCTACAATATTTAATTCCATGTATCCTGGTAGAGGAAATACTACCATTTTCACTTTAGAATACAGTCTTGTGTTATGCTTGATCTGCTACATGAACTGTCTGGACTGCTATGATCTTCTGACCAAAGGGATTACCAAGAATTTGTTAAACAAGGCTGAAACTTATTTGCATGAGGCAAGTGATGGCTCAGAGATCTTTGCCATTATTGGGCATACTTTTTAATGTTATTTCAGCATTTCTTACTGAAAATTATGTTTGAGCCCAAACCCCCAGGCAGATGCACTATAATATTTCACCTTGCTTATGCTTAAAGCATGACTAAATTTAAAGCAAAAGCTTTTGTACATGAAGTGTAAAACAAGTTAAGTAGATTGAGTTTTCATTTCAGGGAAGTCAGTGCCTACAGAGAATATAAAAGTATTTTTCTAAAATTTTTCTCTTTTAATCCTACGATATGAGTCCTTTCTGCACAAGTTCATTTTTTCCTTCTGCCACATAAAGTTGCAAGGAATTGCTCTCCAGACCTTCTTCAATAGCAAAGAGAGCTTCATATTCTCTCTTGACAGTAAGAGAGATATAATAAAGCTTTGAGGTCTGCTGTAAGAACATACTGGACAGAGAACTGAAAATTAATGCAGGCTTAAATAATGAAATTGAGGGTGTGCTGTCTCCAAGCACATTTTAATGTTACTGGCTTCAGTTGTCAAATCTTTGCTTCTTTTCAACTTTTTTAGCTCAAATAAGAGTTTATATATCAAATGAGCAACCTACACAGGGAATTTAAGAGTAGGTAGAGAGATCTGTTCCTTTCAGGAAATCATGTGTTTATATTAAGGATTGTGCTTGTAGGCCTTGTTTTCCATTTTACCTGTTGCTCTTGAAATCTGAATCTTCCACAACTCCCTTGACAGAAGCTCACTTCTTCGTGCACAAGCAAAAAATGTGAGTCTTTCAGATAGACAGACTATTATGTTGGCTTTAGTGATACTTTCCTATGATCTCAAAATGCATCATCTTCTTCAAATATAACCATGGGTGCTTAAAATCCAGATGATGTTCCAGTCTTATTACAGTTATTTTGAGAAATCTGAGTATTGGGAATGATAACTTTCCTTGTGCTAGAATATGTATGAGTCAAGGGAAATGAATTCTAATTGTGGCTCTGAGGCTGATAGGGCCATTGCTCTGCCAAGTTAGGTCATGAAAAAACATTTTGAAGGAAGACATTTCTAGTCATCATAATACTTGTTTTGAGAGAGGCTTTCTTTTAAACTGCAGATGGACAACATTAGTGATTTTTAAAATATTTTTCAACTGAATAAAGAAGTGCTTCAAATGCTGAGCTTTCCAACCTTGTAAAGCTACATGTTGTTCTCTGCACTTTTACATTTAGTATGTCTCTGTAATATTTTACTGAATTGGTTTAATTCCTTTTATGGCCCAAGAAAAGGTTGCTTTTGATACTGTAGTGAAAAGTTCCACTTTCAGAGAAATTTCAGTTTTGCACACAAGGAATAAAATCCTTAACATATAGGAAAAAGATTTGTCTAAGAACTGTTTTCCTCATGGAAAGCTGGCTGGGTTGCTTGCCTGAAGCTGGTGGTAGACTCTGAATGCTTTCTGACTGGGTGCTAAGATACAAATAAGTCACAAGGCATGCTGATAAGTGGGGATAAGTGGGGAACTGAATTGGCTGATGGTAGAGCAGGTCAGCTTGTCTAGCTCACTTACAGTAGATTTTGGTCTCAGAGATTTCTAATTGAGCAGAAGCTGTCAGGAGACAGTTTGCTCCAGTGCTTTCTTCTGCCTGTGCCATGAATCTGCTAAGTGAGGTTCAGTGTCCATGCATCTGTTGTGCATTTTGGAGAACATGTACATGCACGCAGGAATTTATCTAAGGACAGTTTCAGAAAGTGCCTTGTCTAATGGTTATCACAACTATTTTCCAAAGTCAGTTTCCAAACGGTCTGGAACCATTCGATCCATCTGCACTTGAGTGAACCCAAATTTCTGTTTTTGTGGTTCTTTGGGGAAAGCCACAATGCAGGATTTCAGCTTCAGTCTGTATCTAAGTAAGATAGTCTGCAAATGAAGCAAAAACTGAGCTTGTATTGAATTTGTATTTATACCCCCTAGCTTAAGCTCTTGTGTAGTTCTCCCCTGTAAGGAGACCTTTTTTTTTTCTCTTTTGTTTTGTTTGAGGTTGGTGTTTTTGTGTGTATTTGTAAAGACTGTATCACAACTTTACTCTTGCCATCTTCCTATTAATGCCCTTTAATTCTAAAACACTCTGTTTTAAAATCTTTGCTTGTGTGACTTTGACTTTAATGGCACTAAGCCATGGATAATTGGCTCAGTTTCCTAAAATTCCACAGCCTGTTGTTAAGATAAACATTTCTAGGTTCCCAAGAACACAGACACATGTATATGGTAATATACTGATTATACAGAGCAACCTTTAAACAAAAAATTCTTATTTTCTTATTTTATTCTTGATGTTTACACACAAGCATCAGAAGCAGAAAAAATTACTTGACAGAATAATTGTACCAGTTTTTAAACTATAATGTAGCCTTTTGAGAAGGGCTGTGAAATGGCTTTTTTTTTTTGCTGTAGCCATTAGCCCCTAGGGGAGCTGGAGGGAAGCGGTCCTGCATGGAATTGTGTGTGTTGAGATGCACCCTCATTAGTCAGGGGCACATGTCTCAGTTGCTGGGAAGGCCATGTGACCAAGGCTTTGGTATGAGGCCCTGGATTGTTGGTTGTTTCAGGAACTTGTGGTCTTGTTATGCCACTCCCCAGCACTGGTACCTAAAGTGGCTTTTAAGGTTCAGGTATCAACAAGTGTTGGAGATGTGGCTTTCTCTGGGCTGAAAAGGGCTGTGATCTGCATTCCCCCCAGCCCAGAGCTTTAGAGAGGGGCTATAATTATAGAACTCGTGACAGAGCTGCATTCAGTTCACTCGTGTCCTCTCAAACATAACAATGTATGGTTGGAATCATCACTCTCATGCACACCTAATCAGAAATGGCAAAAGGAAATGGATATAAGGCCCAGGGATATTAACAGCCAGTTAAGAAATTGTGGGATAGGCTCTGAGAAACTCTTTGCATGTTCAGGATTGTAAGGCAACCTTGAAGAATGGTGGAGGCTCTCACTGGATTGTGCCAGTTGCTAGAGCATGTGGGGAGGTTCGCTGCCAGGGAGTGAGGGCCAGTGATGCTAGTGAGCCAAAGCAGATTGACTTAGCATCTTACTCAGAGCGGGACTTGGTGGTCTGACTGTCCTTGGAGGTAAGCTTCCCAGTAGCTGTCTCTAAAATTGCTTCTATCAGCAACAGGATATTTAAATTAATTTCTGTAAAAAAAAAAAAAAAAAAAAAAAAAAAGGATGTTCTCACTCAACAGGTGGGGTTTTGATTTGTTTGTTGGTCTTATTTTTTAATCATCTTTTTATATAATTATTCAACTTAGTCCAAAGCAATAAATGCAGTCTGAAAGTAAATGGATAAGGACACAGGAGTTATGGTCTGTGGGTTTTGAGTTTTTTGAGTTTTGTGCCCGTTTTGTTGTTTTTTGTTTTTTTTTAGGGGTGTTTGCAAAGAATTTTGTTTCTCTTATCCCTGCTCTCACTGACTGTGTGCAATAAGAAACAGTAAAGAAAAGCAGCAGTCTTGTGTTATATGAGATTTTGTGCAAATATTTTCAGAAGGTCAGCTATTGAAATGTGAAATAATGACACTTTTTTCCAGTCCTGTAAATCAGTACTTTTTAAAATTTGAAGTGTACCGACTCCATGTAGAGTCTTAGAAATCATTGCAGAGGATGAGAAATAAGAAATTCCTCCTGTAACAGGAGAAGAACAATAGTAATGCAGAACAAGATTAAAATTCCCCCTCTCTCCCCCAGGTTTTAAACCATGATAAATATTTGGTTTGAGCCAGTCTGCCCTTTGTTTAGAGTTACTTGACTAAAACTCTTGGCCCTGACTTGCTGGCAATTAGTTGTATTGTATTTTTGATTAAACAGTAGTGTAGTGGTGGTGGGAAACCAACATACTAGCATGGTCTTTTGGCTGTCTTCCCCTGCTTTTTAGTGTTGCCCTGAGAAACAGAGTATGGCTAGGCTCATCAGGGATTTAGCTTGGAATGGGAACAGATTTTAATTTGAATATCTTTACCTACTGCCTGCTGTCTTAGGCCCAGCCATTTTTCAGTGAGTTCGTGGGGGTTTTTGTTTTGTTTCCCCTGTACAAGTAGCTAGTTCATGTGTGTGTAGTGCATTTGTGACTCTCTGCTCTGCTTCTGGGCAAGTGCTCCCACTGCTCCTTCCTGTGGATGGGAAATGAGCTCAGCACTCAAGAGCAGGGACAGTGGTGTTACCTCAGCTGCTGCAGTTCAGAGAGCTTGTGGTAATCAACAACTCTCCCCAACTAGCAGAAAAGCTGTACCCAAAACTCTCATTTGAAAGCCTTTGAGGTTTGTGGAGATGTAAAGAAGTGGGGGGTTCCATTCTCTTGTGGTGCATAAATAAAGAGAACTTTTCATTTTTCTGTTATCACTGTTCCCACCCGTATCATTTGAGGACCTGGTTTGCTGTTGATGTAGTCATTTTCCCCATACCTGAACTCTGACAAATATTTGATCCCTGCCCTTTTTTAGTGGTACAAGGAGATATGCTGGCAGAGATGGTGTTTATGTACCAAAACTGATGCTCCTGTATTCTAGCTTGTGTGTTCACTGTTTTTGAGGCTGGAATACATACTAAATATAACAGCAGCCTAATCTGAAATGATTAGGTGTTTTTTTTGTTTTGCTTTTTTTTTAAGTCATGAGATCTTATTCTTATCTTCAGCAAGTATTGGTCCATGCCTTTTGGACCCATCTTGTAGTGATCTACCTCAGTGAGCACATTGCACACACGGGTGTGAAAAGAAAATACGTTTGGGGTGTTTATACTTTGCATTGCCATACCTCTGAGCTTTGTTTTCTTTCTTCATTAATTCCTTGTTTGCCTGCACATGCCATTCTCATACACTCTACACTAGTGGTGGTGGTTAAGCAGCTTTCCCTTTCCAAGGCAGGTACACAGCTGAAGATCTCCCAGCCAAGAGCACGAGATATTGCAGGAAAGGGAGCACACCATTTACATTTTTGCAGTTTTGTTTGTTCACTGAGTTAGGGGTATGGTGGGGAGAGCATGGTTTTTGGCCTATATTTATTAAAAGGAGAGGGAGCTGTAAAAAGCTCCCAGTGTAATGTGAGCCTTACACAAGGAAGAACTATTTATAGATCCCTGCAATATTTGCCTGAAGGAACTTGAGAGCAGAGTGGGACAGTGTTACGTAAAGCTGGGTGAGAGCACACTTGTGCCCTCACAGCTGCGAAGGTCAAACCCAGGGCTTGTCTTACAGTAGGCTTCCACTCTTCCTTGCCCTGAGGGGAGAAGAGGCTGATGGGCTTCTTCTGAAGGCCAAATCCTAGTGGTGAGAAACTTCGGTTTGTGGAGAGCAGTGGTGTGGTTTTCTTTTAAGAAGCTTATTATTTGTGATGCTTAGAGTTCATAGTTTTTTTGAGAAAACATGACTGACTTGATTGATGACTTAATTGTCAAATAAAGCTAAATGAGGTCACAACGGCAGCTTTGCGGACCTTGAGAGTGAGATTTCAAGCTGTACATGGCTATATTATGGTTTAAGCAGTTTTTTGGTTATTGCTGCTGCTATTCTGTCTTTTGTTCTTGTGTGGTGACTTTTTTATTCTAAATGACATTACCATGCCACTGGCAGTTAACCAGATATTGTTCTGGTTTTGCATGCCTTCATCAGCTTAGTACTTGTTTGTTATGAGGCTTTATAAAAGTGATTTTAGAAACCCTTCAGATCTTCAGCTTCAAAACATTTTTTATATTTTCATAGGCAGAAAAGCCTTTCTTCAGGAGGCACATACCTTGAGAAGACCCTTCATAGCGTATGGCATTATCACTGGGTGTTGGTACTTTTCTGAAAGACTGCATTTGGCTAGGTCAAGGCATTCCTAACACCACTATGAAGGAGAAAAAAATCCAAAACCAACAAAAAGTGTGGAATATGACCTGAATGTACTACAAAGCTAGGAAACCTAAGTAAGAAGTTTGATTAAAAGGGCCTTGAATGGCTTTAAAATTTTGGATAAGGGTGTAGTCTGGAGTTGTCCAAGATGTTTGTCCCTTTAGTTTTTACTGTAAAATTATTTGAACTCTTGTAATATGAGAAATGCAGAATTATGTAAAGTGTTTGAAAGTAAATAAGGTGCTTCTTACCTTCTATCACTCATATATGGTGCTTAGACTCTTTATGTCCCCTAAGTTAGAGGTTTTAACTAAGCAGTCAGCATTCTGCATGTTTAAAAGGCAGCTTCTGAGCAAAAGCTAACTCCCATGGTTTATAAGAGGGTATATACTAAAGCACATAATGAAATAAACTCAGTAAATTTTTTGTGATCATATTCAGCCTTTATCTAAAAGTTAAACAGTGAATGTTTATGTGTGTGTAAAAGCCAGACCTTCTGCAAATGGTTGTTTCTTCAAGGTCTGATGTGTATTTAAATGGAAGAAGGCATTTAGACTGGCTTTTGAACCCACCCACTTAGTGAAGAAATTGTTTTTAAATTAAAAAAAGCAAACTTTTAGAGATTCAAAATGTGCGTTACATAAGAAATAAGAAGTTGAATACTTGGAGCAATTCTAAGTTGCTTCAGTTGATTATTTTCCCAAACAACAAGGGCAGGTAAGCATATTAATCTTGTTACAGATGAGACAGACATATGAAGACATACATAGCTTTGATTTGCTTCAGTGTTACATGGAGCATTTTGCATCTGAATAATTTTTTTTTGGTGGAGGGTAGATAAGAACCTTGAGGATTCTTTTTAAACAGCTTAGTAAAACTTACCAGACTTAGTTTAAAACAGGGGTGCTTAGTAGATTTATAACATGATGCACAAAACAAGGAAGGCTATTTCTGGTGGGACTCTTTCAAGTACATAAAAGGGTGGAATTTGCACATTCTAAAACCCTCTGATGTGTTTAAGCAGCAGTTAGTACTTAGTAAATGAGAATTAGTGAATTAGTAAATGAGAATACAGGATCAGGGCTCTGAAGCTCCAGGCAGATGAGAAGAGTAGAAAGCTCTCTCAATCCCTTGATATCTTGTGGTTCTGTCTAAATTAGCAAATACTGTGGTCAGTAGGGGTGGGTAACTAGATCAAAACACTGAAGCTTCTTAAATCTTCATTACTGATTTGAGGGGGTTGCTTTGGGTTAGATTTAACTATCACCTTGGGCTGAATGTCCCCACTTATCTGTGCAGTTTGAAGCTTCTTGAAGGAGAAAATTTAATAGGTACATGCCAGATGACTTCTCAGTGATGTAACCCATGGGGCTACCTGAAGTTTCATGTCCCTGTGAGACAGCAAGTAGCATTTGAAGTTCATCTTGCAGCAGAGTTTTCAGATTCTTACTCAAAAGCGAATTGATTGTTCATATGTATCAGAGCTGTTATGCAAAACCAGCCAGTTCACAGTAAATGGTTTTGCTTCTGCTCTAAACCAAACAGCATGGTTGAATTACATATGAGAGTATGCATAGCAAAAGGATGACCTGGAAGATTTTAGTCAGATGTTCTGGAAAGATATTTTTTCCCTCTGTTAAGGAAGTATTTATTTAAATTAGCAGACATTCACCGTGTCCCAGTTGCCATTTTAGAATATTGTATAAAAGTAGTGTTTGAATCACAGAATCTGAGCTGGATAATTAATAATGGTTCAAAGCTTAATAATCGCCAAAGGGTGCAGCATGTGGCTCTTGGGTAGCACATTAGGAGTTCCAGATGTTTTGTGACTACAGTAAAACACTGTTGCTACAACCCAAGATGGTGGTAAGAATTATGTTGCAAAATTATGGATAACTTAGCTTTGCTGGGCTCTAGGTAAGCACATGGCTGAATATCTCTGTATCTTTTTCTGCTTTTGATGGAGGAAGAAGGATTATTTAAATTCATTTCAGTATTTAGATTCAGAGCTAAGTTCCATTTAGTGCTGAATGCTGAAAAGCTTCATCTCAAATGGCAGTGAAAAAGTGGTTTATTTGCTTGTATATGAAATTTGTAATGTATGAAACTCCCTTTCCCCAGAAAGAAAACCATGAATGAACAAATTTCTTTTCATGTCCAGAACCCAGAAGTGGCTGACTGTTGTGGAGTTTTTTTATCCCTCTGCCTCAAAACCATCAAATTTTGGCTCTTGTCTAATGTATATGTGTCTGTTAGCCTTGAACTGCTTTGCCTAGATAACTAGCAAAGCTGGATGTTTTTTTTTTTTTAATGTGGAACACAGTGCTGACTAATCACAGCTCAATTCTGGACTTGCCTTTCGTAATCTGGGCTGCCACAGGTACACTACAGTCAGTACCCAGTGTACTTCTTCATCAAGTCTTGGTTACGTTGCAGTCATAGTCCAATCTGTTGTGTGGATGTGCCATTAGATTGCAGAGGTGTTGGCTGTATGTAGAATTTAAGGTCTTGATATAGTAATCATGCCAGTACTCTGTTTCAGGCATTTATTGGGTTAGACCAAAATATGGGCATTCTACTGAAGTGGTGTGCAGGAGCAAGTCTTTGTGCTTGTTGATCACTCTAACAAGGTGCAAGGTTGGAATGATTGCCTTTCAACAAACAACTGACAAATTAGTTTTTTTTCAGAGTAGAATGACCTTTGTTAGAAAGATATAGATGATAACTTTAGGGAATTTTGCTCTTTCAGCAAACTGTTTTTCACTGAAGGATTTTGCTCAAACATTCCAAATTAAATATTTCTTTAGTTCCACATCTGTCTATTGGCCTCAAACTTTCATTGTATTTAGACTGGGAGAAATGGCAGAATACAGCCAATGGTCCAGTATAGCTTTTACCATTCTTAGGCAAAAGCTGAATTATATCACATTAGGTAGGAGAGGAGTTACTTAAATCCTATATGCAGGTTGCTATTGACATATGCAGTAGAAAGAATGAAATGTGTTGAATTTTCATTAGGAAAAGTTATCATCTGATTTACAAACTCTGCACTTTTTTGGATGTCAGATTAAGTACAAAACTACAATAATTATTTATATCTTCCTTTTTATGTCAGAAGGAGTGAATACCAAGGAGTTCAGTAACAATTTGTACCATCTTATTTACAAATATTGTATGTGCAGGTAACACTAACTAAAGAATAATATTAATATTATGTATTTTCTGGGGACAGTAGCTACCATGTCCATTTCTCTTTATGGCTGTTTTGACAATTTGGTAAATAGTGTTCAGTTGCAGTTTGTTTTAATTTCTGCAATAGGAAGACTTAGAAATTTAAAGGACAAGTGTGCACTGCCTGGATTAGATGGTAATATTTGCCTTGCAAGAGATGCTAGGCAAACAGTGCCTCTGTAGGTTTTAGAAGAGTGAACAGCATTTCTCCCCTGTGTTTATGGAAACTGAGGATATTTAATAAGTCTGAAAGGAAGCAGACACACACATTTATGCTGGCTTTCTTTCCTCCATGATACCAGGTTTTAAAGTATTTTTGGTGAGGATTGTGCGGGAGAGAGTCAGAAATGGTGGTCAGGTATGTCAGATGTTGGATGTCGTTTGTTCAAAAAAGTTACAAGATCTTAAATTCCCAGAACTCACTTGAAGGCTGCAGATTAATCACACCTTGGTTATCAGTGTTATTTCATTCTGGGGTGCTGTTTTCTTACTGGCTTCCTGAGGTTTTTAAGGCAGGGCCTGGGAGGGAGGGGAGAGGAGGGCAAGAAAAGCTGAAAAGTACTGTTGGAGCTTTTAGTTATTTAATCTTAGTCAAGGCCTTGTTTATAACAACCGACTTATCTAACAGTTTCCCAAAACAAATGTAATTCACAGATGTGTGGCAGCAGCTAGGACAAAATTGGGCCCATCTAATCAGTCAGTCAGTGCATTTCCAGTACTTTTTCTTGTTCATAGCTTAAACTGTTTCGATCTTCAGTGCAGAGGCGAAATTTAAGATTTGCATTTTGATTTCAACTTCATTGGAGCAACTAATTTTTAATATCAGTAATCTCCCTCTAGTTATTTCTAAGGAGCCACTTGAAAGGGGACCATTTGAAAAGTAATCAGTACAAGTAACCCCATTGTTCTTTTCAGTATGTACTGTGATAGTGCAGCAATAATGGCTGCTCTGCGGGGGAACCATAACACTTTCTGTTAAAGCACTTAAGTGAAACTTTCTCTTCCTGCAGCTGCCACAGTAGAGTATCATTTTTATTAGGGTATGGTATAAATTTATCATTCATTTTAGTGTGTTCCTTTAGCTGTTACGGTCCTTACAAAATACAGTTGTTGAGTCTCTGAGTGTGAGAACTATTTCCAGGTCAAATGATACCATGCAGAAATACAAATGTATGTAATCAAAAAAAATTTAATGAAATGTTTTGTGTATAAGGGTGTATTTTCCAAGAGTTAATATTGCCCATCTGTTTTCTAGTTACGGTGTTCTGATTTCAGTGCAAATGTATCCTTATTTAGACCCTCTGAAAGGGGGAGAGAATTTTGCTTTTTTGTTCTTACACCTGTGCTGAAGGGGAAAAATAGGAAAAGAAAAATGGTGCTGGTGCGGTGTTCCAGCTTTGTTGCAAATTTTTCTGGAGCTTACTCTCAGAAGGTCTAAACTCCTGATCTTTGTCTTGACAGTTTAGAGACTTGATATTTGAGTCTGGCTGCGAGTTTCTAGAAATACTGTCATGTTTTGTTGGAGCAATAATGTTATTGGCTAGAAATGCCAGAAAACAAGATGCTGAAATACTGAGTGTAACTTTAACAGCAAAATAAGATTATCTGGACATGTTCCAGAGATTAGAAAGAGGTTTTTTCACATAGAATTCTCAAGAAAACTGTTGTTCTGGTTCTCAGTGAAGCACTGAACATAGCATGTTCTGTTGCTGCACTTGCGTATGGACTTGCATCCACACCTGCTGTTTGCAAATCAGTGCAATTGTGTTTTCTTGCTGTCTTCCTGTTTTTCCCATGTTGTCTGGGTGTTCCTGTGTGGCTTGTTCTTCAGCTGCTGCTTATGCATTGTAGCTGTTACATCCATAAAGTCTTTAAAGTCCTTTCCCAAGCCTGTTTTTCTGCAATCCCACAATAATATTTTCCTTTCCTAGCAGTAGGGAGGATTTGCATCTTTCCTGACACTGCTGATAATCAAAAGCAGTACCATACCATCATTTTTTGCAGTGCCTTTAGCTCCTTACGCAAAATTATTGGTTACGTTTTGGGAGAAATTTGCTCTTCTTCATTCCTTCTCTGGCCAATTCCATCTTGCTGGGGACATCAGTATCCAGTGTGGAGGGACTTCATTCCCAGTTTGAGGCTGAGGCACTGGTGAGCAGCAGTGTGGTCAGTCCTTTTAACTCAGGGCACTTTGAGTTTTGTTTTCTGTGTTCTCTGTAAAGGGAGCTAGAGGTGGCAGCTGCCAGTCTGTCAGTGAGGGGCTGGGTGTACAGTGGAGAGGAAAGTCTAGTACAGTTATAGTATAAACTTGTAGTCATTGCTGTTTTGTTTGCTATCAGTTGATTTCAAATTATGATGTTATTAAAGTTCCAGTAAATCCACCAGGGATGTGCAGCCTGTCTGACCTGGCTCATACAGATGCTGGGTTACACAGAACTTTGGCCTGGCTGACATGAGAGAAGGTTGGTGAATGAGCCAAGGTGAATGGACTGTGCTTACTGCAAGTTGGGTTAGGCAAAAATATGGATATTTAATCAGCTGTTAGTAAAAAACACAGTACAAGGACTTGCACTTTGCTACTGTGTAAGGTGCAGAGTGCACACGACTGGGCAAAGTGCAGAGATAGGCAGTTGCCCTGTGAAGAGTGTAGGTGTTTCGGTATTTGCTGAATTTGTCAGATTAAACTAATGTTTAAGGAAAAGAAAATCATCTGTCCTAGTATACACTGTTTGGAATGGCTTGAATTGAACATTTGTTCCTTTTGTGTTCTGCAGACTTCTTAAAGCCAACTCTAGTGAAGACAAGGAGTTCCATCTGTGCCAGCCAGCCCCGGTCTCCAGTGCTGGTCCCCCTGATGGCACATTGTACAAGCCTGTGAAACCTGCCAAGCTGGACGCCACAGCTTTGCACGACTGCACTTTGGCCGCCACTGTGCCTCCCTCGGAGCTGTCGAACCATGCAGTCCTAGCCCGCGACACAGGCATTCACGAGGAGCACTATGTAAGCGAAGGCGTGGAAAATGATGTGCCAGACTGCAGAGAGTACAGAGATGCCTGCACCATTACTGGTAAGCAGTCAAATCCTTTACCTTGGTGAGCATGTGGTGCTAAAGAGTTAAGCTTCTGTTCTTAAGCTCATGGTGGGGTATCTGCTTCATGGATGGTGCTGCCACTGTGCTGCACATTTTTTCTTCTTTAAGAAGTGATTTCCCAGGCACCAGGATTTTCAGTGAAATTACTGTGTAATGTTTAAGGTCGTTGCAAATAGGCCAGACCAATGACAGCTGTGAAACCAGGTTACTGTATTTATATACTAAGGAAATTGAACCATTTGAAAGTTTGTTAGGAAAATAACAAAAGTCAGGGATGAAGAGAAGGGAACACTGCACCCTAAAGTTTATGGAATGCTTGTCTTAATGTTCAACATAATTTAGAATTCTATCTTCATACAAGAATTGCTTTCTCATATGAAGAATGTGAGAAATAGGGATGGGAGAAATAGGATCTAAGATTTTTACTGTACATATTTTTGCTTTTCAAAGCCATTTCATTTTTTCACATTCATTCTGGAACAGTAAAAGTTAATGTACATGGAATAGCTTCTTCTGCATGCTTTTATGAAAGGTTGAATACCCTATTATAGATTCATGCAAATAAATGGAATATGTGTTGAAGTATGGTATTTTAAACAGAATTAGATTCTTAGTGCTGTGGTCAGCTGACCCAATTTTTTTTTGTTTGAATAATCACTGTAACTCAGTTTAGTCATGGTTATGGCCATGAAATGACAGGAAGCTTCCATTCCAAGTGCATAGTTTGTCGGCTGAGCTGTGAGGTTTCTTTTAGCCTAACGTGACCTTGTGAGTTCTAAGTCCTTTTGGGAATGTTTGAGGAGTCAGCTGAGTTTTTGGAAGGAAGAAATGAGATGTCTGAGAAAAACAGCAATAAGACTAAAGCCGTTCCAATTGGCAGCCAGATACTTTTATCCTGAGTTACTGTCAGCCCTTTCTAGAAATGTCTTTAAATCAGAGAACTAGCTAATGGTGACTGTCAGCAGCTGCTTTAGTTGCATAGCTTAGTTCAGTGCAACAACTGTGTAGTAACTAAGGTTTTGTTAGTAAGATTTAGGAGGAAAGATCAATATAGTCTGACTCCAAGTTTTCTATTGCTATTGATTGTGGAGCTCCTGCAGGTAAATGGGCAGAAGACCCAAGCCCTGGGTTTGGTGGACAGTAGGGCAGCACTATATGGAAGTGGCATGGTGCTGCTACATGTGGGAGGCACCTATCATGTCCTAGTTATTTTTCTTTCCTTTTAACTTTTCTTTTTCTTGCTGCTCTCATTCATCTGAGAGTGTAGAGATAGGAATACAGATGTAGCACCATCTAGTGTTCTTTTTGCTGGAAAGGGAGTGGTAATGCTTTTTAAGGTCTGCCTGTCTTTTCTGTAATTGCAGTGCAGATCTGAATACTTTCAGTCAGATATTGATGAAAACAACTGGAGCTGGCGGCTTTCTTCTCTAAGACCACCACCACAAGCACCACCACCCCCATCCCATTTTTTGTAGAGCAGGAAGGGCTGTAATATTGACATGAAAAAGCAGAGTATAACTAAATTGCCCAGTAGTCACAATTTTATGAATTACAAAAGCCTCTTAGTCTGATTGCCTTTTTCTTATCTGTTAGCTACTGTCTGACAAATCCTGTCCCCCTGAAAATGGGGAGTACACTGGGGATGGAAGTAAAATAACACCAGATATTACTCTTGTGATAGCTGTCTGACTGCCAGAACATTTTTGTGAGGTTTTTTGATTTTTTTTTCTTTTAAAATATGCTTAACACAGTATCCTTAGACATCTTCTGCTAGTTAACTTTGTCTGCTTTTGCATGTCTGAATACTCACTATTTGCACTGATTTTGGTATGGCATACTTAGTAATTCAAGAGCTAACTGCTTAATATGCCATGTAGGTTTCCTTCATCCTTCTCTGGAAAGGGAGAGAATGAATGGACTGTAATTTAAATTGCCCAGCTCCTTCATTAGTTTGCATAATTCATTTGTTCATTGTACTAACTACTCTTACTAAATGCATGTAGGAGTGTGTTTTCTAGCTGTTCAGGACAATTTCCTGAAGGTTGTTGAATTATTGGGAAATGCTCTGTGGTAATAACCCATTCCATGTCTTACTTTGTTTGCAATTAACACAAGTAGATTGTTTTTTTTTAATTTCTAAAATAAAAAAAAAACAATAATGGAGGGGTGAAACAAAATGTCTTTTTCTCAGCAGGAAGGTGTTAGTGAGAAGAGTTGGTATTGTTTGACCCTCCTTGCAGGTTGTGTAACTTGCACGTTACTGCAGTGACTGCAGGGGAAGGAGTCATAACATCCAGAGAAACCAACCTTCTCTTGCTGCCAAGCCTCATTCACACAATCTCCTAGCAATGTTTGGGTGCAGAAAGTTTTCTCTGGGTTTTCATCTTGTCTCTATCCTTATTCAGGCTTTAAATATGTTCCCATATGAAACATGGGATTCCGTTCTCTTTCACCAAATCACCATCTTCATGGAAACATCAACCAGTTTTGTTAACTGACTGATCCTACAGATAAGTGGTGTCTTCTGACCATTTCTTCATGTAATCACTTTAAAATGCTTAGGGCCCACAGAATTTCAATTCCATTTTATGTGTGTGTCCAACCCCACCAAGATGCATGTTTTTGTGTTGAAAGGCTGAATTTCTATTCCTTCTGTTTCAAGTGTGATAAAACATGATTACCCTAAATTAACTCCATAGGCATTTAGGTATTACAGGTTGTTGTGAGATTGCTTTACTGTTGTTATGCAGGTGATGAGGAGAATGCTGTACCTGTGGCTGTCCTGTCCTAGATGTGAGTTACCACCAGACACTATGTGCTTGCTATTCTGAGACTGTTCCAACAGGGTGCTCTGGTTGGTTTTGGTACCTGTTACAGGCCTGCTGGTAGACTTCTAAGCTTTAAATGGTTAAAAAAGTATTGATAAAATATTAACAGTTTTGAATTGCTTCATGTTATTTGAATCTCTCTGAGTTCTGTTTGGATTACCTTTCTCTTTTACTGTTGTGGTTATATTTCTCTTTCAGTGGTGCATAACTTGCTCTAGCATTTGCTTCTTTTTCTGCTCCTTGTTTGGGGTGGGACTTCCATGTTTTTCTCAGTTTTGTCAATATGAGAGAAGAGATATTAAATATTGCTTGGTGGAACTCAACCAAAAAGCATAAGAAATGCTCTGCTGTGTTGGACCAGCCGGCTCAGGACTGTGTTTCTGACTCCAGAAACCGCAGATACCTTTTAGGGAGATCATGCACTCAGCCACTCTCAGTAATCTAGTCTCAGCATAAGTACCCCCATCATGCAGAGCTATTTAGTGTTGGAACCTGTCCATAGCTTTTTCTTATCTGGATCTGCTGATTGTTTTACCCTGGAAGTTCAAGGCTGCTACTCTTGTGTGCAGTGACACCAATCTTGCAGTTTCTGTCAGTATTTGTCCTATTTATGCAGGATTTTGGTGAATATCAGGTCTTATTTCCCCTTATGAAGTTACCTTCATGATTTTGAAAAACCTTCATCATTTTTATGCCCCTGTCTACTCCTCTCCCAGCTGTCTTAGTCTCTCCTTTAAATAAAGCTATAAGAATGTTGGTCCTTTCCTCAGCCCATTTACTTTATTGTAAGTTACTGTTACTAGTCTCATCCTGTAAGCTTTGATCTAGTTTTGATCGCTTGTCCCTCTTTCCTGACACTTCTGTAAGCAGTGATTGCTAAATTCTGAACAATATTCCTTTCTCTAAAGCATTCCAAAAATGCCAGTCCTGTTAACATGAGATAGTTCCTTCAGCATGACTGGAACAATTTTATGAGTCTGACTATTTCTGTCCAGCGTACTCTGAAAAAAATTATTCTATGTGCCTGCTGCATCATTGCCTCTATTTTGAATTTTCTGTCTGGCTTTTGGTACGTTCTCAGTCAACTTCATGCACATTCTCCCCCTCACCCCCCACATCCTCCCCCAGTTGTTTTCCAGCTTATATCCTTTTCAAGTTACCTAGTGGTTTTTTCTGATTCCTCTCCTGTGTCAGGTTGTCACGCTACCTCTTAATCTGTATCTTGGTCATATCTTTTTATTTTATCAAGGATTGTCTTTTTGTGGTTTGACATTTGGGTGGTTGGTATTCCTTTAAGCAGAATTCTGCTGTGCTCCCTATATAGCCGTCTTATTTATGCTTCCTAATATGATCCATGTTTTTTAGTGTAAACTGTCAATTCTGAAGTCACTATGAAAGCAACTGTTGGAATTACAAGTCCAGTGTGACATCTTTAAAGACATTCTTCTTAGATTTCCTGTGTTTTGAGAAGCACTTATCGTTCCTAAATATGTACTTTGTTCAAGGTAGGGGTGCATTAAAGCAGTAAGTGTTGATCAGTGTTCTGCGTTTGTTCTTTGGAGAAAGTACTGAAGGCAAGTGCCTAGTAGACTTTTTGGGGATTTTTTTGATTTACATTTTTTGTTTTCCTGTTGTGGTGCAATGAATAGTGAGGAAGACTAAATAGCTACATTTGATTATTGGTGCATTTAAATATGTGAAAATAACATTAATTCCATAATACATGAAGTCCAGCTTTACCTTTCTCCCTCAATGTACGTGTGTGTGTCCATAATGAAGCAACACATTTTTCACTTAAAGTAAGCATCTGTAAAGAGCAAGCTACATAAGATTTAATTCTCTTTTTGCTTGTGATTCTGTGAAAGCTTTGTTGACAGCCATTGTTTAGTGGCTGGCACATTTTGTAGCTGGGCTGAACAACAAGGAAAAGCAGGACAATTGCTTTTCAGGGTATTCATACTCAGTGATTTATCAATGGGTTTTTGAGACATTCGCAGTCTCTCTTGGCAGCTGGAAGATCCTAATGGTTAATGAATGTGTTTATTCTTACTGCTGCTGAACAGTGCGTGTCCAGCATGCTTTTGGTACTTGAATAGCTTTTGTTCCTACTCTAAAAGAATAGCCATGGTGGCAGAGATTCCTTTTGTTTTCTGTTTATTATAAAAATCATGACTATGAGTGCATTTATCTACAGGGAGAAACATTTCCATACTTTCATTAAAAGCAAACTTAATTTAAATTTATGACATAGTGTACTGTAGGGTTATAATATTTTCATGGACCAAATCACCAAATCTGTGTCAGGTTTTATTCGTAGCAGGTATGTGTGTGTAGGATGGAACCAAAGCAGGGAGACTTCAGCCTGGTAAACAATGGCATTCCTCACATTGGAACTGTGGGGTTTCATCTTTGTTAGCTTTGACATTCTCAACTTTATCCTAGTCTTTAGCAGGTGTGTTTGGCCAAGCTGAAAAGAGGTTGATGTGGAATCTTTTGTTTTCCTGTGGAAGACAGGATTTTGTGCAGTTTTTTCCATGTTCAGAGGCAGAAGAACCACTGCTTAAACAACTTAGGTTAAAGGTGTGGCAGAACTTGCAATTTCAAATCAAGTCATGCCATACCAGTCAAGTTACAGAAGCTGCCATGGCTGTTTGAGGAGTCTTGAGTTTTAGAGACATGAGACAGCTTTCATGTTGAAGAGTTTTTCCTACAGATGTTTGGCCTTGCAGCCAGCAGTGAGACTTCAGATGTGTAAGGATGCTAAGGCTATCTTTCACTTTGGACAAGTCAGTGAATTGGATTTTTTTTTTTTCTTTTCCCGAGAAGGTAACTACTTGCTTTACATTGAAACACATGTCCCAAGTTCAGCAGTATTATTTGAAAGTCTTCAGTACAGTTTCAGTACAGTTGGCCGCATTCTGGGCATCCTAGAACTGAATAGGAAATTGAATTGAACTGAAATAGAAATTGAATAGGAATATGGTAAGTCCTGGGGTTTTGCCTATTGCTCTGTACATATCCATGTAATTGTTAAATAATGCTCAAGAAATACTTGTAATTACAGACCTCAGTCAATACTTAATGACTGTGTCTATGTGGGCCTATAGAACTCAAATATTGGATGACTACAGGCCATGTTTTCCTCTTCAGTAGCGTAGGTAGCAGCCTAATTGTGTAGTAGAACTTTCATCCCTCTGCTTTTAATTTTTATGTGGATCTGTTTGTAGTGATAATGACGAGTTCATTCCATCATGGTCTAAATGGACAGAAAGCATGGGGAAGATGAGGTTATTGGGCTGTTCCAAGCAGCCAGGAAATATCTGCTGGAAAAACATTTAGAGAGACCATCCTTCTTGCTTCTATCACTGGAATACAGTTTGGCTTCTGGGCCTTCTGAAAAAGGAGAATGCTAATGTAGTCATGGCCTCCTGGCTGCTTGTTGGTCTAGATTAGGTGGCTAATCTCAGTGTCACATGGAGCAAAATTAGCAGTCAAAATCTGACATGGCTTAGCCTCAAATTTGATATGGAATAGCCTCAACTTGATGAACTTCGATTTCTTGTGTTACATGTGGCTGGACTTTAGCCTCCATGCTGTAGCCCTTGTCTGCAGAGAACCTTACTTTTACTTAACTAGCATGGAGCCAGCACTGGTAGTGACCCTGTGCAGGTATTGTGTGCTTTTTGTTATTTGGAATTGTTATTTATTGACTGTCTGTTCTCAAAGATTTAAAACAGGGGAACTTAAAAAAACTTCTGAGAGAGCTAAGTGTCAAGGGTGAGTGTAATATGTGTGTAGGAAATAGGACAGGACTGAAAGCCAAAGAGAGGAGTATGTGGTCCCATGAAGTAACATAGTAGATTTCTTTATTCTTCCAGCTTTCTTCAGAGTTTCCTTGTTTCTGTTTTCTCCTTTTGTTACTGTGCTTGTATCTACTTCTCTTTTCTCAGCTGCCTCAAGAGGTAGTGACAAGTTATGATGTTTTAGTGTTTTAGTTCTTTTGCAAGAAGTAGAAGTGAAAGATTTGCCTGAGAGTGCTACTGAGGCATATTTTGGTTGTTTTTTTTTGTGGGTGGTTTTGTTTGTTTGTTTGTTTTTGGTTTTTGGTTCGTTTTCTTTGTTTGTGTTTAAGAAGGAGAGGATATTTAGACTGCCCCTTTCTGGCTGTGGGCTGAGCACCAGCTGCTGGGGTTTGATGTGGTGGAGTTTCCTGGAAAATACTCAGGGTAGGCATGCGATACAACCTGATGACCAAAGCTTGTGTTTTGAAAGTTGCCAAGCAGCCCAGCACTTCCCTAGGGTCACACCCAGAGTGGAGTTGTTTTGCTGCACACACTACTTTTGTTCAGCAGTTGTTTCCTTTGCTCAGAGGAGGCATTTCTGGGTAGCACAGGAACTTGTGCTGTTTGCAAGGTGTTTGCTTCCATCAGGGCTGCAACTCAGGGACCCTGTGCTCTGGGAATGATACTGTCTCTGGGTAGTTTTCTTGTGGTCTTTTCTGTCATGACTTGTGTGTTCTGGCACACCCCTTCTTGATCAGTGCCCTGACCCTAGCATAGTTCCTGGCAGGGCTGGGTTTGTGGGTGATTGTTTCTTCCACTTACAGGAGTGGGCTGAAAGCAGGAAACTGGCTGGCAAAATGTCCTGTGGGATTTGGGGGTTCGGGTACTAAGGCAGTTCTGCCGGCAGGTGGCAGTTTGTACTGCCGGCAGGTTCTGTGGAGACCTGGGAGTCCTTTTGACTTTGGGAGGAAAGCTCTGCTCACAAGCAACACAGTAAAACCATGAAGATCAGGGATGGTTTGAAACAGAATGCAGACAGGAAGAAACTATATATTTTATGTTCTTTGTGAGGACTGTACTGATAAGCTGTTTACATTGTGTTTGTAAAGGCTCCTGCAGATACCAGGCTCTGAGGTTTGTTTAGTTCCTTTTCTCTGTGTGTTTTCTGTATGTTTTGGGGTGTTCTTTCTTGGCTTGCCACACTCCCCATGCCCTTGTCCCTTCTCATTGTTCTAGGTTCATTCTCTGAATTTATCATTAGTTCTAATGTGAAGTTCATGCTGAAATTGAGCAAGTGCTCCTTCTTTATCAGTCAAGCTAGGTTTTTCTTTCCTACAGTAAGATACATCTATAGCCATAAACACATGAAACCCAAAAGCCTGGTAGGGAATAGAGTTTGACAGACAAGATGCTTTTAGGTGACCATGTTAGTAGGAATGAGATCTTCAAAGCTGTCTACCTGTGGTTCATGTTGTACTTAGCTGGAGTTGAAGTTAGTTTGACTGAGGCTGAATTGCTTGTTTGTGAGATGCTGGCATAGTTCCACCCATCCAAGTAACACCGACAACGAAGTATGTATGTAACTCTATATGGGAAGTGACCTAATGTATGAGTGCAGGATACAAAGGACAGTGGGTGACCACTCCACACAATGCCTTGTGATTTCTGTGTAATGTGCAGAGGGGGGAAGGTATTCCTTTAGAAGCTGTGCTGTCTCCATACAGTCAGCTCCCATTGTTTTAGACTCCTCACTCCATTTTCTCTGTTATCAACTCCTTGCTCACTTGTCAGCAAAGATGTAAGTGTGCATCTGAAAATAACCAAGTGTACTCTTATCCTTACATGCACATGGTTGTCCTGCAAATTCTTTCTTTCGCTGAATGTGAAAAATTAAAAAAAAACACAAAACAACCAAAGACTGGGTGAAGGAAAGAAGCCATCCTCCCACCCTCACTGCAGTCTCCACTGTGAAGAATTAGTTTACTATATAGCATTATGTATGGCTAGAGATGTGCCTAGCAAAAAGGGAACTGATGAAATAATCAAAGTTACCTAGATCAGCAAGCATAATAAAAATTCCTTTAAGGAAATAAAAGCAAGCTGAAATAACCAGTGAAACTTGAGTGGCTGTCTTGAGAGACATAGGTTAGAGAGATTTAGTATGTCCAGAATGGGAGAGACACACCAGCCAGTCAAATGCCAATGTATGAAAAGGTACAAGACATGCTAGCAGGTAATCCATTAATAACTACCCAAGGGATACTGAAGTGGGAAGAAATATGCACAAGAGAGCTCAGCTGAAGTGTTCTGTCTGTTTTGCATCGTCTTTATGGAAAGAAAAGATTAGAAACTGTAACAAGAAATTAACCAGGACAAAAGTCTTTGAAAACATTTGTTTTAATCTCATTTAGAAAACAGAGAACATGAGGAGGAATATTGTCAAAAAATCACTGTAAAGCAGACTGAGCACCTTCATTTCCTGAGGAACAGGGCATGGAGAAATACATATTTGCAACAAAACAAGTGAGGTGAGGGTGTTCATACATTTAAGCTAAGAAGAAACTAAAGCAGTAGAACATGGTACTTTCAAAAATAGTATGAAAAAGGGTGAAATTTATTCATTTTAATAATATTTAATTATTTCTGTGAAGTGCTGAAAGCTATAGAGTTGCAAGAGCATAAGCAGAACCTGGAATGATCCATGCTTTACTAAGAATCACGAGTTCATAACTTATTAACTATTTAAGTTGGTTTTGATCTGCTTGTAGAAATTTGTTTGCCAAATGTGTTTTCCAGAAAACTGAAAGTTGAAAATTGCTTAGATTACAAACCCCAGAATCCATAACAGCAACTCAAAAGGATATGGTTCACTATATTTTGTTGTATAATTTTTTGATTAATTATCAGTTAATTGTTTTAAGTGTAAGGTGCTACATTTTTCTCAATAAAATGGAGGTACCACCTAGGAGAAGAGGACGTGCTTTTCTGTCTGTTGGATATCAGTTAATCATAAATCACTATCACAGATGACGATGTCGTCTTGGGTGTTCTTAGTAGAGAAGTTACTTAATTGTTTATCTTTGCAGTTCTAATCAGAAATAATTAAAAAACCTTTGTGGAAACACAGTCAGGGTCTTATAAAAAATATACCTGGTGTTTGAGCATGGGGGATGGTATTAATCTGTATATTGTCTCATAACAAATATGTGCATCTCAGAAGAGGGAGGGGAGGAAGAATGAAGGGGGAGAGATTGTGTAACTGTAGCACTGACAATATTGCTGCGATTTAAGTGGTGAACTAATGTCTAGCCATGAACGAGTGTAATTATGGTCTTCTGTTTTTCTAAATAGGCAACTACATCAGAGCCTGTTCGTATTTCCTGCTGGTATACAGATTTTAAACTTGCAGTAGAAGTTAATGACAATAGCATCATAACAGCATCATAAAAAGTTGCCTTTCCAATTACTCGTTAATAGCTTTTCCGGTTATTAGGCCTTTTGAATTGCTTAGAAATGCTCAGGATTTATTATATGGTACAGTAGAAGAATTTTCTTGGTTGGCATGTTTTCCATGATAATTCTTATTTTTTTACTGCCTAGCCTTCACATTCTAGTGGATTTCTTTTCTATAATAAAACTGCACTTTTTTTTTTTCTGTGTGTGCGTGAATGAGGGTGTTTTTTTCTCCTCACATTTTATTGGTCATTTCCTTTGCATTCATTTTTCACTCATTTTTGGGATAAAACAAGCCAGTTTACTTATCTGTACAACTGAAACTTCCTCATCTCATCTATAAAGTCTATTTCTTTTGCAATCCTAATAAAAAAGAGAAAGGCGGTAAAGGTTTGAATTTCTCAGATTTTATTTCTTTGTTCCCAAGACCATCATCTTGGGCTGTGTAGATTCTTGCATTTTTCTGAAGAGAAAAACTAATATTTAGGCCAGGAAAACTCCTCCAAAACAACCCCAATGAAAAAAATCAACTCTGTTTCTTTGAGATTGAGAGCAATTAAGTAATCCAAAGATAGATGTATAAAAGAAAAGTCTTTTATGTGTACATGTACACAGAAAGGTTTTTGATTGTCTAGTGGATGTCAGCAGTTGTTTTTTTTTGAAGATCACCTGTCATTTTTGCTCTCAGATGGTTGCAGGCAGTGAGATGATGCTTTGAAAAAGATAGCCTTAAAAAGACAGCCAGGGAAAAAGAAAGTTTGTAGTTACAGGCTGGCTCTCGTCTTTCAAAGCATGGGAGGCAGATCTTGTTTCTCTGTGTAACCCAGTAGTCCCTCTGAGAAGGTTGCAAGGACCTCTTAAATGATATGTGCAGGTTGATTCTCTATGAAAACGAATTCACATGTGGGCATCTAACTGAGGGAGGCTTGGAAGACACTCACATATGTACCAGAGCTAACAGAATAGTGTGGATGAAGGCAGAGGAGAATAGCTCCTGATAGGTAATTGCAGACTCCTTGAACCATAAAGTACAATGCAACTTTCCCAAGTGGATTATAGTTCCAGTTATCAGGGTTTTGTAAAGTACGTAGGCAGGAGATTGACAGTATGAGTTCATCTTGGTATTCTCTGCCCTGTTGTCTGATAGAATAATAATGTTCTTTTTAGTGCAATTTTTAGTGCTTGGGATGCTTTTGACAATGTAATTTCTGGCTTAGAAAGGTAAAAACAAGGTAATTAATGATGTATAGAGAAGTCTGTGTTACTTCCCCATTCTCTCCTTCTTCCCCTTCTTCAACAGAGGTGAGTTCCACTAAGTTACAGTGGAATTGCAGGTCTTCCTCAATCCAGCAAGAATAAGTTTCTCTTACAAAGATTGGTGCTCTTGTCAGGAAGCAGCAAGAGCAGGGCTGCCTTATAGGCAGCTGACAGGATGGGAAGGGCACAATCCTTGTTGGCACAGCCCAGTCCCTTTGTTCCCAAGCAGAGCAAAGGTGCTGGCAGCAAGGGTTCAAATTGACTCTCCAGGGGTCGATCATGAGACAAATGGCAGCAATCCAGGAAGCCTGGACAATGAGTCAATGTCAGCAGGGAACAGAGCCGGGCACAGGCCTGCTTACAGCACTGCTCAGGGCAGGACCAAAGGCTGGGGGGTGCATGGGGCTCCTGGCAGAACGTGCTGGCTGGGGACCATGATCAGCCTGATCATGGCAGTGTAAAGGTACACGGGAGCACTCAGGGCCTCGACAGTCTTTGCTGTTTACTCTGGGGTGAATCTCAGCAAGAGTTCCAAGAGCTATGAGAGTGGTTAAAGAGGGAGCTCCAGTGTATTGCTCTTCCAAAAAAAAGGCTTAGATAGCTCTTCCTTACTTGGTGTGATGGGGTAGGGGTTGTGCTGAATGATGGTGTTTTCTCTTCGTACTGATGTGGAAATGGAAAAAGTGCAGATTGATTCACTAAGTATTTACTGCAAACATACCATGGGTTGTTTAGTTTCCTGATGAATATTTAGCATGACATTGTATTTAATTGTATATGATAATTAAACTTATATATTTAGAACTATTGTGACTGTTTTGGGTATTGATACACTCTCAAAATTCTTCATTATAATATAGGTTAGAAGGTACCTCAGGAGGTAATCTGTTCTGACTTCTTCTAAAAGCGTGTTTCTTAGATTAAATGCTAATGACATTGTTTACTTGACTTCTAGTCTCCCTGTGCCCTTGTTTGACTGTCCTCAAAGTAAAAAAGTTTCTACCTTGAATTGGGGTTTTTTTTGTGTTAAAACTTCTCAGCTACATCTTGGCCTAAATTTAAAGCTCTAATTTTATTTGTAACATTTTTGCAGTTCTTGTTGGCTGTTGGTATCCATTTTTAGAACTGTGTGCAATCTTGATATGTTTGTGAGCATGAGGGGCCGCAGCACAGAATGCAAGTCAAGATTGTGTCAAAAGGTGCCCTGGGAGTTCCTGTAATCATCTTTACCAGTGTGTCTTAGGTGTGAACTGTGACACTGTTTGTATTTCAGTCCTGGATTTCTGTTTCTTGAGAAAAATCTGCCAGCAGCAAAGGCAGAAAAATACAGTGGTAGTAAATTGTAGTCCAAGACCAAGTTAAGGAGATACATAAGGCTTGCAAGCTAAAAATGATCTGTGAAGTAGAACATCAAAAATGCACATTCCTCTGTGCGCTAATGCTTTCTTCATATTCCAGTTGTAACTGGCTCTCTATTCCCCACCCTAGCCCACTTATTCATTAATGTCCCTACTTCTAGAGGTGAGGCTTTTTGTCACTAAGAGAGCATGCCCTTGTATTACTAGTAAATACAATATTTTGGGATAATTTGTGCCAGGCATATCTTCTAAACTTATTTGTATTGAGCTTTTCTTTACATGCAGCAAAATCTTCTTGATATCAAAACAAACTAAAGTTTTTGAAAGCTTGTATGTATAGTACTTAAGGTAACTAATAGAAATTGTTCCCTTTCCCTTAACAGATGTGTGCAATAGTACCAATCTTCCTGAAGTCGAAATCATCAGTCTCCTGGAAGAGCAGCTGCCTCATTATAAGTTAAGAGCAGATACAATCTACGGTTATGACCACGACGACTGGCTTCACACACCTCTCATCTCCCCTGATGCGAATATTGACTTAACAACTGAGCAAATAGAAGAGACCTTGAAATACTTCCGTAAGTCAAAAACTCAGAAACTGTACTGAGAAACAAATAAAATAGTGCTATTTTTGTTACCTTCTTTGAAGTATCTGTGCAATTCTTTGAAAGCTGTGGAGAGCAAGAGAACTGTTTGTGGTTTACTGCTTTGGTCTCCAAGATTCTGGTACATAGAAAACGAAGGGAACATTTAATCAAGAACAGGCATTGCATTTGTGATTTGCGCCTACACCTTTCCACATTATCAAATACTGGAGAAACTGAAATACTTCTTTTTGCTTGTGGTCTCTCTCAAAGAGACTGAAGTTTCTGTATCTATGCAGCTTAGGAAGCTTAGACCTCTTTCCACATCCAGTTTTTAAAAATGTGTTCTCTGACACATTGCACTGTTGTCTGGTGGCACTATGTGCCAGCATCACAGAATGGCATTAAATAATTTTTCTGCAGCTTAAGCTTCTAGAAAAGCCTTGTGAAGAACCAAACTCTCAACCATTTGGTTGAGATGGTTTGTCCCTTCATTATTTCTTCTGTTCATATTCATACTATCAGACAAAAAAAAAAAATATTTGTGCCTAGAGAGAACATGAGTACAGTTGTGACCTTTGTGGTTGTTCTTTCCTTTGTTTGAGCCTGTAGATACTTTATTGTGGTGAATGGATTCATGTCTCTGGTTTCTTCCACTGTGATTATTGACTTAGATGTGCAGTTAGAAAAGACTTCTGTGATTCTTCTCAATGACTGCTATGCAAAAGCAATAGCAGTGGATTTACATGGGTTATAGTAATAGGTAGATTTAGGTAGACTTACTGAGGAACTGTAGAGCTTCAGGAGAGATGAGTTACAGGGCTCAGCACAAAGCTATGCAAAGATGGCTTCATTGCATTTTGAAGCACCTGAACAATCACTTTGTAAGGAGAACAGCTGTTAAAGTAAAGCATGAATAACATGAAGAGCTGAGTTTCTGATGGTCATGCTTCAATAAATGGCTTGAAGTATTTTAGTAGAAAACTTGCATATGCTTTCCACCTACCCCCAGTCCCACAAAAACAGTGGGAAGGGGGTGAGACAAGCTGAAGCTGATCTGTGGAATCAAGTGTACTACCACTGGTTTTGTAGTAGCCTATTGGTGCTGCTACAGTGATGGCAGAAGTTGGCTTAAATAAATATTTTGAAATCTAATGTTTCCAAGGTCTTTAGTAACCTGATTAGGCCTGTCTCACAAGTAAAAGTTGTCTGCGTGGGTGGGCTGTTGCAATAACCATGGGAAAAATGTTTTGCTAGTGGGACAAGGAACTCAAAAATCCCCATGGCAGCGTCCTTCTACCAACTGAGATGATGGTAGGTGTGTGACTGCTGGGGATGGATACAAAATACAACCTGTGCAGAGGATGAATTGAGACAGCCCTGAGGAAAGGACTTGGAAGTGTTGGTTGACAGCTCAACCTGATCCAGAAATTTACACTTGTAGCCAAGAAAGCCAAGTGTATCCTGGGCTGCATCGAAAGAAACATAGTCAGTAGGTCCAGGAAGGTCAAGGTCAAGGGAGGTAATTGTCCCCACCTACTCTCTCCTTGTGAGACTCCCACCTGGAGTATGTGTTCAGCTCTGAGGCCTCCAACATAAGCATGACGTGGACCTGTTGGAGCGAGTTCAGAGGGACACAGAGATGATCAGAGGGCTGGAACAGCTCTGCTGTGAAGACAGGCCAACAGAGTTGGAGTTGTTCAGCCTGGAGAAGAGAAGGCTTTGGGGAGACTTCAGAGCACCTTTCAGTACCTAAAGGGGGATATAGGAAAGCAAGAGAGGGACTTTTAAGCAGACCCTGTAGTGATAGGACAAGGGATGATGACTTTAAACTGATAGAGTGTCAGTTTAGATTAGTTATATGGAAGAAATTCCTTACTGTGAGGGTGGTGATGCACTGGAACAGCTTGCCCAAAGAAGTTGTGGATGTCCCATCCCTAGAAATTATCAATGAGGCTTTGAATGAGGCTTTGAGCAATCCAGTCTAGTTGAAGATTCCCTGCCTATGGCAGGTTGTTTGGAACTAGGTGACTTCTAAAGGTCCCTTCCAACCCAAACCCTTCTATGATTCTCTGAAGATGAAGCTGTGAAATAACAGAGAAATTGGATAGCACAGCTGCCCAAAACTGAATACTTAACAATTTTATCTAGCTTTTAGCTTACAAGCATAATGACTGCAAGTTCACCATGTTGCTGTGGTTGTAGATTTCTTCCAGTCAACTGGTTTGAATGAAAAAAAAAAAACCCTGAGTATAATTCCTGCCACAGTATAATTCCTGCCACAGTATATATTTTCTGCTTTTATTAGGAAATAACTTCTTAAAAAGAGGAAGCAAGCAAGCAAAGAGATTTTCGATAAAGAAACATTTATTTCTTACTGCTTATAGACAGACATTTTTGTATAGATAGTAATTCAAGAAGTTTAAGCAAGTTTGGGTCTAGCCTTAGACTGATTCCCTAGAAACTGATATCTGACTTAACCCTTGTTCAGTTACTGTAAACAAGTCACAGACTCTATCTATATATGAGAATTCAAGAACATAATAAATTTGCATGTTTCAAAATTATTATATTGATTGCAAACATTGGTTTATGGCACAATGAACTATGAAAATAAAAATACTATTTTAAGTAAATTGGCAGGAAGGTTTTGTGAATTATGCCACCACCACTGTGAATTATGCTACCACCACTTTGGAGAATGTTCCAGGGTGTGACTGCTTGCACAATTTTCAGTGCTGCAATTAAGCTACTCCTCTTTTACCTGTTTAGTTTGTTTCAAAAGCCTTGATGAGGGTATGAGGAAATACTGTAGCTCATCTCTTTGCAAGTTTGATTTTTCAAAGACTTATGAAAATTTCCTTGCAGTTGTTCGCATGTTGAGATTGATGATGGTTTATAACCTGTTGGTGGAAACGTGATGAGTTTCCCACTGTGTTGATCCATATAGCAGAAGAATCAGAAATTACCCTTAGGCATACTGTTGTGGCTTGTTAGAGCAGATTTTTGTGGCTTCCTGTCCAATTCACAGCCACAAAGGCTCAGAATCAGTAAGAATCTTCTGGGCCACGTAACACAAGATGATGGACATAAGGCTATTTAGCTCTCATTTTAAATTAATTTTTGAAGATACTGGTAGAAAAATGAACAGTCAAATATCCAAGCATTTTAATTTATTCAGTGCTTTTTGTGGGGATTTAACCTATAACATAGGATAGGCGATGTAGAGAATTAGTTCTTAAAATTTAGTTTGCCATTGGATAAGAGAAGGCACTTGGGAAGAACTGAATAGTATTAGGCCTACAACTGTTCTTTTACATTCTGGAACTCCAAAGCACATCTTTGTTATTCTTTCCTTCAGATGGAAGGCTGAGCCAGTTCTTGTCGAATGAATAAAATAAAACTGATCTCATCCTAAATCATAGTCACATAAATTCAGTGTCACCTGACCAGTCTCATTATACAGTTGAAGCAGAGTGTCTTTTAGGTAAAATGAAAGTATGATGCAGCAAAATGACATTCCATCTCCCTGCCCCCAGATTAGGGGCAGTCAAGCTCACTTTTAGCTGGGGGCAGTGGGGAGGCCTGTGTGAGAGCCAGGCCTAGAACACAGCTACCAGAGACAGTGAGCAGGAACAGCAGTCTGAGTTTTTCCTTGACAACTTAGGGAGACAGGGCCCATCTGGGAACTCTCTGAGAAACTGAGGGTGCCTGCTGCTGCATGTAAGGAGAAGGTAAGGTGAGCCACAGGCATGTGGGCCTCAGGAAGTCCTAGTGGCTTCTGAGAAGCTGTCAGCTGCTCTTGACCCAAGGGTATCCCTAGCCTTCTTTGCAGCTGCTGCTCATTAGGGTCGGTCAGACACAGCCAAGAGATGTAGCAGTTTCTCTGTTATGGTGAAAAGAAGGGATCTTCATCTGAGTTCAGAATAACCTAAGTCTTCAGATGTGGTGGCAGTGTGCCACAGGGTGCCTTCTCCAGGTTTTGGAGTACCTGTCCCTCAGAGCAGAGACTTTAGCCCAGACAGAGCTTCAGATTGGGAAGGCAGCCCTGCAAGAGTCAGGTTGCTGGGAGTGCCCAGAGCTGCTCTGTATCCTGAGGTAGAGAGAAATGGCCTCCTTTCATGCAGGAGGTGTGCATGTGGAAAAGCTGTCACCAGGTGGAGAGGCTGAGAGGAAGTCACCAGGCTGTGCAGCATCAGGGAGGGTGAGACACAGGCAGGATCTAGGAGTGGCTGAAACACCAAAGGACTGTGCTCCTGTTGAGAGGGACCTTGACAGGCTGGAGCCATGAGTCAAGGGCAGCCTTGTGCTGTTCAGCAGAGGGAAATGCAAAGTCCTGCAGCTGTGAGGAACAACCCCATGCACCAGTAGATGCTAGGGTCCAGCTGTTGGAATGCAGCCTTGCAGAAAAGGACCTGGGGCATCCTGGTGAACACCAAGGAGGACATAAGCCAGATATATGCCTCTGCTGAAAAGCAGACTAATGGCATCCTGAGCTGTATTAGGAAGCTGTACTGGGCTCCCTTATTCTATATTCCTTCAGTGTAATGCATTCCTTTCCTCTCCCAGGAAGCTGCAATCATATCTCTCAGTGGGTTTTTGCCTTGTTAGAAAAATAGGTCATAACCATGCAGCTGTAATATTTTTGTCTAGCCAATTGAGCATGGTATTAAGCTCAACTTAATTTTACAAATGTTTTTGCTGTCTTCATGAAAAATATAACAAAAAAAAGGAGGAGATTGTCATGTACATTATTTCCATCTGGCAAAATGGAAAATGGTTTGCAAATTTGTTTGCAAAATTTGTTTCTTTAAAGCTTTATTCTTGATTTCCTTAATTGTAGATAGGAGTGTATTCTCTTAAATGTCTGGCTCTTGCTGTTATGGTCTTACTTACAGTGTTTAAGTGTGCTCAGTGATACCTTAGTTAAACTGCACAGCTGGTTTTGCAGGAAGGTTGCCAAAGACATCAATTTTGATTTTATACAAATGCATAAAGAGTGCTCTCCAGTAATTATCTGGGGGAAGGGAGATATTATCCTTTCATGTGGAAAATAGCTTTTTGTGATTATGTACTTTAATTTCATCCAACTGCCCCTGTCTCATGTTAAATAATTTTGTTTCAGTGGGAGAGCAGTTTGACCCTCTTCTGCATTAGAAGTCTTTTCCTTGTATCAGGTGAGGTCAGTGTGCCCTTAGGGTGTGAAGCTACGACCTGGAGGAAACACTTGTACTATTTTGAAGCCTTGAATAGTCATCCAAGTTTGATGAAAAAGAGTCAATCAAATCTGAAGAACCCATTTTTCTAAATACCAATTTTGAAAGCTGCTGGTAACAATGCCCTCAGTGCTCTAGATATTACTCTGGGCTCTACTCTTTCCAGGTAAAGCAAGACTTCTTGTTAAGTAAAATACTGCCCTGGAAGAGATCACTGTCCTAAGTCACAAAGTTGTTTGTCCTTACCAAATATGTAGTCACAGGATGACTCCTATCCAGTGTTCTTTTAGAAGGTGAAAACACCAGTAACTCTTCACTTCAGTAAATGATTCCAGTTTAGAAATAAGTGTGACATCCCATCCTTGAAAATCAATTGGGCTTTTAAATATGCCTTTTTTGTCAGTATGCAAAGTATGTGTGGTGGCAATGCTTGATTGTGATTAATATGCATTGCATAGTGGAGGCCTGTACAGCTACTGCTCTGATAAAAAAGGACTCCAGACAATGTTAATGGGATGGGCAACTTTATCCTGAGTGGTGGTGACTGTACTGGTGACTGTAGAAAATGATGATGTGATATGGTGTGTAATTATCTGAACCATCCTGAGCCTGTAGCCAAGAGAAGAAATGTGACCCAGAGGTAATAAAATGGGAGGTAATCCATTGCAGCTGCCCTGGAAATACTCCATCCAACTCCAGTGTTCAGTTTCAAAAAGCATCCTTACAGAATTGTAAAAGGTTCAGAGAAAAAAGCTGAGAATGACTAAGCATGAAAACACAGGATTTATAGTGGCATGCTATGTAATGACATTCTTTTAAGACTTTGTCAGCAGCGATGACTTGCTGTGGCTTTGAACTCTAGCAACACAGTGCACTACAGTCTTGAGTGTGCTGCTGGGGTAGATAAAAGTACCTTTGTGAAAAATTATCTTCAAACAAAGGGAAGGGTTTGTGTGTATTTTATAACCTGGGTAATTTAGGTACATCAGTTTAATGCTGACCTACAGCATGGATTTATTTCAGCAAAAAGGAAGGAGAGGGCTCTTGAGCTTTCCAAGCCACCTTTTCTTGCTAATGAAACCCCTTTGTAACCACAAACTTAAGGAATGCTTAGTCTAGCTGTTTACAGTTGGCTACCAGAATTCTTTATCAATCTGTATGCTTTGCCCTGTGGAGAACAAAGATAAAGGGAGGGGTTTGTTTAGTTAGAAGTAAACATTAAAAAATAGAACACAATTTAGCAGCTGAAAGCGAATGCTGAACAAACATGAGTAACTGTATTTAGGTTTGGAATTGGAAAATGCAGCTTCCTTATAGTCACAGACTTATTACCCTAAATTTTTTTTTTAGCCCCATTGTATATGAACTTTTAGGTAAGTAACGCAGTAATACCCCAACCAAATGTAGTGTTGCAATATGGAGATTGGAATACACAGAAGTTCAAAGTTTGTAGAATCAGTCCACCTGAAAAATGTACTCTTCTGATAAGTTTACTATAAAATGAATCTAATACACCGCTGTAGGAAGGAAAAGTAGGGCTGCAAAGGTTGAAAGGAGGTTCTGCAAGTGTGCAGCTGCTTTGTCAGCTTGGTCACAAATTCCCATTCAACTTGACAACCCTTCCAGCTTTATAGAGTACAATTCCTCATGTAATTGAAGGGATGCTTGGGAGTGGATACCTGGATATATAGTATTCTGTCTGCCTAGGGTTTCTGTCTTCATGCTGGGAAGATAATACACTTATTCTATATTTTCAAGTCTCTTGAGGAGTTCTGAAATCGTTTGGCCATACAAGTGATTTTCTCCACAGAAAAGTGATGCCTTTCTGAATTGCGCCAGTATGCTTCCAATCAGATCTGTAAAAATATATAAATTAAAAAAAAAAAAAAAAAAAAGCTCTAAGCCCCTACCTTGAGCTATTTTTATCCTGTCTCATTGAAAAGGGAGTGTGTGTGCCATAGGAAGGACAGAGAGAAGAAAATTCTAGCATGTTGAAGATTTCCTTTGTTTAAATGTCAGCAAATAAAAAAAGGAGATTGTCTCTGCAGCAATTTAAGGTGGTAGCCAGTGTTAATTCTTTCTATTTTAAATGCTTATTTAATAACATTAACCAGACTGAAATTACCTTTTGGACAAAAATAATACAAGTAGAACAAATAGATTATATGCAGAGCAATTGAGTTGATGTTGCCATAGGAACCTTTATTTTTCTCTGGCGGTATTTTAAGTGTAGCCTTAATTGCATTTAATAGCATGTATAGTTTTTTCCTTGTGTGTATGCATAACTGAAACTCTGCAAGACTCAAAGCTACTGCAGTGATAATTTCTTATACCAGGAAAGTTGAATACTGCTGTGGTCAAGAAACCAAAGCATTTTCCTCTGCATCACTTGACTAGGCATTACTTACTTCTGTTACAGTAAAGCAAAGTGGTACCAGGTGGGGAGTAGAATAAGTGTTCCAGATGTGTGGAACTCTTTGGAAGAGAATGTTGGAGATGCTAAAAATGTATGTGGACTCAAGAACAGAGAGGATAAGTCATTCAGGAATTCCTAAAAGTAGCAGTAGCTGTATCTGTCTCAGACTGTCTCTGGAGATTAAGAAATTAGAGGTTGGGAGGGCAGTTGTGGGAAATGTTGGACAGTTCTCTATTGCCTGCTCATGGCTATTCTTGTGGATGGAGTCTTTGGCTAGACAGACACCAAAGACTTCCCTGGTCAGACCCAATACGGCCTCCTACCTTAATCTACCGGGATACATTAAGTCACAGTCAATCCCAGTGCTTCTACTGGTGTTTGCAAAGAATTAGCATTTCCTAAAAGAAGAGGAGAAATGGGTGAAGGCTATGTGCTGGTTATGAACAAAATGGATGTCAGTCCACTTGGGATCTGTACCTGCACATATTCAGACATACTTTTTGAATTGCGGTGTTTGATGATTTAATGCCATCTGTTCCTCAGACAGGTTCTCTCCTAATAGCTTAAACATAATTTTATTGGGGGCTGCAAAAGTATTTTCTTCCATTTCTAAAACACTGAACACAAACATGAAGTTATTCTGGATGATGACCTTCAGCATTTTTAGGAATAGAGTAGTGAAAATTTGGCCTAACCTCCTGTCTTCAGTTGTGGAACTTAGATGCTTAGGAAGAAAAAAGCGGGGGGGGGGGGGGAAGTGCTTCATGGAGAGGGCAAAAAGTAGAAACAGATTAGCTTTTTTTTGCAAGGAGAAATTTATTGCTGTCCTGATTTTGCCAATTCTGTCTTTTTTTTTTTTTTTTTTTTGTTTATTTGGCATTTTTCAACAGCAGGATGCAGAAAGGGTTCTATTATATCAGACCAGAATAGTGTAACAATGCAGTAACATAGTTTAATTTTCCATGGGGAAGACAGGCTTTTATCAAACTGTATGGAGGAGAGTAGTAATGGACTAGATTTTCATTATTAATGTACCCCATGTCCCCAGTGAGTTGCAACAGTGTGATGCTGTTGTTCTGTGAGCAGTAGCAATGGGTTGTATCATCTTTCTTAGCAACGATTTTTGTTTCCAGTATGGAGGACTCCTTCTAGCCTGTAAAGCCAGTAACAGCAAAATGCATTTTCTTCATCTCTGCATTGCTTTTGGAGCCAGCTCGTCTCCATGGCAACACATTAGCCTGAAAGAGATGTGGAGACTGGGGAGGAAAGGAATGAGTTAGAACCAGCCAGGCGGTGGTGTGTGTCCCCAACGTCAGCGCATCAGCCTTTTGATAGGAGGATTTTGTTAACACCCATCCAAGGCTCCTGTGCAGAGCTTCTTTATTAGAGGAGCCGCCAGGGCATCTGCTTCCTTTCTGCATCCTTTTTCTATTTTTTTTTTTCCTTCCAAATACACCCTCTACACCCCCTCTCTTTTATTTTAGTTGTGGCCTCAGTGAAGATGTGCAGCTCATTTTCAGCTTCCCGTGAGCTGCCTTGTGCTCTGGCATTTTGCAAAGGCAGGAAGGCATGGCTGCATTTCACTTGACCTTAGCAGCGAAGTGAAATCTCCTGTATGTCACTGAAGGATACTGACTATGCAGAAATTCATTGAAGCAGATTATTATGAACTGGACTGGTATTATGAAGAATGCACGGATGGTAACTATTTCCTTCTAGTCTCTTGTTGCAGAATTTGGAGCTTGTAAGACTGGAGCATCATTATTCAATGGTTTTAAAAAGGAAATACCCAGAAAAAGGCAACACCCAGGTGTAGCAGAGATGCCTGCACCTCTTTTGCACCTCAGCATCTCTTGTGAGTGTGCTGCAAGAGACTGCTGTATAGCTTTTTCCTCTCTGAAGGGAGTGGCAGAGCAGCATATGCTCTGTATGAGCTGTCTTTGGGCAGGGGAAAGAATATTCGAAAAGCTAACTGTATCTATAATAATTGAGGTAAATTTAAATATACTGATGGTAATATTGATAATTGGTTCGAGTTTGAAGTCTGTGTTTTTCCTGCATTACCTATATCCTGTATTATGTATATATTTCATGTGTTAGTAGGCAGTCCATGTTTTCTCTCTGGTTATTTGTCTGTGAAAGACATTAAAAATGTAGATTTTTAAAAGTGAGCAGGTTGACTTTTTGAATTAGAAGAATTACAAACTCTGTCAAGCATTATCTTTCGTGCTGTTTGCAATTTTTATTTAATATTTGCTAGGATGATTATTTCTGTATCAGGACACTGAATGTTTTCACCAGGCTTCTGATAGAAGGCACACAAGAAAGGGTAAGGAACTGTTAAACTGTATTCTCTGCAGCAAGAAAAAAATCAAGATCCCTTATTGATGCCACTCTGAAGCAAGATGCAGCCTTTGGGAATGCAGAAGTTTTACATTAATTTTATTCTAGCTGGAGAGCTTAGCTTAAACAAAGCAAGTCCAAAACCACAGTGAAGCAAAGCACAAAAAGCAGAAAGGATCGTAGGCCCAGGGGATAATGTATATATGTAATACAAAAAGATATTTCTGTGGTAGTTTTCTACAATACCAGAGGGGAATGTGAAGTGTAAAGATAAGGGTGACAAAATTCAAATTTTTTTATGGTTCTTTTGAGTGTCATGTGCCTCCATTTTGGAACTGAATGCAGTTTCAGAAGCTTGTTACACTTGAACTTCTATTATGTTTAATTGATTACTCCTGTCCAGGTGTTCAAAGATAGAGGTGCATATTTATTTGAGAGATCTGACCACTTTAAGTTGGATTGAATCCATTATGTAACCTTTATCCTCTCGGTTTAACCCTAGTAAATACTGTAGCATCTGATTAATCTGTATGATGTAACAGCCTGAGTTGGCCTGCTTTTAGAAGCTTAAGAAACAGACCAGTTGAATGGTCAATAGAATCTGTAACTTTCCCTAGGTTAAAACTCCCACAGGTAGCTTTTTTTTTTTTCAGTTGTTCATTTTTATGATCTGTCGTCTGTCTGGTCAAAGTGTCATATGGAAGTGTGGTGTGCCTGAATGTCTGAGCTAAGAGCTGATCTGCTTATCCATTTTGGCTTAAGCTTTGTACTGCACTGGAGAAACTGTGGGAGTTCCATGGTAATGGAATAAGCAACAGGTGTTGGGCAAACATTTAAATACCTTGTGGGATGAGGGCCTCAGGTGCACAGTAGTGGTTGGTTGGATTCTGGGCTTACAGGTTTTCCTGTCAATGCTGAGCCCCTGCCCAGAATACTTCTTCCATGAGCTGAGATCTGCAGAGTCAGCTGGAGTATGTGCTGGCAGTCTGCTTGAAATACTTGGGAAGGTCTTCCCTAAGAGAAAGAAGGTTTAATATCTGATAGGGAAATAATCTTTCCAGCAGGTAAGGCATAATGCTTTTTTGCATTTTTTTAATTGCTGTTATTTTTTAAATTAAAGTATTCGTTTTTACTTGCTGAAGGGTAGTGCTGTCCCTGCCTAGTCTCAGTCCTGTCTCAGCTTCTCAGGTGAATGGCAGTCTCATAGGGTTCATACAATTTTATGGGGTTTAGCTTTCTTTTGCTTCTTGGAGTTCAGGTGTGTGTGAGAAAGGAAGATTTGAGAGATGCAGTGGAAGACAGAGTCTTTGGCCTTAGATACTGGAATGTTCATTTGGGTTTAAAATAGTGTTGGCATTTGCACTTGACAGAGAAAGATATTCTAATTGTGATAGCAGACAAAAGGCATCATTATAGTAGAAAACAAAGCTTTTCCAAAAACCTGAAGCAGATGACATATTAAAAGAGATGCCTGTCTCTTGATTGGCTTTTTATTTTTCTGCTATGTGTTTCTTGATACCAAAGTCATTTTCCTGAGATTCTTACAGGAATCTCAGGATTCCTGAGATTTTTTACATTCGGCATAGTGAGATAGGCAGTTGCAGCTCAGCTGACCTGTTTTGAGTATCTATTTTAAGACAAGTTGAAGCACAGTTAGAGAGCCAATTTCTCTGCCATACATGGACTCTTCAGAACTCAGATGTATGTGTGCATTCAGTTGTGAATCCCACCCAGTTCACCCTTCATGATAAATATAACATTGGAAAATAGTGGGTGGTACATTAAAACTAATAGGAATCTTCACAAGGTAATATCCTGCAGAATTATTTTTCTGATGAAATTGTTCATACATTCTTTGTCAGGGCCTCTGGGACTCAGATTTCCATTTAAAACACATGACTTCATTTGGTTTCCTTTATTTAATAATTATTTTAACAGCATATGGTTTCTTGTTCTTCAAGGGGAAAATAGTCTAAAATTATATCAGGATATAAAGTTTTACTGATATTATTTAACTTAATAGGTAAAGCAGCCACTGACTGTTGCATCAGATGTAATGAATTTCTGTACTGACTGACAGTAATGATGTCTTCAACTTGCATTTGTTAGTGGTATTTTTTTAATATCTTGCAAAAGAAAAAATGCTCAAAATTTACAATTTATAAGTCTTGACAAAGACTTTCTAGAGCTGGAATAATTAATTAATTCTTTTACATAAGGTCCTTTAGTTTATTTTTGGTAGGAGTAGGTGGAAATAGACAATAAAATGTCACACTCTTTTTGAATTACTGATGTTAACTAACATTACAATAAATTGAAACTTCTGTAAATAACTACTACACTATGCTTTTTACATACATTTTCAAGTATAATATTTTATAATATGAGTGACACTTGTCATCTTACTTGGTGTTAATAAAGTATATTGTGTAGGTGGACTGGGGAAAGAGCTGGGCCTATACTTGATTAGGAAAGTAGCTATTTTCGTAGCAGACTTGGACAGAACCAGTGATAAAGAGGAAAAGCTGAAACTTTTCTACTCTTATTACAAAAGATAACAGTATAAAAGTTTAGGATCTTCTAAATATTTTTTGTAGGAAAAAATACATTCTTAAAAACCTCACATGCAACTTGGGTGAAAAAATTAATACTAAACCTCTAACAAACTACCAAACAAGTAAACAAAAAGATAAATATATATCTATAGAAATTTTTATGAATATGCTTGGTCCCTGCCTCTCCCTTAGTGCAATATTTTTCTAATGAACAGTGCTTTCTGGAGAAATCCAGACTGACTTTAGAGCAAATTACTTTTCTTGTGGTTTCTTCCATTACTTGTTTATTTCTACCTCAACAGCCTATAACGATGCATGAGTTCAGTTTCCTGCAATTCCAGATGACTTTGTGAATGTGCAATTGGATCTTTTCTCCTTCTTTCATTGGCCCTGAGTTTTTGCAATTTCATGTGGAGGAAATGGTATCTTTCCCTTTTTTCCCCTGCCAGACTCATGGTGTGCCTGGTTTGTTACACATGCCAAACCTCCTAACCACTTTTACGTTTGCCTGAGCCACTCCATCTTGTTCCAGCCTCCCTTCCTGTGTTTTCTTCCCACTCACATTGAAATGCTTTTACCACCTGTTATGTTTGCAGTTATTGTTTAGAGCTTGTCTCCTCTATTCTATTTTCCACTCCAGGGATACAATTATCAGCAAGCTCACTAACTTTCTTTTTAACAATAGTAGACAATGTTATCTTGTTCTCCTTATCTCTTATGAATGATTACTTACTGTTGCCTTGCTTATGTTTGTGTGGTGACCCATCATCTCCCTCATATATCGGCCCCTTTTGTGTCCATCCCTGTGGACAGAATAACTCTGGTGTTACTCTGAATCTCAGTGGATGCTGGCACTGGGTATGCTACTGAAGTCTAGGAGAATCTTATGCCTTTGGCATGCAGCTTCTGAAACAGCACTTGCTCTATAGTTATGCAGCTAAAATGCTCATTCAGGTTGTTCTCATTGTGGTCCCATGTCTTTTATCTCTATACATGATAAATATAGTTGAACCTGGTTTATATTAATGGAATTGTTGATACTATTTTCCTGGTTTTCTGCTTTTTGCCATGCCACTTCTTTCTCTTTATTCCTTCATTGACTCCTTGTTCCTTATCAAGCCACATAATCCACATAAGGCAACACACATTGCAGCATAGAGATTTTTTTTTTTTTGTTTTGTTCTGTTCAACTGCTAAGTATCTAGATAAGTGTTTTCCCATTCGTTCAATTTCTTTCCCTTTCTGCAAGAGTAACATGCTGTCCTTTTCGTTGAGTGATAGAAGATATTTTGTGTGGGATTTTGAAAGAGTGGGAAACATAAAACCTGTAAAAATTTGAACAAACTAACTTTGCTTGACTGTGCATATTAACAGAAAGCATAGATTCAATAACCAATTTATCTCCCTCCCTGAAGAGCTCACCCCAAAATGGCCACATTTCTTCATCAGCATATTTAAATACAAGTGCTGCCATTTCATCTGCTGTTTTTAGACTTGTTGGCTTACACAGAATCTCTTTGTTCTAGATGCAGCATTGTTAGTAACAGTTAATTGTGCAGAAGTTAGATATTTTTATTGATAAAGGAAAGTTTAAATGATTTGAATGCATTGGAGTTCCTTGGAAATAATGAGTCAGGATATGAGAGTTTGTTTGCATTGTGTCCAGCCTCACCCTTCTTCAAACTAGCTCCTGGTTTGTGTGTTTCCTGTTTCATGGCAGAGCTGCTGAATATACTCTGTACCTCAGTGCAGCCATTGTACTGGGAGTGTGCTCAGAGCACTTCAGTCCCCTTAACAAGCTTCCTGACAGGAGGTAAAGCCTCCTAATTCAGAGTGGCTGCATTTGCAGCAAATGCACCAAATTTACTTCCCATTAATAAGTATCTTCATTCTACTATACTCTTAAAGTCTCTGAGTATGTGTTTACAGGAAATGTTAAAAATCTCTTTTGAATCTTTCCAGTTTAGAATGTATATTTTCAGAATGAAATACAACATAGCTGCCTTTTTTTTTCTTCTTTTTTTTTTCTTTTTCTTTTCATCTATAGCTTCTTATTGTTTGGTGTTGGTTGGAAACCTGGCTCATAATCTTTGGCAAGTAAATATTCCTGCATTGCTTAAGGGGGTGTAATGCAGAATACATGAAAAATGTGTTGATAGTGTGACAGTGGGGCATTCATTCCTTCTCCACCCATTACAAATTTGCTCCAGCATTTCTCATATGCTGATATCAAAATAGGAATTACAATGCTTTCTCTCAGCTTTTGAACGTCAAGAGTCCTCCTGTGTGGTACAAGTTGATATTAGTCACAGTTCAGAAGCCAGCTTGTGGGAATGTTCAGTTACTCTCCTTATATTGTCATGTGTTTTGAACAACAACATGCCTCCTTTCAGTGTGTCCTTCATAAACTGTAGTTAGCTGTAGTTGACCACTTGTCAGGATTATTAAAACCATAGCATGTTTGGCAGGGGTGGACTTTTCTGTCCCTAGGCTTTAAAAAGTGCTTCCTGCATTCTTTTAATATGACTTATTGTTTTGGTTACTCTCTCAATTTCCATTTTCTAGCTATTACTGAAATGTGATAAATGGTCACTGAATGGCAAGTAGGTATTTAAGACCCTTACTGTCTGATTGTAAGTATTTTTAAAGAGTTGATTCACTATTACAGAGAAGAACTGAAGACACAAAAGTTCTAAGCATCAGAAACTAGAAGCAGTCCTCATTATTATTAAAATTACATATTTTAATATAATGATGTGGGGAGAAAGAGGCAATCCTATTTTTTCCCCCGAGTTCTTGAGGTTATTGCTGCTGCTGAATATTGCAGTAAATTTTGGCAGTCAAAGATCAAGTTGCTTTGAGTGGCAAAATCTTTATTCAGAAATTGTTTCTGAATAAAGGGTGTTTCTTCCCTCAGCAACCACTTACATGTATTTAATATCCTTTGGCTGTTATTTATATAAACATTGTTGCATTGTTTTCATATAAATATCAAGAATTTAAAACATAGAACAGAATCATTCATCATTATTGTGTAAAAGTAGTTACTTCCCATCTCATACTACCCCATTCTTCGTCACTGCTAGAGAAATGGTAATAGCAAAATTGTTCCTACGTGACCCAAACTGTTACATTCTGCTGGCTTGTAATGTAATGTTTGTCTCTCTGTTCCCAGCAGTTATGTCCCCTCAGAGGATGATGAGGTGCCTTTGCCTTGCACTGCCCCCACTTTGCCTGCAAATGTTTTGCCCCGTGGATAGGAATGCTTTAGCAGCAAAGGGCGCCTGCTTGCTGCTGCAAGTAAGGGAGGCAACTTAGCAAACATTAAATAACTATGGCTACAAAAAGCTAAATAAGAAAGTTAGCCTGCCCTGTGTGTGTAGTCAAGATTAGCAAACACAGGCTGTTGGAAACAAAGAGGTCTGAGCACAGGAGATTTGTTTCTTGTTGAACAAAGAGATGCATGCACCCCTGAAAATTCACTTGGGTGCCATATGTGGACTTGTGAGGCATTTCTTTTCCCACAGCAGACTGAAGAGAAGAATGACTGTGGAAAATATGGTATTTGACAGCTAATGGGATGTGTCATTTAAGTTCTTTGTACTAGTGTAATCTCTCCTGCAGTAAAAAGGTCTCCTTTCCCCAGCCCAGTTCTTCACTTAATGGTTCTAGCGTGTGGTGGAAGCTGCAGTACTGCACAATAGCCCTGGGTATGAAGATCTCTCTGCTGGGTGGGATTGGCTGTATGTGCACAGGCTCAGGCTATTCACGGCTCCAGTGAGGTCTTGCTGCATTGGGCAAGGTGAGAGGTGATTTATGACTCTGTGCTGGTGCACACCCTTCCCTAGGTATGACAGACAGAGGCTGGGTCAGACTTCCGTGTTGAGACACTTGCAGGGAGCTACCACTTCACTCGAAAGAGCAGGGGCAGAGGAGAGGGAGCCTTGTTTATGTGAGGAATGCCAGGGAGGGTCTTTCAGCCCCCTGACTTTGTCTGAAATATGTTAGTGGGGCTTTTGAGCAAAAACTGGCTACTGTCAGAGCTGGTCTGAGGAGCAACATAAACCTTCTAGTAATTATTAGACAGATGGTCTCTTCCCTCCTCCACCCCATCTGTGCAACTCAAAGCTGTTGCACTAAGGACATGTACTCAGTCTCTCCAGAGTTCCCTGGCTGAGCATGTGAGTGAGGAAAGATGGTATCCTGCTTTGTGGAGTCCTTGCTCTGCTCTCCCCAAAGATACAGCCTCCAAGGGAATGACTTCCCATCACCTGTGAGACTAAGGCATTATTCCGTGTCTATCTGGGATAACTGCAGCAATGTCAGTAAACGAAGAGGAAAGTTATGAATATGACTATGAAAAGGAAAATGAGAGGAAATGCACTTTTAACAGGCAGAGCCTTGATATCTTGGAAGAAGGTACTTCTCACCTTTTGTTTTTAATCTTTCATGGTGATAGCACGTGGCAACCTACAAGTGATTTGAGTGATATTTGTGGATTAAAAAGACAAAATTTTGTGTTTTACATGTGTAGCTGGTATGTTTGGATGAAGTATTTGTCTAATATCTAAATAAGATAAATCTTTATGTATACTTCTTTAAATAAGAAAGGCATGATCAATAGATGAAGGCTGTGCAATATATATTTTATAACGAAATAGAAATTGGGAAATCTTCTCTCTCTGGAATTATAGTGCATTTTTTATATGCACAAAATGTGTGTGTCTTATGAAACTGTATATTTTAGGTTGTCATTCCCAGCAGGTGCTTCTAGAACAGAGCAGCAATTTTGTGCTTATCCATGAATTTGAAAGCGCATAGACAGAAATAATCCAAGTCTGGTGTCTTATGACTTAAATTTTCAATATAAAAACCAACCCAAAAATGTTGTCGTACTTTCTGGAAATAATGGGCAACTGGCCCATTCAGTTGGAAATGGGAAAGTATGTGCATTGAAAATCCTCCTGTGCACCTGCTGTATAGAGAGGCTATCTATCCTAGGGCTGCTTCCAGCCAATCTGGTAACCTTCTTCAGGGTTTCAGGTAGCAAAAGCTGAGTGCCCCATTCCTGTTACTTCATCTGCTGTAAATTGTTCTCTGAAGCAGTAGTTTTATGGTAGAGAATTGTTACTTCCAAATAAAGCCGATGTAGGGATGGTTTGAAGGATTGTTAGGACAGAAAATGCGACGTGCTGTGAATTTACATCTTCGCTTATTACATGGTTAAGAGTTCCTATGTCCAGGGTTCTTGGTGAATGAACCATGCTCTTTGAATGCCATTGCATAGGATTTTCCTGTAAAAACTGCCTCACAATCAAACATCCCACCTGGTTTTCAGATTTGTGTGTCCATGCAAAAAAGAAAGGTGCTGAAGAAACTATTAAAGATAAAAAGAAAATTTAAAACTGGGGATTTGGATGGAGAGGAAGCTTATCAAGAGAGGCTGACATTTTTTATATTTTATTTCTTTTATTTTAGCAATTAAGTTATTACTGAAGCATACATCGTGCTGTTCTTGTTCTTTCTGCTGACTTTACCTTTCATCCAGATCTAACAGTCTGAAGCTGCTCTTGTTGATTTTGAGGGGGGGAAAAGAAAAATTTGAGTTCTATCTGGGATAAATTTAGCCCTGTCTTTCTACAGTGCTTTCCTCTCAAAAGCTCAGTATGTGTTTGAAATGTCTTCTAAAGATGCCTTTTCTTTTCCACCTATGCGTTCATACCACCTACACACTCTGTGTAGCAGAGATACAGATACACAAAACTTAAATATGGTATTTCTATGTATCTTCGCACGTGGGAGTGCTTGCAAAGGGTAGTATTTCTCTAAGAGAATGGGTGAGTCAATCCATTCTGTAAGTAAAGCGGATGCAAACACCAGCAAGTAGCTTCTTCATCCTGAACAAAGGAAACATTTTAGCTATATCTGGCTGTAAATCTGCTACCAGAAATGGAAAATCAGAGGATATGCTTCACTTCAACCATTTATAGTTATTGAAAAGAAGAAGATAAAAACTGTATAATTAGGACTCCTTAACTGTTTGGCCCATTCCATATGCAGGATGTGTACTCACTTCTTGACTATTACTTCTGTAGTCATTTTGATGTAGTGAGGTTTTTCTCTGTCCTGATGTTTAGATGCTGTAACTCCCCTGAGTCCTGTTTCTGGAGCCTGTCATGGAACTAACATTATGCCTGGCAGCACTGCAGTCAGCTCTCTTGATGAGAGTGGAAGGCACCTTTGGAACTGGCATTGCTTTGGAATTGTAAAGTTGCCTGACAGCAATATGTTTACTTTTCATTTGATAAGCTGGCCTTGGGGCTGACTGCAGTGAAACTTTGCTCAGGGATATCTGTTGATAGTGTCTTTCAGATTTTCTTCATAAAGGAACCTGAGCTATGAAAGGACAACCTGTCAACTTCCTTTGATTAGTGATTTGTTGAGTCAGCTGTTTCTGAAAGGGAGCTATGTTTTGATTCTTGCTTTTGCAGATGGGACACAAAAAGATTCTTACCTCTGTAGGACCTATTATGGCAGCCATTTCCATTTACTAATGTAGTAGTTTAAAAGTCCTGTTTATCTAAAGTACTTAGTAAATGCAGGCAAAGAATCTATCTCAAGTTGAATTAAAAAGAAAAAAGCAAGTCTTGGGATCACTATTAAAATTTTAAATCAGACACTCCAGGAATCTGACTTTCAGAAAATGTAAAATACAATGGGATGGAGGTTATCCAGAGCTCTGGAATCTGAATGCTAGAGCAAAAAAGAGAGCTGACATTCTTGAAAGCTTTGGTGCAACTATTCCCTCCCAAAGAGTTGGAATAGTAAAAGACCATATATCTAAGAAAGGAGACAGCTGACAATGTGTGGCTTACAAGCTTGTAACTTCAATTTTAGGATTTTTAAAGATGTACAGTCCAGATCCTGATTTAAATTTTTCACACATTTTTTAGTTACATTGACTACAGTCTTAGACATTTCTTGACAAAAAATGAATGGAAGGAAATGTCAAGACAGTAACGCAGTGGCAAGTAGTAAAAAATCCTGCAAAAAAGGTTTTAGCTTTGAAGAGAAGAGCTATCCTGAGCTGTATCTGTAAATAATGTATGCATTTAAGGCAATTAAGAGAATTAAGGTGTTCTCTCCAGAGACTTTTTCTCATTTTCTTAGTTTCACTTTGTGTCTGTATTTTCCAAGTTACCACATTTGATCTGTTTATGCTCAGAAAAGGAACAAGTGTCTGATGCTCTTTTTGAAATTTTTGAAATTTCTTTTAACTTGATTTTTCATTCATCACTAGAAAATTTGATGCAGTTCATGTCCTACTTAGAGGACATACTTTGAAATTATTCTCTGCCTGAGGTTTCAGGCAGAGGCTTTAGAAAAGAAGTACAAGCAGTGGTTTGTTGTTTTTTGTTTGGTTTTTTTTTTTCAAACCTGCGTTTAAGTAAAGTAATAACAAAGCTTTGTATGTAAGGCTTTAATATTGGATTTGCTAAGCTATTTGAGTACCCTATGAGAGAAATGGCAGTAAACAAACAGTCCTTGAATCATAGCCTTAAAAAGGAAGATAAAATGTCTTCTTCCAGAAGAATCAGTACCTGCAGCTTAATATTAAAAGATTATTTTGCAAATGGTGCCATTGAAATTAAGCCATGCTGTAGCATTTGAAGGAGACAAAACCCAAATCTATTGGATTGTCTGTTGAACTTCCTGAGTATGTGTCTCTCACAACATCATGTTCTTCCAGGCTCCTGCACAGAGCTCGCCCACAGTGTGACCTGACAGCTGTGAAGCAGTTGGCATGCTGTGATCATTCCTTATCCCTCTAACCAGGGTCACACCACCGCTGACCTCCCCGTCTGCCTTCTGGAGCAACTGGCCTGCTCCCTGCTTTGGGAGTGCTGGAGGAGGCTGGGGGAACTGCTGGGCTGTTCTGTAAGGATTTGGATTTCTAGCAAGTTGTGACGCAGAAGCACATTTTTCAAGCTCTGTGTCACAGTAGTATCTTAAAATTTTTAAGGTCTTTAGATGGGTGTATTCTCTTAGGGTTGTCACAAATGTGGCAGGCAACAGCAGATCTGAAGCCTCTGCCCCAGTTTAGCCAGGGCTGCCAAAAACACCTCTGCATTGGAGAGGAAGCTACCATGTTTATCTTTAACTGTGAAAAATCAGTAACAGCTGACAGCATATTTCAGATATAATTTTCCTGAGTTTATTTGAAAGGTGATATACCTAATATGGCACAGTTTCAGAATTCCACATGTGCTTGGCTCAAGTTGATGTAGTGCTCACAGTAACCTGTGCCAGAGCATAACTATCAGTGGCTCTGGAACTGAAACTGTAATTTTTAGTGGGTGCTTTATCCTTGGAATGTAAAAATAGCCTTTGAGGAATTAATCCATCAGGAGCAGAGGAGTCCAAGTCTGCCAGGGTCTTTGATGGCTAAAATTTGCCAAATGGCAGCAGGTAGTGTGGCTGCTCGGTCAGATTTGCCATGTGCGTTCTGTGTGGCTCCATGTGCGACCTTCAGGATGCAATGCCCTTGCCATTGTATCTTTGGTGTTTGGACAGAGCTGTGAGCAGAGGGGAGCGAGACAGAAGCTGTTTGTGAGGCAGGGCTGGTCATGACTGAGCAAGAATATAGCAGGCCTTGCCATAGTTAAAGGCTTTGGGTAGGGAACTGTTAAGAAAAAAAAGCACTATCCCCTCCCACCACCTTGCCAATAAGAAGCATGGGTGTTTAAATGGCAAGAGATCTGTGCTCCATTAACAGTATTCATTTCCCCTGATGGAGTTTCTGATAAGGTAAATTTTGGTAGTAGGGAAATCTTCCTGCACTAAGGCCTTCCCTGTTAGGTGCTATAATTATACAGGTCAATATTATCTGCCCCAAAAGTGAAACTTTACAGTGGCATGTTAGCCCTCTTATGTTTCCCATTAGTTAGAAATAGATGTGAAGGGGAGCAGTGAGAGCTGGGCTTTCCTCTTCAGCAGCTGCAGCTCTCTTTTATTTCATTAGTTTATCCTTGGTTGATAGGTCTCGAAAATTAAGAGAGGGAGTATGTGTTGAGGGATGCAGGGAACAGGAGCTGAGGATACCTGTGACTGCTGGCACTGGTGATGCATGGTTTTTTCCTCTTTCTATTTGAATCCTTTGTTTGGCGGGTGGTAGCTTAATGCAGAAGCTGCCAATAGTGCTATTCTTGTTCCTTTCTTTTTATGGCTGTCTCCTGTTCCTGCAAACATCCTTTACTCTAAGTAGCATACTTGTTGAATAGATGACTTTCAGGGAGCAATCCAGAAAAGTGCATGTGTTCCTTCATGTCCCAGTGCATCTTCAGCTTGGGAATCCATTAACTAGATGGCAAGAAATAAATGCAGGGTGCATCCTTTCAGCTGTACTTTGCTGGGAAACACAGGAATGTGGTTACTAGTAAATTTGCAGGCTTTAGGGTGATATAAAGATGGTGCTAAGTACTTTAAGGCAGAGGAAATGTTTGATTTGTGTAGTGTCTGTTGTGTGTGTGCTTGGCTTTAAAAAAAACCCCAAATACTTTGAACTGCAAATGTGTCCCTAGTACCATGTATTTAGCGCTGTCATGAAAATAATGTGAAGGGAGCTTTCTCTATTCTTTACTTCCTGTTTTGGATCTGTGACACTAGCTTCAAAGCACTTATCAAAATATGTGAGTTTTTAAAATTATTCTTTCTTACTTGTTGTCTTTCATCCTGCTCCATAATCAGAGAAGTGCAAAGTATATTTGATTTGGCTGTTTGCATGCATCCATGCACTTAGACACAGTGCTCCCTTTCACCCTCAAGCAAAAACTACTGATGTGTGAGTGAGCAAAAAGAGGTCAGTAATTTGGCATGGTAGGTTTTGCATTGCAAGGCACTGTCCTTCATTTGCTCTTGTTTTATCTTTACAGCAGTGTTACCAGGCTCTCATACTCATCAGAAACTCCAGCAGGCTGGAAACCTACTATGCAGGATCCATTACATATATGACATGTGAGGGGATGTTTTTCCACTGTGTACTTCACTGATAACACCTCTGAATAGTTTTTCAAAACAGTCTTTTTCACAGATGGATTTTTTCATCAAAAGAAATAAAAACTGCTGTACAAAGAATTGGCCAAATGTTATCTGTGGAGGACGCATAACTAGATATTTATACACTTAATAGTATTTATTTTTAAATGATGCTTCTGAATTCCACTCTCCCCTTACTTTTCACCTTCTCTTCCCTGCGAGCCTTGATTTCTGAGTAATTGAAAGCAACACCTTTCTGCAAGTTTGCCTTCCTTCCAAAAGGAAATCTTTCCTTTTAGCTAGAAGCTTTGTGTTTCCACAGTATTGTATGTAGTAGTAGTAGTATGGACAGTAGTTGACTGGCAGATTTTATTATATGCGATCTACTGAAATTTATTTCTACTTGGATGTAGAGGATGTATAAAAGGACACTTCTGCTTTGAAACCCTTTTACACTGGCAGAGTAGTGTATGAAGATCTCTGTTTTGACAATCACCAACAGAACTTTGATGAAAATTTCTAGATACAAAAACTGTTGGTGACCAGATTCTACTTTGCTGCTGGTAATGTCTGTTGTTATAATGCTGTGGAATTGCCTTGCCAGGTTAAAGTTTAAATGGCAAGTTCTGTAGGAATTACCAAAGGAGTTTCCACGCAATCAACCTTTATCACTCTCCCAGCTGAATGACTTCATGCTGTCTGTGGGAACACCATCTTTTTATCAGCCTGGCTGTTAGGAAGGTTATACATCTACCTGAATCAGGATAGAGTGAGGTTACCATAGTCCTGCTCATTGGTGATTGTTAGTGCTAGGTACAGAATTTAAATGAACTTGCTAATCACAATGTCAAATATTATTTTATAGTAGTGGTGGAATGTTGTAACCAAGGAAACTATTTAGTGTGTGTTTGTATTGGAAACCTGCTGGCATCAGGATTTCTGATAGATGTTTTATGGCATGACTTATGGACTTACTATATTTAAAACAAAATTGAGTTTATGGTGATGTCAGTTTGTGTGTGTGGATGAATAGTCTTCTGAACATTATACCTTCTGTTTTTATGTGAAGTTTTTATGGCAAACTTTCTGCAAGTTACTGCATTTTTTTCCTGTGAAATCCTTATCAGTCTGCTTTTGGGTAATATAGCTTGTAGTCTACAGATTTACTGTGTTTTTACTTCTGCAGTGGTAGAGTTATTCTTTCCATTGATATGTCATGTTTGTCAGGTTATTACTTTGAAGCATAAACTTTTTACTGTTACCACTTTCAGACTTACTATTTGGATAAATGCAATTATATTTTGAATACTTTTGTTTAGCATTCTTTGGAGTTCACTGGCACTACTCACGTCAATAAATATTATAAATGCTTTTAGGATGTGATCTGAAAAAGTGGAATTAGAGACATGGGAAAATAAATTAGGAAATTGAAATTCTTGCCATTATTTAAGCAATTTTCTGATGTTTAGGTAGGGAAAAAATCCTCCAGTATTTCAAGAGATATCTAAGTAATATTGCATTTGATGTATTATCAATGTGCTTTAGTGGTGATCAGCTGTATATTTATTTATACACAGATTGTGCATTTATGAATTAGGTAGTATTATTTCCTTAGTGTGACAAACTGCCTTCTGCTAATATTACTGTACAGTTCTGTTTTTTTTCCTCCTCACTATATAAATTTTTTTAGGCCTGATCTGTCTCTTCCTCTGCCTTAGTGTGCACTAAAACAACATTAGCTTATCTGCCAGACGGAGCCTTAAGTGACATTGCCAAGGGCAAATCCCCTGAAGAACATTTTAGGCTACAGCAGCCTGATAACTCATAGTCCGTGTGATCCACTGAATTTCATTAATAGGCATTTTTCCAGAATTACAGGGTTTGAGGGAAAAGTGTAGTTGAAAAAAAAAAATAATAGAAGGGTCGAGCAGAAAGTGCTGTTGTTTCCTGTGTCTGTTGGTGAATTTTTCGAAAACTTGTTGACTTATAGATAAGTCAGTGTAGCTTCTTAAAGGATCACCTATGGTGATAGACTGAACTTCTGCATACTTTCTTCAGTCTGACAAAACTCCTGGTTCCACCTTAGTGATTAACGATCTCAACCAGTCTAAGTAAATATTTTTTATGGGTGGTACTGTGGTCACTGTAGTGTGGCTGGGTATTACAAAAAGTATTTCTTCTTTTGCATGCATACTTTGTACCGTAAAACCCAGTTCTTATCAACTTAATATGACGTAGTCTCTTTCTGATGAACGGTGCCCCTAACAGTATTGGAGTTGTGACATGATGGAATCCTAATTATGTATCTAAGAACATCTATTTTGACTTCTTGATTTTTTTTTTTTATAAACTCAAGATGTTTTTCTTCAGATACGAAAGTTTTAACATTTTAAGTTTGTTCTGCTGCTGACAAAAGCAAGTGCTTATTACAAGAGGAGCATTTGTATTTCCAGTACCACATGAATCTTATATGTTTTTGAGGTTGGACTGGGGGGGTGGGGCTGACTTTTATTTGTTTGTTTTTTGGTTGTTTTGAGTTTTTAGTTCTTGATGTACTCATCCAAAAGTTGACATAAGCAGGTTCTTAGATGAAAACTTATGCACATCTAATCTTAGAAAGATATTTCTTGCAAAGGATGGGAATTGAACTTCAGTGATCCTTGTGCGTGTCTTCCAGCTCAGAATATTCTGTGATCCTCCCCCAATGGTACTGCCTGTCTGATTAATGTTTTACTTTATTTCTTTGCAGTTTTATGTGCTGAAAGAGTGGGCCAGATGACTAAAACATACAATGACATAGATGCTGTAACACGTCTTCTTGAAGAGGCAAGTACTACATCTATTTAAGGACCCGTACACAGTGTGACAAAGTAGTACTGAAATTACGTGGTACCACTAATAAACATTGTTGGTAGATTGTCCTTCAGTGTGGAAGAATAAGGGTTCTAAGTGTATGTACACTTTATCTCATTGGTAAGCTAAATATTCTTTCTAAATAAAGATAATTTGTTTACCTCAGTCAAATGGATTCATTACTTCTGGTTACTTTTCAGTTGAGGCCATGTAACTTGTTGGCCAAATGTTTGCCCTAATGAAGGAGGAGGAGAAGGAGGAATCATCTTAAAATGACACATTTACAGTACATGTAAAACTGAAAGTATCATTATTGATGGATATACTCTTTTCAGAAAATAATAAAAAAAGATCACAGACTTGTTTTCATAATAATTGGTTCAGATAATTTCTTTCTAGAGAAGTACATAGACACAAAATTAGAAAATACCTAGTACTCCATTTGCCTTCTTTCCCTTATGTCTCGTTGATTTGGTTGTTGTTTGTGGGGTTTTTATACTGTTATTATGAAAATTGGTATTCTTGTAATTCTTAGCACTCAAGAAATGTCAAAAAGCAACTGTCATGGTACTATGCTTATGTTCAATAAATATCATGATAAATTGTTTGACTAAAATTAGCTGGTTTTCTGCAGTAAACTTGAGCAATGTTTTTCTGAAGGATTCTTTAGGTGAAAACTATTACAATTTTATTAGTTCATGGCTGACTGCAACTTAGTTCTTTATACTCAATTGCTCGCCTATTGCAATAGCAATGTCATAAATGGTGTCTTTCTAGCCAATTGGGTGGTCTGTTATTCCTCTAATTCTGCAAGAAAACAAGCATGGGAATGAATGCTCATGTCTCCCACCTGTTCTGGATACCCCTCAGTGCAGTACAGTCTTATATTTTGTGCTTTTGAGCCAAACCCATTCAAACACCTCTGTACAAATTAGGTGTTAAAACGAATGTGTTACCCAAAAGACTTCTCCTAGAATAATTCATCACCTTGTAGTAACAGTCTGTTAACTTGTTTGTGCCTTGTTCCCTTTGCCTTGTTCGGCTGAGATTTACTGCATTTGGTCTGTGGCTCCTTCTAGTAATGATGGCAGCATTCTGCCGAACTGTTTCCTCCTCTGAGTCCCTGCAGCCACATGTCTATAGATCCAGGCATCACACTCACAGGTGCAATGCTTGAAGGACTTGCTGAGCCAGTGTTTTAAAGCTTCTTGTGTACTTTCCTATCTGGATGTTTGGAATGGAAAAATAAGGGGGTGTATAACATGTCAAACTTTATTAAAACAAATACTTTCAGTGAGCCTTTTTGTTTTATTTGACCATCATTTCCAATGAAGTTACTCTGTTCATAGGGATAAATGCACTTACAGCACCTTTCTTTGTTCTCTGTATGATGGTTATTGTAAGAGATTGCAGCCATTTGCAGAATTTAACACTCTCTGTTGCTTTCATACTTATGAGTGAGAGAAAAAACAAAAGCTACCCCTTGTCTGTCCTTCATGTTTGCAAGCTTCAGATGCTTGCATTACAACACTGAAAGGTGCAGCATTTGGGAAGATAGGAAAGAGAAGATCTCGAAATAACATGTGTGCAGATATTTCAGAAATCTGTGCCTATAGCCCTGAAACTAAGGAAAGGAAGTGGCACCAGGCCTGCCTGGGTATGTGGTAAAAATTGGAGCAGATTTCTTCATGAATCTGTTTTCTCATCTTTTTCTAATAATAGTGTAAACGTGTCTTGCTTGTCAGTATTATTTTTTTTACATATTGCTGTAATAAATTAGTTGCTTATCATTGTGTGAGTAAGAGACCTGTCCCCAAACTGAGATTTAGAGCTGAATTGCTAAAAATTGTGTAGGAACGCTAGGGAAGTTATTTGAAGAGCCTGGACGTGGATTTACATTCCTCAAATTTGAAGTTAAAAAAACATTGCTGCTAGATAGCTCCTCCTCTGTAGAGTCAAAACCGCAGCAATATATTTTTTCCATGCAGTATTTATGAAGTGAGCCAAATTAGTGAACAATAAGTTGGCTTAAAATATATCCAAACATATTTTGGATAACTTCGTGGCACCTATTGTTCTGAAAGATTGTACGTAAGATTACATAAAGATTTTATGGCTTGATAATGCCAGTAGCTTTCAATGCGAATGTAAGTCTGACCTTCAGAAACCATTTGGAAAATGCTATTTGCAGATACAGCATTGATCAGTCACCTCTCTTTTTATTTACTGGTTATTATATAACTTTTTTTTTCCATGGTGAAAGCCTCTTCATTCAAATTCATTGGCTTCAAATCCATGTGAACAGTAGCTGTATGTTTTGTAGGCTTTGTCATTAACGTACACATGACATAAGGTAGCATTTAGTCATAAAATCTGGGTGGTAGTCAGGGACAGTAAGTAAGCTCCAAACAGTATTTTCAGTGACAGGGAGAAAATTCTTCCTCAAATGGTGTTGAACTAAGGGTATGTTAGAGAGTTAACCACAGCAGCATTTTAGCACTATTAAAAAAATCTAGTAGTTAAATAAGAAAGTGATAAATAGAAATGCTTAATGAACAGCACAAAATTTTATGCAGTTTATCATCCTCTCCCAAGCAGATTACAGTTCCATGTACCAGCTTCTGCAAGGCTGAGACATCCTTATGTACATGTCATCAAAAGGATTAGCATTCTAGTTTTTATTGGTACCTGTGATGAATTGTGAAGACAGGTGATTTCCAGTACTGTGGTCATAGAGGAGGGGGAGGAAGAGGTCAAGCATGGCATGAGAGTAACCACTTTATGTAGTTTAGTGCACCTGCAAAAAGGAAAGAGTTAGGATTTTTTTTTATACAAAGGCACTAATGGTTGGCATACACAAAAATAGGAGCTGAACGTTTGTTGTGGTGGAACTGGCTTCTACTCCTGCATAGCTCATTTCCTTTTATTTGTAGGTGGAGCAAATGGAAACTGAAGAATGTTTTGAGAGAGGGTCAGTCATTTCTGAATAATGCTGTTATAAGATATGCAAGAGTAGAAAAGAAAAATCAGCAAAACCTCTCAAACAAATAAACCCTCACAGAAGGAAAAATTCTTTTTATTGTTAAGTGCTTGTTCCTTCCCTTTCAAGGCAATTTTACCCTCCCTATGATCCTTTGGTGATTAAAATAATATAAATTGAAATTGTCTTTCTGTTCTTAATGCTTCACAGAAAGAACGGGACTTAGAATTAGCTGCTCGGATTGGCCAGTCGCTGTTAAAGAAGAATAAATCACTGACAGAAAGAAATGATTTCCTGGAGGAGCAAGTAGAACACATCAGAGAAGAGGTAAGATTTTTATGCCTGAATGCTGTATATGCAATGATGTAAGGAATTTCCTTCTAGCTTCACCTTGTCCATGCATTTGGCTGTGGGCAACCTGCTCCCGTGTCTGACTGTCCTCCCTGCTAAAAATGTCTTCCTTATATCTAGTCTAAATCTGCTCTCCCTTGGTTTAAAACCATTACCCTTTATCCTCTCACAACAGACCCTGCTAAAAAGTCTGTTCCCATCTTCCTTATAAACCCCCTTTAAAGTACTGAAAGGCTGCAATATGGAGCATTACCTTCTCCATGCTGAACAACCCCAATGCTCTCAGCCTTCCCGTATAGGAGAAGGAATATTTTTGTGGCCCTGCTCTGGACCTGCTTGAAGAGGTCCGTGTCTGTCTTGTCCTGAGGACTCCAGAGCTGGGTGCTCACCAGAGGACAGTTGAGGAGAAGAATCATCTCACTCAACTTGCTGGCCATGCTTCTTTTCATGCAGCCCAGGGTATGGTTGGCTTTCTGGGCTGGGAGTGGACACATTGGTGTGATCAATAAAACACACAAGAAAGCTTGTTTCATTTCAAGTAGCACCTGTGCTTTAAAACAGCTCTTTAGCTGTAAGTACAGCTGTCACTAAACTCCAACTTAATAAATGAGCTAGGAGCCAATGTTGTTTCTCCTATTCTGAGGCAATGACCTTGCTTTTTGAATCTCACCTATACGTGGTTTTGAACAAGACAGAGAAGAAGACAGAGAGCAAGAGAACAATGAACCAGTGGAGTAAAAACTTTTAAAATGCTTCATAATTAATACTGCTCAGGGGTGTGAGATGTTGCGTTATGAACATTTCATATAAAGGATAAAATGCAGATAAAATTATCAGTGATTTGTGATAAATAATGGTGGAGCACACATAATGAAATAATATCCTGTGATGTGGCCCACCTTTTTTGGCATGGAAAACTAGTTCTGTTCTCTCCCAAAAGAGTGCTGTTGCTTGCTACCCAAGTCCCATCATGAGGCAGACCAGTTTATTTGTGTATTGGTCAATATGACATGTACTAGTATGTGCAAGGTGACTGAGCAGGACTGTGCATTCATATCATCCATCCAGAGTGAAAAATTTGATTGAGGAATGTGGAGGACATGGACAAGCTGCCTCTGTCCACATCTGTTTTTTTATTTAGTGGGACTGAGGAGCAGCATTAGGAAAAGTGCCACCAAAAATAAGCCTCTTACCAGGTGGCTTCGTGTGTTGGGCCATGTGTTCTGTCAACAGCCCTCTTTCACAGTGTTATTTTGACTCCTTCAGAAACTGATGCCTTTGAGGCAGAGCTCATCAGACTTTTAAGTCATGACACTTTTGTGTATTGAAAATCTGCCTTTAGCAGGTTTTAGATTTTCTATTAAAACTGAATTTTGAATATTTGAACAGAACAGTAACTAAGACAACTGTCTTTAAGGGCAAAATGAAAGAGAACAGAGTTTATTTAATACTTCTAAAATTCTGTAAAAATTGCCTAAAAATGGTTTGTCTGGGAGATATGTGTTTTCTGTAATACAGGGACAAATTCTTTCTGATGTGTGGTGTAAAATTAAGGTTTTATTGGTATAGGTACCATGGCATGAATAATTTAGCTTTATATCTCTTTGACCTTTGTCATGACAAAACCTTCTGTCCATCCCATTAAGCAGACTGAGTTTTTCCTTTGTGCTGGTAACATGCCACGTTGATAGATACATGTCAAAGTTGTAACGACCTGTGCAAAGTGCATCAGATTCTTGAGTTTGTCTTTTGAGTTTGTGTTGTTAGGCGCTGTTTAAGTTTAAGAAAAGGCTGTGATCGTGTTCAGGAAAAACTGATGTAACTGAGGTTTTTTTGCTGTACTAGAGAACAAAAGGGTGAGTGGACTGAAGCAAGCCCTTTAGTGTCTGCACAGACACTTCAGTCTCACCTTACTGTTTCACTACTATATTCTAGAAGTATAAACATTATACTGAGGAAACATTCTTAATTGTGAAGTATTTTGCTTTACAGAGATGGGTGTCTGCCTTTTCAGCAGCGGAGTGTAGTTCCCAGGTACAATGTGTCTATCTGCTGTTCAGTAAGAATGCTGCAGCTCCATGTTCCTTTTCTCTGGGATGGTACTGCCTACACTTTGGTATTATCTCCTTTGACATTACAGCTCATTATCAAAGAAATGCAAATTGTAAATCAATCTGCACAATGTGAATTGTATTCTGAATGGAGTAGCTCTCTCGGTTTTAGGTTCTCCTAATCTTTCTAAATTTTCCAGTTTCTGCTTCTTTTTCCTTTATGTATTTTGTCCTATGTTTCTGAAGGTAAAATGGCAGCACTTGCAATGTAGTGTCAGTCCTCAAATAACACCACCTCAAAGCTGTGTTAACTTCTGGGTAATACAGCCCTCTAGACCTGTTATTCAAATTCCAGGTCACCTGTCAGAGTTTGTGTTTTGATGATAGCAGGTTTCAAAAGTCCAGGTTTGATTTTGTTCTGTGTAAAGGGAGAGGAAAGGAAAAAGTTGAATTATAATATGGAATGGTGACTTAAAAAAAAGGAACATTGCTTTTGGTCTATTAAGAGTAGAAAGTAATGTTGGAAAGACAGAAATGCTCTTCAGCTTGATACTTGTATGCGAGCTGTTTAAATATGGTGTAATAGGGTGTCTTCCTTTTGAGCAATTCTAACCTGTTAAGCACTTAGTTGCTGTCAGGGAAAGCAAATCAGCTCTATTCTTGAAACAGTTGTTCATGATTCAGTAAAGATTGATCCTGTGAATTAGGTCCCAAGTCTTTAAAGTGTTGTTCTCTGTGTGAGGATACTTTTATATTCTACTTGAATTATTTTAAGATAACTGCATCTATTTAATGAGTTAGTTCTGAAGCTGAGTAAAGCTGTCAGGCCAGCAGAGGCAATTAAAAGCCTGAAGAGAAGAGTTATCACCATGCTTGGTTCGTGGGATGTTGTGGGCCTTGTCCCATGCACAGCAAGGGCTCCGTCTCAATTGCTTGGTAACAATACCAAGATTGTGCAACAGTAACATGGCAGCATTAGCTCCAGAGGGCACATGTGGCAGTGGCTTGTGAAAACGTAGAACAGGCTATTTCTGTTCATAAAATAAAAAATAAGTTCAGTGTTTTGCAGTGTGAAAATGTGTACTAGGTCTGTCTGGGATGCTGATAACATTCTTCACCAGCCTACCTGGTGCTGTGCTTTGGGTTTGGGATTAAATCAGTGTTGATAACGATGTTTTGGCTATTGCCAAGCAGCGCTTGCGCAGCATCCACCAGGCTCTTTTCTTTTCCCCTCGTGCCCCTCCCAGCCTCCCTAGCGTTTTTTTTTTTTTTTTTTTTTTTTTTTTCCCTCTCTTCACTCTGTCCACCATCTGCACAAGATGCTGGGAAGCTGACCCAAACTAACCAAAGGGATGTTCTATACCATATGTTGTTATGTTCAACAATAGAAGGTCGAGGAAAGGAAGAAGAATCTGGGACATTCATGGTTATGGTGTTTGTCTTCACAAGTGACAGTTCTGTGTGCAAAGGTCCCACTTGCCAGTAAGTTGCTGAACATGCACCTGCTGATAGAAAACTGAATAAATTCCTTATTTTACTTTGCTTGCATGGGAAGCTTTGCTTCACTTATTAAACTGTCTCAGCAAGAAGTTTTTCTTGCTCTTGACCTTCTCAGTCTCTCCTTCATCCTATGGGGATTGTGGGGCAGACTGTGTGCTCAGCAGGTGGGTGCTTAGCTACTCACCAAAGTTAACACAGCACAAAATGCTGCATCAAAGGGAGGTGTTGCTGGAAGTTACTGTAGTGAGTGTTTCACAGTTTCTGACTGTCACAGCCTGACTGAGATTGGAAGTGAGCTCTGGAGATCATTTTGTCCAAACCCGCTTCTCAAGCAGGATCCCCTACGGTCCATTACCGAGGACCGTGTCCAGATGGTGTTTGACTATCTCCAAGGTTGGAGACCCCACAAGCTCTCTTGCCAACCTGTGCCAGTGCTCAGTCACCCTCACAATTATAAAGTTGCACCCAATGTTTAGGAGGAACGACCCATGTTTCAGTGTGTGCCTATTGTTTCAGGTCCTGTTCCATTAAAAGATCAACCTTTCTGACTGTTCACCCTCTTTTGGCAGATTGGAATGCTCAGAAATGGCAGTATAAATAGTATCCTCAGTCTTTTTAATTCACAGAAAAAAAAAAAAAACAGTAGCAAGAGCTGGAGATGATCTAGTGTCCACCCACAGACAGTATCTGAATTCTTGCTTCTTAAAGAGGCTGAGTTATAATGTGCTGAATGGAAGTATATTGTTATTTTTGGTTCAGCATTTTTGTTCTTCCTGAAATGGAGAAAGCGAGCCTCCAAAAATTAATGCAGAAATTTTGTTTAATAGTTTTCTAAAATGTGGTTGGATGGGGATAGTTTTTTTTTCCCCTTGCTATTTAGAGCCCATGTCTCAGGAGGACTTGGTTCCTTAGCACTTCTCATTATGCAGAACAGTCTTAGTTAAGTAAATGACCTTGTTTGCTTCAAATTCTGAACAATTCAAGTGCTTTTTTGGATTGTGTCTGCTCTTTTGTTCGATGAAAATGGAGTTCAAATCTATGTAATTGATATTCTCTGGTTTTTTTCCTAATAATAATTACAAAGAAAAGTATGCTTACAATATGAAAAGCAGAAGTTTAATAAAAAGAAACATACTGTGCATTTTTTACATGGGAAAGTGCAAACTGAGGGCCAAGTCTTGCAGTGCAAGTGGAGGGGAAGGGATATGTCTGAGCAGTTATGCTGTCTGTAGTTGTGCAAAGCAAATAAAAGTAATCTCCTTCTGCTGTGGCATCTTAAATCACAGCTGTGAAGTGGTGTACATGCTACTGTCTGATTGAGCTTTTAACCCTTTTCTTGGAGAATAGCAATATAAAGTAACAAAGACTACATTTGTGGAGCTCACAATTACAAGGAATCTTAATCACCCACTTTTGATGTTTCGGTCATTTTTGATGTATGCTTGTACTAAGTATGAGAATCCTACAAACTACTTTACCAGAGCCAAAAAACCCAGAAACTGACTGCAACCTTCACTGCTGGAACAGCCTCAGAACAGCAGCCTCCCACTGTGTGGTGGTATTCTGCAGCTCAACAGGCACACTTGAGTCACAATTGTAACCTTACTACACAAGCATTTCAGTAATTTTATGTAAGGCCTCTTGGAGAGGAGGGAATGTCGGCATCTGAGGCCTTCAAGGTCAGCATCCATGCCAGAAGATGACAGTCATCACACAAAATGGATAAATGCAATGTTTGGCTTGATTGTGCCACATTAATTTCTTGCTGTATCATTGCAATGTATCCATTACTGTGCATGTGAATCTAGACTAATGCAACAGTGAGTCAGGATTGCTTATCTTAAAGAAGGTAAAAAAGAAACGTCTTATAGCAGTGAATAATTGCATGTTTGGACTTGTAAAAAAAATGTAGTGGCTACTTTAAAAGGTACACTTTCCCTTCTTTCTAAGAAATAAAAGAAATGGTTCTGGTCTGTTTCAGTCTTGGATTCTTGATTTAGTCCAAGATGATGCCTGGAGGGTGAATAATGAGCTAATTTTTGGTGGGTTTGCTTAAAAATGTGCCTGGAAATCAGCTTACTGATCTATGAGCTCTTTCTTTGTGTAGGTTTCTCAGTTGCGGCATGAGCTGTCTATGAAAGATGAATTGCTCCAGTTCTATACCAGTGCTGCTGAAGAAAGTGAACCGGAGTCCATCTGTTCCACCCCGTAAGTCAAGCGATCTGCAGCACTGACCATTGTCTGTTGGATGATTTCATAACTTTGAAAAGTGGTAAAATTGCCCCTGTATTGGCTAGAACTATAAATGGGACTTAGAACTTGATGCAAGGCTCCAGCTGGAAGGATTTGCATGAGCCAGCTGGCTACCCAGGTGCCTACAGGAGCCAGGAGGGGAGAGTACATAGGGAGGCTGCTGACACGACACTGCAACTTTCAGAGGAACTGGGTCACTGTTGTGGTGGGGCAGCCGTGGGCGGCAGCCGCGGGTGGCACTGACAGCAGCCCAGTACACACATTTGCATGTGATAGGATATGCTACATGGGTGACCTTTGTGCCTGAAGGACCTCTGAAGGCACTATGGAAAAATTCCAATCCAAGAGAAAGAAATAAAGCATGGCTTACAGCGTGGTTTCCAGGCAGTTAGCTGGCTAAACAGCACTGCAGGCTCTGAGGGGCTGTCTGCCCTTGCAGAGTTATTGCTGCATTCTGATGAAGCGTGTGTAGCATTAATCAGCAGCTATTGGATTGCTCCCTGTAATAACATGGTTTCTTTTCTCATAGCCTTAGCTGAACAACTTTTCCATAGGAAATGTGCAGAATAATAAATAAAATTTTTAAATGTTCTCTTTTGAAATTCACTGCAAATTTATTGCTGCCCAAAAGTACTGGCATGAATAAGCTGTATTTCATGTGGCTCGGTTTGCTTTTGAGACCTATATTCAGTCTGTGCTTCTGTGTGATTGGCTGTAGTATATGTAAAAATTACTTTAAATTGTTGCTTTTTCCTATAAGGTTGAAGAGGAATGAATCTTCTTCCTCCGTCCAGAACTACTTTCATTTGGACTCTCTTCAAAAGAAACTCAAGGACCTTGAAGAGGAAAATGTTGTGCTTAGATCTGAGGTGAAATTGCTCCCTTTGTTTTGCTTAATATAGTTGATCATCTAAATGCCAGAACACGCGTATTGAGAAGCTTGTATTAAAAGCTGAGAGTCTAACTAAGAGTATAATTCCACATATAACAGATCTCTCTGTGATTGTTTAATCACCATCCTTTATCCTTTTTAAATGAAGGAAAGGCTGATGTGTGGAAGCTACATAGAATCACAGAATTGTTTAGGTTGGAAAAGAGCTCTAAGGTCATTGAGGCCAACCTTTGACCAATCAGTACCTTATCAACTAGACCAGAGCCCTGAGTGCCGTGTCCAGTCCTTTCTTCAACACCTCCTGGGACGATGACTCCAGCCCATTCAAATGTCCTGTCAGCCTTTTTGTGAAGAAATTCCTCCCAAATGAAGCTACATGCAAAGCAGTGTTTGTGTAGTAAGAATGTGCAGGAGTATGGGCAGATTTTGGAGTCCAGGATTGCACTTTGAAACAGCTTGTAAATGGCTGACTTGGCAGATACATGTGACTTGAGCAGCAGATCTTAAGTTTTTAGGCTGGCATGGTCTCTGACACCAATTCAGTGTTTGTCAAAATGCAAATTTCTGGCCTAAATTTGCATTACATTTCTTCATTGTGTGTTTCAAGTCAAGGCGGTTCATATTTTAAATTGAATGTGCTTTTCTTGTCTTTATTTTTTAAAATATTTTGTTTGTTTCACAGATGACACGGTTTTTAAAAGTTTTACAATTGAATATGAAGTGAATAATTTTTTTAATCCAACCTTTAAACCATGGGAGTATGTTACCACTTTGCAAACATGTAGCAGAGTTTAGCAGGAGAGATACTTTTGGTCTAAGAATGAATACATGAAAACAGAATGTTACTACCATTTTCCACTTCAAATGCAGGGCCTATTGTAAATAGGTAGTGCTACACCTTCGCACAAGACGTCCAGTAATGGACACTGCTGTGCTCCTAAGTGAGAATGTGCACAGGGAAGATGATCAATAGATAGTCTGAGAATAATGAATGTTAGAACTGAGAGAGCTACTGCCTCAGGAGCTGGTTGGAAACCCCATGCAGCACTGCCTTCCCACCCAGGGAGATGTAGTCTGTGCCAGCAAGGCACAGGATGAAACCAAATCTGAAACCTGTGAGCTGTGCAGTTCTCTACAGTTGCAGTCTGTGGGTGTCAGTGCATGCCCCCAGCTTTGGGAATAGATTACAGATCACCAAGGTGGTGCCAGACAGAACCAGCTGGCTGCAGCCATGCTGCTCTTGGCACTCCCAGAGTCAGAGTGGAAAAGACAAACCAGGGAAAGAGGTTGCACTAAGGTTTTTTATGGCATATATGGTTCCGGTGCCAGAACTTTTCAAACAGAATCAAATAGCATGTTTTTTAAATACTTGAATGTTTAATTCAGTTATTTAAACCAAGCATTTATTTAGTTTTTGATGATAACTAGTTTTGCTCAGTGACCAGATCGAGTTCTGCATGCTAGTGTTTTGTATGTCCAAGCCTTTCTTTTTCTTTTTACTTTTAGTGCAAAATACACAAGTGACATCTAGTGGGGATATGGTAATAATGATGCAAGTTTCTCCATACAGTAATGTCTCTGCTGAATGTTCACCTGGCCTCTTTTTCCAGAACATGTGGGAGAGCAGGCAAAACCTGTAATTTCTCACTGTCTTCCTGAAGGAGTGATTAGAATAGCTTGTTTTTCTGAAGCAGATGGAAGTGCAACAACAGACTGGCAAAGAACAAATGTGCTAATGTAGCATATTTGATGTGGATTTCTTGAACAGGCCTGTCAGCTGAAGACTGAAACAATTACTTATGAAGAGAAAGAACAACAACTTGTCAATGACTGTGTAAAAGAGCTAAGTATGTCCCTACTTCTTTATACTTTTTTGAGATAGGTCAGTAAAAAAAAACCAAAACAGATCAGTCAGTCATATTTTCCTGTGGTAATTATTTTCCTTTTATAAATGGTTATGAGGAGAAAAATTGTGGCTGAAATTTCACAGCAGAAAATGTTGGCTAATGCTAAATCTTTCTCATTTAAAAATAGTTTTGCATTGAAAGTGTTCAGTCTCCTTTGCAGCATGAGCACTTGATGCCTTTCTCGTTTTGTGTCCTACTGTGTTTTTCAAAAATACCTTACTGTGAATTGGGGGTAGGATTCTGCTGAAGCAAGTGATGGTCCAAAAGAACATCTTTATGCTTACTTTTCTGATTTTGTGTTTGTGATGTTAATTGTAATTACTTATCTTAAAGGGGATGCAAACATCCAGATTGCCAATATCTCCGAAGAGCTAGCAAAGAAAACTGAAGATGCTGCCCGGCAGCAAGAAGAAATCACTCATCTTCTCTCTCAGATAGTCGACCTGCAGAAAAAGGCAAAAGCTGTAAGCAATCCAGTTGAGAGACTACTGTTGTTATTTGCTACTAATGTAACTGGAGGACAGATTAAAATCCTTTCTGTACTAGAGCCTAAAGGAAATATTCCACCTTTCTTATGTGGATGACCTTGTTTGGTGTTTAATATCTGGCATATCTGACTAGAAAGCATCAATTTATTAAGATATGTATATATGGTTTCTCTAGTGCAATAGTTAAAATTATTTTAAATATTAGATACAAAACTCTGCTCTGAGTTATGTCAGTGAGACAAGAGTGTCAGTGCAAGTATTTCAGTGGGCACATACTTGTTTGGAGGTTCTTCTAGCAAGGTGAATTCTAATGCTGTGTATTCTTGTATTAACATTTTAAACGTTTCTAAACTGATGTGTAGATTAATATTGCTGCAGAGGAGAAGTGAGAAAAGTTACAATGTTCCTACTTACCTGTTGTATATGATACAAATATCACAGGATAAAACATGGCAGTCTTTCTAACATATTTGGCATATTTTAGTGTGCAGTTGAAAATGAGGAACTTGTCCAGCATCTGGGAGCTGCTAAAGATGCCCAGAGACAGCTCACAGCAGAGGTGAGTACATTACTTAGTAATACAATAATTTAATAGCTGAGCAATGATTGTTCACTTTGCCATGAGAGGTTTAGTCTGAGTTGGATCAGAAATACTAAATAGTTTTACCTGTGTATATGCAATGAAGGAACATTCATGTTCCTAGTAGAGTTCAAACCTTTTTCTTTCCTATTCTCTGCTCCTTCAAATGACGTACATTTTGAAACACAGAGACTTATGGACTGTACAGGAATGCCTTTAGAGGTTGATTTCTCTAGGCTGGTAATTTCATCCTATTTTGACTAGGGAGATAACATGGAAGAGCTCATTGATGCTCTGTTTGTTCAGTTTATAAACATAAGGCAGTCCAGTATTTCTGGTTGTCTTATGGGTGCTATATTTGCATGAAAAAATAATGGACAAGAGGGAATGAATACAGCTTGATCCCTTTAGAATTTGTCTTGTACTTGTACTGCTTGGTGATGAAGGTGGGAGTGGCCAGAGAAGCTTTTCCAGTGGGTGGACCTTTTGTAACTGTGGTGCTCAACAAAGACTGGCCTCATGCCTCACCATTGCTTTCTTGGGAAAGAAAATGAACTGGATCTCATTTTCTAAACCAAATAGCTGATTTTTATGAAAGTTGTAGGAATGTGGTGTTTCAGACTTCTGCTCCTTTGCCAAACTTAGTTGAAGTAGCTGATGAACCCAAAAGCTGTGAGGGTACACAGACATCTGGAGACAGAGTGATTACATAAGATGTGTTTCCTGAGAAAGCTAAAAATAAAGCATGGTCTTAGGCTGTTGAGAGTTATACATGCATATGTATGTATGCATGAAAGTCCTGGCTTTAAAATTTCTAAGTCCTTTGGACCATTGTGGAATGTCTTGTCCTCAGACCATGGTGTTTGCCACTGTGGTCATCATGGCAGTGATTAAGCACTAAACCTGATCAGACTAAAGATACTTTTTTAGCTCTGTATCTTTTCCTTGACAATGGCTTCACATGGAAGGAAAGGAAGAAAATGGAGCAAACAGTTTCTTTCACATTGTTACCCTCCCTACCTGCCTTCCCATCACTAATCCATGTTATTAATGATCCTCCAGTGATACTCAGTTGTTGGACATGGAGGATTCCTTTAAAGTGGGATATTCTTCCCTGCACCATTATTGCTTACCAGTAGTAAAAGAATTGGCAGGATTTTTGTGGTAATAGTGCACCCCATAAGGTCTTGGACTGTTTTCTCTATGTTACAGTTGCGAGAGCTGGAAGACAAGTATGCAGAGTGCATGGAAATGCTTCATGAGGCTCAGGAAGAGCTGAAAAACCTTAGGAACAAGACAATGCCAAATGCTATATCGCGTCGGTACCACTCCCTTGGTCTCTTCCCTATGGTAAGCAGATTTAAAGAAAAACCTGCACACACCAAGCAAAGGAAGTGTGTTTGTATCTGACTTACAGCTTCAGGGATCGGATGCTAGGTTGGACATAAGCATGGGTGAAATGTGTATTTGCAATAGTCTTAAAGGATACCTGTGTCGCCCTGATTTCTTAGGATTTTCTAAAGCCTTCTGAGTTTACATTCTTGTAGAGAACTTTCTCATGCAACTTTCTGTAAACAACCTATTGTTTTGCATTCTTTCATGGAGGTGGAGAAATTTGATAGACTGGTAGTTTGTCCAGTGTCGTTGGAGAGGTGGCACGTTCACCTTCCAATCCACTGGCACCTTTTGAGAACTATAAATGATTGGAGTCAGAAAAAATAAGTTAGTCTCTTCATTGTGACCAGAGGTGTGGTGCGTGGTTTTTCCTTGTGTCCTCTGGTGACATACCTGTGTGATCAGTTTTGCATACCTGGTTCTGAAACAGTGGTGCTGTGCAGCTCTGCTGCAGTGTTATATACAACCTGCAGCTGTCTGTGCTTATGCTGTGAGACCTGGGTAGCATTAACACGTTCTTACATAGTTCTATACATCTTTGTTAGGCATCTCCTGTACTGTGGTGGCTGATGTTCATTAGGAGCTTCCTGTTTATCTTCAATATCCTTGGAGATGTAATTTCCTAATAATGTAACAATGGTTTCCAGACATGGCATCTTTCTAGTCATTTATGATATACATTTTAGTTCTTCAGACTAAACCTTTGAACAGGGTTAAAAGCATAACTTCTTGTTGTATGGTGACTGAAAATTCAGTGTTTAATTAAAAGAATGTTAGTTGCTAATCTGTATTATGGCAGCAAGTTATGGTGGTTTCACTGATGTTATCAACTTTCTTTACCTGATTTCATGTGATTATGAAATTTAAAGCTCAGGGAATATGCAGTACCCTCAGTGAAATGAGGAAAAAAGAGTGGATTAGAATGTGTACAGTGACTTGCTCTGCTTGCCTGTGTATCTCTAGAGTAGTTAGATTACTTCTGAAGACAATGGTATCAGTGGCTTCTTTTGAAATACATTAATCAAGCAGCAAAATCTGGCCTGCCTTGTCTTGTCTTACTGTTGAAGAAGAACACATTTTATTTGTGCTCACAATAAGTCAATTGCTAACAAAGGCTTAGCTTGCTTTTTGATGCTCCCTTCTGAGACTGAACACAGGCCAAATCAAAGTGCAGATGTTTAATAATATAAGTTGTGCTTGCAAAAATAATACAAACTGTGCTTGCACAAATACAGCTGAAAGCTGTGAAAAGTATGCTTGTGCTGAGGTAGGTTTATGTGTTTTGTGTGAAAATGATTTTCAAAGGTTGAATCACGGGACAAAAGATCATTTAGTTTTGTTAATGTTTGACACTTAGAACCTGCACCCAGCAGTAAAACTTAGTGACCAACTACAGAAAACTGATGGTCTGTTCCCTCTAACCTTATGGAGAAAGTATATAGTGCTTTATGCCAAGAATCATGTCAGTTTTGTGGATGGGTGGATAATACTGTGGGTTTTATGTATATTTAAAATGAGAACATAAAGACCAAAACTTTATACATAAAAGGTGAGTGTTACTGAGTGTGGAATTCAGTCTGGGTAGCTGGATCATGTTGTTGCCTACAATGCTTTTTTAAGGTTCTTTGGTAGATATTATGTATCATCAGGTAGTACATACTGCAGGAAAAGGAAGCTAAGTTATATTTTGTCAGTGTTTTAAATATCCACATTAGTTTTCCAGAAATTTTTCATATTTAAACCTTCCTTTTTTTCTTCTAGAAATACTCTTCATTATTTATTATTTTCTATAAACAATTTATTATTTTCTGTCATGCCAACCTATTAATGCTATGATATTTGTTTCTCTTTTGTGCTTATTTTTAACAGGATTCTTTGGCAGCAGAGATAGAAGGGTCAATGAGGAAAGAATTGCATTTGGATGAACCCGACTCTCCTGACTTGGCGTAAGACTGAAAAGAATTGGTTCCTAATTGATTGGTTATATCTGAATTTAATTATTTGATGAGAAAAAAAAAAACAGGAAATAGTTGAGCTAGGTATTTAGAAAGAAATATTTCTAGCTGAATGTGAATGATAGAAAGAAAGGAAAACAAATTGCCTAGTTTTGGGGGTGTTTTTGTTTTCTCCTAAAGCTGCTAAAAGAAAACCCCTATATTCTGGCTTTGCCTTGTCTTGTAAACTTATTTTCTCATTGGTGAAAGCTGAGAATGAGAAAAGGTTTGTTTTCTTGTGTGTTACCATGCTAGATTTCTTCAGTTACCAGTTAGAGGCAGAGTTCAAGTTCTTGTTGAGTTTTATAACATAAGTTGCCAGGTTGATCTAATCCAGTTTTTACAGGAAGAACATCAGGGCAGTAAGGGATTTGGAATGGTTGGGTACTTAGTGTGATGCCCATTACACCTGTGCTGAAGTTATGTTAAATTAAACAAGAGAGTAGTTTGAAACAAGTTAAGTGCTTGCGACAGCCCCAAAGCTATAGATAGATACAGCCTGGAAGAAATGGCCTTGCTGATGCCAGTTGCACATGTACTCCAATAGGTTTATCTCACAGATCTGTACAAAGCATGGATTGTTTAATTTTAAATTAGTTAATCCAGTTTACAGGGTCTGTTACAGAAACAGAGTTTACAAAACAGGACAGTCAGGGAAGGTACAGTAGGTACTTACCAGAAACCTTCTAATTGCATTTACAAAATGCCTGACGCATACACTGACCTTTTCTGAGCCTGAGCCAAGAACTGCAAATGAGGTTCTGACAGAGTGAAAAGTTGGTTAGAAAAATGTAAGATCAGAAAGTTGTGAGCATGCTCAAACCCCATAGGATCCTTTCATCCTTCCAGTATAATCTAACTTAAAGATAGTTTAACTTCTTTAGAATGTCTTATTTACTTTGCCTGTACCAGAGGATACTTTTTTTTTTGGTTGCATGACTTCTCTTGGCTTTATTTATTTGTGCAGTGGTAGTAACTGCAAGCTCCATGGGACTGTCTATTGATAAATACTCTTAGATTCAGCCTCATAAAAATATACAGCTATAGACCTGGAGCCTCCACACAAAGGGTGCAACTGTTGAGCACCCATGGACAGAGGAAAGAAATTTAAATGACATTAAATAGCCTAAGGTATGCAGTCACTGTTACAACTGGCAGTGTTACCTTTCAGATAGAAGGAATGTGCTCTCCTTGTGTTCAGCCATTGTTGGACTGTAAAGCAAAGCAGTGGTGGCACTGCTGCAGCATGATGTAGGGTAATTTTATTTTGTCAAGAAATTTCTGCTGAAGTGTCATCTGATGTCAGTCTTGGAGCAGGTGAACAATATTTGTCATGGTATAAAGACAATGGTGATAAAGAATGAACTGTAGAAGTAGGTCAAATATTAGGTTTCCAGCCTTGACAGCCTCTCTCTCAAATCTTGGTCCATTATATTTCTGGGATCTTTTTCCTTTTTTTTAAAGAACTATTTAAGGGGATTGGAAATTGGTTTCAGAGAGAAAAGATACAGGACTTGCTTGCATGGAGATACTCAGGAGAGTAAATTCAAACTCTCTTTTAAAATGGATTAGTCAGTTTATAGTTAAGAGTTAAATGGAGGTCAATTCTGATTTTTAAAATCTCGTTTTTACATAATGACTTTATGGCACTTTTAGCTGATGTACTGAAATGCTCTTTCACTTATTTTTTATTAATATTTAAAAGGGTCCATGCACATGATTGTCAAATGTTCTGTGAAAAATATTCTAAGGTGATGGAAGAATTATGTTTATGGATTGAATGTAATGGCCAGACTGTAGCTAGTATGGGACCCTATGCATACTACTTTACAGAACTATATATAAAATCAAAGTGATAGACCTGTGAATAGGAAGGGCTATTAATGAGCTGTTACCTGTTTCTCTGTTCCTTCTCATGGTAATAAGTTACCGAATGATTATTAATTTTGTGTGTGTTTTACAGCCATCAGAAGCGGGTCTTCGAGACGGTGAGAAATGTCAATCAAGTTGTCAAGCAGAGATCCATGACTCCGTCACCAATGAATATCCCAGGCTCTAACCAGTCCTCTGCTATGAACTCAGTCATTTCTAGCTGTGTCAGCACTCCACGTTCCAGTTTCTATGGGGGAGACATCTCTAACATTATGATAGACAACAAGACCAATAGCATCATCTTAGAGACAGAGTCCTCGGACAATGGGTCAGTACCAGAGCACTAGAATTTGCTTTTGCTTTGTTTCTGACATAAAGGCAGTGTTCCTGTTTTCCTCCTTTTGTCTTGCGTAGTGCATTTATCACAGTGGCATACATCTTCAAAATCTATTTTGTGCTTAGAGTTTTTGGGCACTCAAGTTTATTGAAAAAAGCAAGCTTTTAGAAAGTACTGTGTATCAATCAGTGTCTGCAGCTCAGACCTGTTCTGAGATGCAACATCACCAGATGATGTAAAACCACCCTTTATTTTTGTGTGTCAACACTTAAAAATAATTAAATTTTCACCATGTTACATAAATGCCAGGGAGTTCTGATGGCAGATGCAGCTATAGTGAACTGTTTTGATCCTAAAGATGAATAAAGTGAGCATCTATAGGTTACCTAATATGAAAACTTATGAATGAAACTAGTCAGAACTTTGCTTTTTTAGCTACTTGTCTCTTCCCCCAGTACAGCTTCACACTATATGCTGTATATACTTTTCATTAAAAAGGCTTAATACTTCAAAACAATGAATGTTTGTCGGTATAATATACTCTTGTGGCTCACTGTGGTGTTCTTACAGCATTGGCCCTTTAACATGGGGCCTGCTTACCTGAGTTTACATAACTGTGAGAGATACACAACAAGTAGACAATTCTCACCTCTCTGTAGGAGGAAGCTCTTAAGTAAAGTGCAGGTTTCCAACCAGGACTTTCCAGGCAGCAGCTAGGACTCAAAATGTTTACTATGAAAGAGAAAAAAAAGACTGGTCTTTGCCTTTGAGCAGCTCTTCAGATGAGAGGAGCAAGTTGTTCCCAGACACAGTAATGTAAAGGTATTGATGAGTGTCTCAAAATTGTCATATGGAAGTCTTAAACATTTCTAAGAATGTGTTTTTTCCCTCCCACCATGTTTTTTTTTTTTTTCTGTGTCCTCCTTTATGTTTTAGAAATGAAGACAGGATGAAGAAGCCTGGAACTCCAGGGACTCCAGGCTCCAGTGACCTAGAGACTGCCCTGCGTAGGCTCTCCCTCAGGCGGGAGAATTATCTCTCAGAGCGCAAATTCTTTGAGGAAGAGCAGGAAAGGAAGTTGCGGGAACTGGCAGAAAAGGGAGAACTCCACAGTGGTTCCGTTACCCCCACAGAGAGCATCATGTCCCTGGGAACTCACTCCAGATTTTCAGAATTCACTGGATATTCAGGAATGTCTATCAGCAGTCGCTCCTACCTGCCAGAAAAGCTTCAGATTGTGAAACCACTAGAAGGTGATAACAAAGGGCCTCGGCCTTTATCTGTTGTTATTAGTGACTCTTTGTGGTCCCTAATCCATCACCAGAAAGCAGGAAATCTTTGCAATACCTATTCTTTTTACTTTAGAGACAGTACTCCACGCTGTTGGTTTGAGATCTTCTAACTACTGTATTCTTCCACAAGCCTTAAAAGTGTTAGGAAACAATCCTAGCCAAAGCAGTAAAATAAATATTACAGGCCACACATGCACATCATCAGTGCAGCTTTACATCCAACCTAAATGTTACCATTTCATAATTGGAAAAGGAAGGTGGATAAGTCTATGAAATCTAAACAGCAAGAGTTCTGTAAATTAGTATCTGGAAAGGCTATTACCTACTTCAGTTAGTCTGATAAGACTGTTATAGTGATTCAAAATTATCTCTGGACTTAATGGGTTGTTTGAGTGATCACATGATTCACTATGGCTTTGTGTTTCATGTGTGAAATAGGTGGGGTTTTTTAAAGTCAAATTTCCTTCATATGTTGTCTCAGTAAAAGGCAAGCTAGAGATTGATGGTAGTCAGGGCTAGAGCTGTATTTCAAAGTTAATTTCAATAGACTGTTTAAAAAAAGCTGTCAGAGCAAATGTAGTATAATCTGCCTGGCTTTCTTCAGTTCTTTCAGGTTGTAGTTGGAAGTTAGTTGAGTCAATTCCTTCAGGTTTTAAACCAAATGAAGTTTCCCTGTAGTACTTCACAGATACACTAGGTAACATCATTTAGCTTTGAATTCTCTCTTCCTCTCTCTCCCTCTCTCTCTCTCTCTCTCTTCCTTTAACAGAACTCTTGTATTACATTGCATTGTGTGTGTTTTAATTGCAGAAGCTCCTTTTTTTCATCTGTTCAGAACATATTTATTTCATTTATAAGGAGCATATAGCATGACACGTACTTGGAAACAAACATAAGCGTTCTTATGTCCTGAAGAAAGTGATGTACTGTATTTACCTAGAAACTAGAGCCATAGTGCACAAATCCATACCGTTGAGCAGATTTTAATAGTTTGTTTTCATGGCTGCTTTTAAATAGTCATAAAAGTTCGTGTACCACATGAGGGAAAGGATGATCCCACTTTGTTTCAGTTTCCAGTTGCTACCACTGTAATAGATTTCTGTCACCATCCCATTATATATCTGCTTTTGTCTTCCAATAAACACTTAAAGTCTTTATCATCTTTCTATCTGTCTGGGTTTTTTTTTTTCCCTGGTTTTGTTCAGTGTTTTCACAAGGTCATTTCTCTTTTGAAATTATTGCACCTTTTTAAGTTCTTCCCATGTTTGGTTTTAGATCTTATTTGTAGCATGTTTGTGTCTGCCTGTTTCGTAAGTTTTGTGTTCGTTAATTTTTATTGACTAAATATCTTCATGATTTTGTTTTTCATTTCAGCTTAGTTTATTTTCTGAATATTTTTCATGAGCCTTAGTGTATTTTTCAACTTCATGGATGCCTTCAGACTACTGGGGAAAAACGGTCTGCTGTACCTGCAGACTGCTATAAGTAGTTGTGTCTTTGGTTTTTTTACTGTTTTGGGTGCTCATGTCATAAAACAGAAAAAAACATTAGTTCTATAATAAATTTACTATAGGTTAATGACTTCTGCTGCTCCTTTAAAGCAACATTTTAAATCTCCCAGAAAAAGAAGTGACAGAAGCACTAAGAAATGCATGTTTTGCACCTTTAAAAATCAAGATACGCTTTCTTTTAGTCAAACAGAAGGATTGCTTGATGTGGCTTCTTTTAGTTATAGACCAATGGGTTTTTTTTTAGTTTTGTTTGTTTTGTTTTTTTAAACTATACACCTGTGATTTGTTGTGTCATAAGCACAAAACAGCGCTATCTGTAGGAAAACTAAAAACTTGGACTGACTGTCTTCACCCATTTCACTGCAATTGCGAGAACAACACACTGAATTTCTAAGCCTTCTCTGATCCTCCAAGCCTATGTGCAATCATGCAGTGATATCAGGAATAGATGAAAAAAATTTACTCCATTCGTATGCTTATTTTGTTCTTATATTCCTTCTTCTTTTAGTGGCATGTGCCACTGTTACACAGTAATTCCCTCATGCCAACTGTTTCTGGTAATTTACAAAACCATCTGCTAGGAACCTGGGACTGAATGTAGGCCAGAGAAGTGTTGTATTTCCCTCTTGTTTTGACTTCTGCAGCTTTCTCTTTTTTCTTTTTATTGGGGATTTACAATTGTTGGATTCCCTTGTACATTTGTCTTCATTTTCTGTATAGGAAATTAAAGCTCCCTTGCACACATTTTATGAGATGAAGATTAGGCTTACATATACTCTGGTTTGTGATGGACCTAAGGCCATTTTTATTTCTGTAGTTTCAATAGAAATATTAAAGCTCAAAATGCAGATATTTTGGTAACTATATTTCCTATGGAAAAGTATAAGATATATATTGAAAATGAAGTGTTTGTGTTCTTCTGAGTTTATTTTAAGTATAAATTTTGATTTGCTTTAAGGTGAAAAAGGTTATATTTGCAGAAGCTAGCATGTAGAAGTTAACTAACTTTTTAATATTTGTGTGCTGTGCAGAAAGAAATTTTGATTTCCTTTATTCTTTGATTCTTGGGGTAGACTGACAGAAAACCTTTGCTCCTAGGTTAAGACTTGACAATATCTGTAACTTCTTCACATTCTGGGGTATTTCTTTTATATAAAAGCAAAAAACTTGGCCTTTATGACAATTCAAATGTAATAACAAGTTATAAGGATGTCTTTTCTCTTATTGTGGGGTCGTAATATTTTCTATTTCTTGAGCCTTTAGGGTGCAAATTTTCTCTAATTCCTATAGACTTATTTAAATAGAAGAAGAAAAAATAGATAGGATCATTAGCCAAAGTAATCTAGCAGATCCATTTATTCCGAGCTAAAAAGCTACAGATCTTAAAAAGTCAAACAGGCTTAATTAAAATGCCACTCATTGTTCCAGTCATTCTAGAGAAAGAGTTTTTCCCTGTTCATTTCCTATTTACAGCAAGTTTCCTCAAGTGCAATATGTGGAATGGCAATTTTTCTCATTCCATAGGATTTTTCTTAGATTGAAAATGTATATGAGAGCCACTCCATCTCTAGTTATTACAGTTGTTTAAGCTTTTACGTACACCGTGTAGTAAATTGAATATTCTTGGTCTTTGAATATGAGTGAGACATTTGTGTGCCAGCTTGTTGAATGAGTAGGTATTCTGCTTTGCAGAGAGGAAACAGGAATAAGTCTGCAAAAACTGCTCTGATTTGCAGGCAGAGGTGAAAAGAAGGATGTTTTGTTTGTGCCATAAGACATGTGTGATTTTAAGTCACGTTTTTCAACACGGTGATGGTGGGCACGCAGGAAAATGCAGGCCCCAGTGTTTAATTGCTACTTGAGGAACCAAATTCTCCCCTGATTTCACTGGGCCTATCTCAGTGTATATTTGAGTTCTTCCTGATCCATTGCTGTTTCTGACCGTCTCCTATTAAAGCTTGAATATTGAATGCTCTTCTCTGTAAAATGCACCTTCATTTTCAAAACTTTTCTCTGCCAAGGATGAAGCTACAGGTACAGTAGCATTTAGTTATGTAGTAGTTGAATTCCTGTAGCACAGGGCCCACACAGGTATTTAGCCTTGACGTGTAGTTCAGAGTTGTGTATCTGCTTACACGTGCCTGAAGTTGATGGGGTTTCTAACGTATGGTAGCAAGCTCAAATTGCTGTGCAGTCTGTGTGACTACTGTCCTCCTGTTAACCACTGGTAGAAAATTCTGGCATGTTTTTAGCACTTGTCATAGTTTGAGCTTAACGTGGGAATGAATATGTGGCATATGTTCCTCTTAGAGCTTTCTGTGATGGTGCTCAGATCAACTGTTACAATGTAAATTCTTTCTACTCCTGCTTAATCCTGTGAGTTGAAGAGGATGGGGATATTTACAGGGAGGGGATGTGCACGTGCACAAGTGTGCTGCTTCTCACCACCAGGCTTTGCATAGGTGCTGATGTGATCAGTTTATTACACACTGGTGTGAAAATGCTAAAGCATAGGTGAAGCAGTTTTGTGCTGTAGCATGTCTCCCTAGACACATTAAACCCAGAAACATTGAAGGTTTGGAGCTCCCAAACCTTTGGTCTTCTGGATAAATGAAGTGGGACTTTGTCTTTTAGGTCCTGGATTGCTTACTAATTGATTTTGGTTGTCTTTCTGTTCCCTTTCAAGGTTCTGCCACTTTGCACCACTGGCAGCAGCTGGCTCAGCCTCACTTGGGTGGGATCCTGGACCCGAGGCCTGGGGTTGTCACTAAGGGCTTCAGGACCCTAGACCTGGACCTGGATGAAGTGTACTGCCTTAATGACTATGAGGAAGATGAGACAGGTGACATTTCTTACAAGGGTCTAACTACCTCGACGCCAGTTCAGCACACAGAGACCTCAGGTGAGAGGTCACAAGCACAAGTGACTGTTTCAGAGAACAAGAATAACCCCCGCCAATCTCAGGCTTTCACAGAGGAGATGCAGGAGGCCGCGACTGACGATGATGAGGGGTCTGGTGAGGGAAACTCATTAAGTCCAGTAAAACTGACATCTTTACAGGATTTTGATTACTGGGCCATTCTCACGTCTCTTCAGAACAGCATCCATAATATTGCTTTGTGTGTAGCATCTGCACGATAGTGCGTGCAGTGGTTAGAACATAACCATTCTAACATTGGCTCAAAAATCGTTTCTTTTACAATCTTTTAATTTGTTTTTCAGTAACAGCATCTGCGGTCAATATTTTACTCTACTTTGATAAGAGAAGGCTGCTAAAAGGAAGTGGTTCATTCACAAACCTTTGTGTGGCATGTATTCAACTTGTGTGTGTATTTAGTGCGCACTGTTAAGTGTGTGTAATGTACAGATTACGTATATTTTGTATTACTGTAGTGCAGATACTCTTCTGACAGTTCATAAGAGGTGATGCCATGTTTTAGATGTTTGTACTTTGGGAAAAAAACAAATACTAAATGATAGGTGCACTAAAGATGCCTCTACCTTGCCTTTGCTGAAACAAATGGAGTGCCTTGAAAACCACCAAAGAAATTCTGAAAGTTTAATTCACTTACCTCAGATACAGCTACCTGTTTTTAAAGTCCTCCTGAGAGAAAGACTTAAAGGAATGTTTTTATGCAGTCACTAATAACATTTCCCTTACTCTATCTCCACCACACTATTAAACCCTGTCCTTCCTATTTATACCATATTAAGATGTAAACATTTTTAAGTGACAAAGTACTGCATGAGTTATTAGATACTCTGAACTGACACTAGCAGTCTGTTATTGCACAAGATTGCAGATTCTCAAAACTATAGATGTGTTTTGAGTTTGTGTGGTTTCTCTCTTGTTCTTGGGATTTGGGGGTTTTTGTTTTAATAAGCTATAAAGTCTTCATTGAGATTTGCCTCTGGTAAAGAATTATATTTAGTCCAGAATCAGAAAATTGCCAGAACTCCTTTTTTTTCCAGACTTCTTGTGTTTGTATAACTACTTTAAATGAAGACACTTCCTTCCCTCTCCTTTTTCTGGGATAAATCATAATTTAATATTTGGCTGATCTTTGGAAGATTAGATTGTCTCAGGGCTAAACAATAATATTTCTGTTATTATCATGACATGCAGAGTATCTTCAGCTCTCACTGCAAGGGCAGTTCAGTGCTTTCAGCTATTGAATATAAGCTGCTTTCTGCAGTCAGTCGTATTAAGGTTAAACTTCAAATCATAAAATCATTAATGCTGAAAAAGTCCTCTAAGGTCATTGAGTCCAGGCATTAACCCAGTGCTGCCAAGTCCACCACTAAACCATGTCCCTAAGTGCCATATCTACAGATCTTTTAAATACCTCCTGGGGTAGTGACCCAACCACTTCCCTGGGCAGCCTGTTCCAGTGCTTCAACATCCAAACCCTTCAACTTCCCTTTCCATTGGCAAAAGTTGTCCTTGTTCTATGAGATCCCAGAAAGAAAGTTTATATTATTTTTTATATTAATATGAAAATAAATAATTCCTCTTCAGGCAATTGTGTAACATTTTGGATATTATCCAGGTTTTTATAATTCTGAAGAGTCTGAGTAACAACCAGCAAGAAAAGCTGGAGATATAAGAAACATGGACTGAAATAATCAAAGACTTAAATAACTGGCATTTTTAGGATCTAGGGAATAAAAGATTCAACAAAATATATGATTAATTTTAAAATGTGTTGCTATAGAGAGGAAGGGAACAAGCAGTTCTTCATGTACTCAGAGTAGAGTAAATGTGAAAAAACTTGTTGCTTGGGTTACATTTTTAAGAATTTTCTAATTGTAAGAGTGTTCAGCACAGGAACATGTCAAAAAAGTAAAAGACTCATTGTCATGGGCTAAACATAGATAAGGATATAGTTTAGTTCCTTGTTGGGTTTTTTTTAAGAACAAATTACTCTAACAATTCTGGGTAATAATTTGAAAGAGTTCTTTCTTTTGAGTAGAGCAATAAAAGTAGGCCTGCTCTGTGTTTACAAACTGGTAAAAAAGTCTAGTATTTCCTTCCATTTTCTCCATTATGATTTGAATAAAGGTCACTGTTTATGAACAGGTTATTTACTGGTTACTGCTGACTTTTCCTGGGAAAAGTCTATTTAGACAGGGGTTTTAAGCAAATTCCCCACCTTATAAATTGACAAAGTAGATAAAATCAATGAAATTGCTCTAGCAATCTTATTTTACCTTGTATGATTTGCTGAGTCATTTTAATACATTACAGAAATAAATGGGTCAAAATTAATAACATTGTGTAGAACGAGCAAGTGCACTGAAAACTTTAATTTCCCTTTTTTTTGCCTTCTTTCAAATTGTCCTGTTGCATAGGATTTAGGAGTATCCATGAGCTACCATATCATTATTGGTTGTGTTGCTCAAATGGAGTAAAGACACTGTATCTGCTTTTTGTTGAAGCAATTTGTTAGGCATTGTACAAGGAGGAGATTATTGTGGTTTTTTTCAGAATAGGCACTTACTGATGGAGCAGTACTTCTTAGGATCCACAATCTGCCCACTGAAGAATATCTTTTGGGAGAAGGAGGTGCACGCTTAGCATATGAATTTATTTTGTATTTAAATATTGTGCAGCCATTGCTTCTCATTGCTTCTCCTCAGCATTCTTTCTTCTAGATTTCTCTGTAGGAAATTCAAGGCAAGTAGGGGTGTGTATGAACATGCGGCACCTCAACATGAGCCCATCATGAGTACAAGGTTACACCATCATTGCTTGCCTGATTCCAGTTGGGAATTGGTTCCAGTTGGCAACATACAGAATAAACTCTTGCTAGAGAATGTGGAAGTAAAATAAAAAGGGAAGGAAAGAAAAATCTTGCATACAGTCTCTAGCAATAGTGCCTTTGCTTGTAATCCAGGATAGCTCCATTGTGGAAAAATCTCATTCAAGAGGTCTGTAAAAGCCAGAAGGTATCTTCTCACACTTGCTGTTGGCAGGCCATAAAGTGTGCCAGTCTAGAGCTACAGGTCTTCCAGCCTCAGACCAAAAAGTCTTTAGCAATACAGTGCCTACAAAGGACCTTCCCAGCAGGTGTAGATCATCTTATTCTGTTGGGCAGATCTCTGCTTCAGTTGATTGTATGCTCTGAGGTTTGTATCTTGCCTTTTTTGCACTGGGTATGTTCTCTGTCACAGTACTTACAAGTTCTATTCATATTGCCATTTTATGTGTGCAGAGTGCTGCTCAAAATGAGCCCAAGCACTTACTTTAACTTCGCGGCTCAGGAGAGCAAACACTGCTGGTGCCAAAAATACTTTGTAGCCAAAACAAGTGTATTCAGGACAATTGTGATAGATATCCTATTCTTGGGATAGTTAGAGTCAGAAATCATTCTGACTAAAAAAGGAGAAGTTATGTTCTTTGTATTTTCTTGTCCATATGTTCAAACCTGTAGTACCCATTGATCTATAAAATAGCTTCTTCACCATAAATGCGTATTCTATCCCAATTATGGCACTGAACATTTCAGGAGAAGTTAGCACACATATGACATATGTTCTGCAGTTAGTCTCTTGGAGCCACATACTGTGTGTGAGTAGACTTAACTTTAGGGAGGATTGTAAAGTTGCAGTTCTAGCAGTTCTAGCCTAATACACAGGAGTAGGTTGAGTTTTGTGTATCACTTGTGTAGACTCTCAGCATAAGTGCAATTGTAGAGAAGTTACAGGACACAGTGTTCTTAAAATCATCTGGAGCAAGTACTTTTTGCAGCACAAAATTTTAGTAACCTCAATATGGGTTTTTTTGTTCTGTGAAAGAAACTAGTATATTATAAAACTGTACAGAATCTGTTTTGGAGGAGGGGTTGTTTGGGTTGGCTTTTTGTTTGGTTTGTTGTGTTTTTTAATTCACTGGCTTTCATGTTTCCCTTAAAGAAACAAACGAAATACCAGCCACTCAAAGCACTTAATAATGTTATGAATGTTCTAATTTTGAAGTTGGAAGGGCTACACTTGATGCAGTGTATACTTAATTGCCTGCTAGTATTGGATGCATAAACTGGTCTTTCAGTACTTGCGTTTGTTAGTTCCGCTGATGGATTGCTTTGAATAGACATGCGCACAGCGTAACGGGATCAGCACTCTTGTACTTCATGCTTAGACCTTAACCATGACATGGAGCGCTTTCCAAATAGAGGCCCAAAATCACAAGAACACATAATGAATGTATTATGTTTGAGTTGTTTTTAGCAGCATTACTACACATGCTTCTAAAAAGTTATCATTGTACAGAAAAGCAATAAATTTTGTAATTCTTCTAGAACTAAGGTATTGATGCATATTTAAATATATTTTATTTTTAAATGGCATGAATATTTTCACAGTAATTATTTTTTTAAGAAAAGCTGTCAGCAGTTGCTTTCTATGCTGTTAAAATGCTTGAATTTTTATTTGGGGATCCTAGCCTGCGTAAACTTATGTTAAAGCCACATTGAATACTTCGAAATCTTTTTACTTCTATGCTCAATGGTTACAAACGTATGAGAAAGTGATCTCAGCCAGAAGGAACGCCCTGTCCAAAGAATACCTGCCTTTGTTCAGTTTTTCCACTCTTCCTGTTTCCAAAGGCAAAATAAATTAAAATTTTGGAAAATCAGGTTTTCAGAAAATAATTTTGTTGTTTAAGAAACATAACAAAAGCCATGCTCCTGGTGCAGATGTATGGATTCCTGGAGGTTTTGAGTATTCATGGTTGCGCCCTTAGGAGAACATCATGTTCACATTTTACAGCTGTTTTTTTAATCACTTATCTCCTTCTTTTTGTTGTGGTTCACCCAGGCATCAGATTCAGCTTAATCTATATTCCCCCTATTCTGTCAGCCAGGCATTCTCAGTACAGGTAGCACTGGATATCAGAGCTCTCACCTTTAGCTACCTGAAGGAGATGAACTCTACTAAATCTAGACACTGCATGAAGCCACTGTCTTGTCCTGTGGATCCTAGTGGGGTTTTGTGACCTAGTTTCCAGTAATTTCACCTCACCCAAGAATGGAATTAATGGCACAAACTGGCAAAATTGAAGTCCATAGACTGTATTCTAGATGATCACACAGTAGGAAAAAAAAAAGGTCTCCTAATGGTCCTTTGTTACCCTCTTTTAAAGCAGGCAGAACTTTTCTATGCAGCAATAAACTTCTAATGCTTTAAAACGCCGTCTGTTGCTCTAAGGGTGCCTCAGTCTGATTGTCATTCCATCCCTGTTTCCACAGCCTGTGCTAAAGAGATGCCCTAATTCCAGTGAGCTCCCTGCTCAAATAGCAAGGAACCAGGTTCCCTCCTTTTCTTGAAACATGCCAAAAAAAAAAAAAAAAGATGGAGTGGAGTGGCTTGCTTCACTGTTGTACTCAAGTGTTGACTTTGTGCCAGTCTGGATCAAACCATACTCTAAAGATTTCCCAACTTTTTTGAAGTTAATTTCCTAATAAATCTGTATGTGCTAGAATATGTGTTTGTATAAAATGCAAAGATTTATTGGTAGCCTTGAGCTCTCTGCCTCCTCACTGTTATTTCAGCATAACAACAAATTTGGATTTTGATCCAATGGTACAAAAGTTAATGGTGTCTTTGTATAGTTACCCCTTACACATCTTCCTCGAATTTAATTTGTCTTGACATCTTCTTTTGGGTGGGACAGGCCACTTGTTTACCTACTGTAACTTTGTAGCTTCCTCTGCACAAGCTGGTTGAAAATCCAGATAGAATGGCCTTTTGAGAGTTCCCTGGGCAGAAGGTCATGCCCTGAATATATCTATTTTGCTGTTTACACTAGTAGAATGGCCCACAGGCTCTGAGTCATGAAGCTGGATCCGAGACAGCTCTGAGATACCTAAAATCAGCTTTGTGTTTTGTGAGCAAAATCCTGTTTGTTCTACCAGAAGATGGAGCTCTCTGCACTCATTTTGACTGGAACCTGCCTTTTTTTTTTCTCAGTATTTTAAAAGGTGTTTTTACGATATGTTTGTTCCTACAGAAGAGTCCCTGTCAGCTATGATGGTTTGCATTTTTCCATAAAGCCTGTGAATTTTTTGAGAAAACTTAATTAGGTGAAGAATCATTAATTCCTCAGTGCTAAAACATGATACAGCAGAAATCTTAGGTTTAGATTTAATTTTAATTTATGAGGAAAATGCACTAAGAGTTTGCACTGGGTTCAAGATGGATGAAATGACATGTTGTTTCTGTAAATTTTGTTAAGCACTGTATTATGTAAAGATTTCTTTTCATACAGATATGAAGCCTTGTTGTTAAACTACGACTACTTTGGAAAAGAGGGTATAAGTAAAACATTTGGTTTCAGACAGTTACATGCAGCAGATGTTTATATTCAAGAGAATACTTTGACATATGTAAATGTGAAGATATTCTTTCTTATTAGAAAAATGTACTACTCCCTCATGAGCTTATACCACCTCAGGAGATAATAATTCCTATGTAAAATTACTAAATTAGAAATTAATAATTTTGTTTCTATTTGATAAACTTTGTTCATTTACAGCAACAGGTTCTCACTCTTTTTACTGTGTCCAAATGATGGAAAATGCTACAGCAGTATGATACAACCCATTGTTGGCTGATGAAGGATGAAGCTGGTACAGGACTTTCTTAGTGGTATTTGAGGGTGAAATACATCTTTGGAAATTGATAGATTTTTTTCACCACTTCAGTTTGTCTCCTCTGATTAGAGTTAGTGATTTCTCTACTTTTAGCAGCCTTCTCCTATCTTTGACTCATTAATAGCAATGAGTCTTGCTTTTGCTAATCCAGCTATGTTTCTTCAGTGTGCCTGTCTCCAATCTGAGGGGATGCCCAGTGGATATTACAAATGGGGAAAATGCACTGATTGTATTACAGCTATGTGCTTTGGGTTGAGCTTGCAATCTTAAACCAGCATTGCTTTATTCTGTTCTCTATTCATCATCCAGGGATAATTGCTTTGTTTCTAATTGATTTATGTTAAAGTCCTGTGTTTCTCTAAATAACCAATTTTTTCATGTCCAGTTATTTGAGTTCTTTCTCCAGATTTTCTTATAACTCTCTACAATATGGAGAGAATCATGATTGCTAGGCTGTGCTCCCTTGTAATAGCTTTTGTAGTGCTCACACTAATCTCTAAAGCAACTGGATTCCTGAAGCATCCTAATTGTCATCTCTGGAGGTGAAGTAGAGATTGTTGTTATGTTATGCCGTGCTAACATTTGAGTGTGTTAACATGACACTCCAGTGGGTCCTCAGAAATATCCTTCTCTAATGTACAGCCGTACATTCCAGCGCTGACTAGAAGTTTCCTCACACTGTATGCTAAGCCACTTCCGCTTCCACTGTCCACACTGCCCATGCTCTGCCCTTCCCACACTGCTTATTTGTGTTCTTAAAGGGCTACCTAACCACACACACTGTTTTGGAGCTGTGATACTTTATATATGGAAAAGGGAACACAGCCACAATTAAGACTTGCCTTGCTTCTGCTGAGCTGCTCTGGGAGTTCAGAATGGTGTCTGGTCCAGCTGGTCAATCTGTCTGTCTTTTGCAATGTGTTGAATAGTTGTGTACTGTGGTATTAAAATGTGGCTTAATCAGGGAATGGCTCAGAGGGTTGGGTAGGACTGGCGGGGAGGGAGCTGCACATGGTTTTTATTGTGCATGTTCTTTTGACCACTGCTAAGTTTGGTTACTAAGTAAGAGAACCTATGCAATCATGATATCTTTGATGTAATATTTAACTCTGGGTGTTTTCAACCAGCTTTTCAGATGCATGGCTCTTAAATTCTGTAGTTATTTTGCAGTGACCACAGCTGCATTATATAGCAGGCTAATACAGCCACAGAGGTATTTCTACTAAGAAGAAAGAAGTTGGCCTAAGTCCTTCATTTTTAAAACTAAGCTGTATTGCTTCTTTCCCAAATCACTGATCTATCACCAGAGTGGCAGTTTTACAGCCACATTTGTTAGGAAATTTGCTTACTACACTGTCTACAAATATTCAAAAACTGCTATACTATGCAGCTGAGGACACACATTTTTAAAGAACCTAATCACACGCACAAGAGAAATGTCACAGATGTGCAGTAGTGGATCCAAAAAACTACCACTTTCCATATTGTGGATATGAAAAGTCAGAGAAACAGCAATTAATGCGTGTCCCTCCCCTCCCCAACCCAACAATCTATATTCCTGTAGCATTAGCCAGATGGATCCATTACTGAGAAGTAATGGGGATACCTTTTTGTGGATCAATCTAAAAGCTGAAAGGCACAAGCATTTAGAAAATCCTGGTGCTCCAGAGCTGGTACTAGAAAATTTTGCTTGTAATTTCCCACTGATGCGAGTTGCTAATTTAGATAAGGACTAGCATTTCAAACACTACCTGGCCTAAATTTGGTTTGAACAAGACTTAATCTGCAGTGTTTGTGATCATGGGCAAGTTTCAGCAGACCTTTTTAGCACTGGCCTTGGAGTCCTAGAGGTGTTTATCTTGGAGAACAAGTGTCTGTTTAACACTCATACTTGGCCATTTCACTTTTCTTGCATTGATCCCATCAAGGTGCCTCGTCACTTTTCGCATCTGTCTTATCAGCACACAGAAGTTTGGTTTTCCCCTTTTCTGTGTTAAATGCAAAGAATTTGCTTTTTTTTAATTTAGTACCTCATCCTGGGAAGTGCATGTCACAAACCAACTCCACCTTCACCTTCACCACCTGCCGCATTCTGCACCCCTCCGATGAACTCACACGAGTCACGCCAAGGTAAGGGATTCTCATGATGACAAAGCCTTCAGCTCTATCAGTTTCCCCTCTAAGCAAATGCAAAACAATAGCATAAGCATAGGCATTGACTGCACTGGTGAATTACAACACATGTACCAATTACTCCTCCCATTTTGAGTTACCACAGCCTGAATTTGGGAGGCATGTGTGATGTTTTAAAAAGCCAATCAAAGTTTATTAAATTTTGTTGTCTCTAGTTAAGATATTGCAGGATCAGACATAACTTATTGGCTTCTGATATCCAAACCAGGCTACTCTTCATCTTAGACTAGTTGTAGTCCTCATATGTGAATGCACAGGATGCATCTTTCTCTTATCAAAAGAGATGAGAGGTTTTTCCAGGAAGGAAGACTAAATATTTCCTCTCAGAAGAAAAAGGGATGTGCAGGTTAAGAAATCCAGGAGCTGGGTGAGGCATGGAGGAGGACATGTGCCTTAAATGGAAACCGAGAGATGTCTACTTTGTTTCTTGGTGTAATTGTTGGAAATTATCTCATAGTTGCCAGATTGAAAGTAACGAGCTGGTGATACAATAGCAATTGGCAGTGTAGACACTGCACGCCCACAGAAGGCTGTTCCGTGGCCTTAGGGAAGGTGATTATCTGAGAACCAGAAGAGGTTGGTGTGAATTTCCTACCAAAGAGGAAGCTTTTCTCCCTTAGCTAATCAGGATTTACAGAATGTTCTTTTCTGTTTAAAAGGACAATGTCTCATGCTTTCTGTGCCCCTTCCTGCTCCTCTGTGGGAGTGTACCACGGTGTAGGTCCCCATGCAGAGGTGTTATGCCTACACTGTTTAGACATGAGACAGGCACTGACTGCCTATGAAGGGCATGAAAAGTAAGGGTATTGAATATAAAAAACCTGTCAGGTGGAAAGGAAATAGATGACATTTAAATGTAATTTTTTTGCTTCACTTTGTGAACTAAGTTATTAGTGGCCTGGCTGTTTTTTCTTTACTCTTTTCTGTCTTTCCCTTCAGCACAATTACTGAAGAGATCCTCTTATATGGCTGCAGTTCTATTTTAATTTTTTTGTTATTGTTGAATTGCTGTCAGTTGTGATCATAATAAACTCTTTGAGTACTACATCTAACAAATCAGACGGAAAAGACAGCTAAATTCAGTGCATTTTCAGCTGCCTTAGTTAAATGGAAGTTCATAATTCGTTCAGGAGAACAAAGAGCAAAATAAACAAAATTATGTTTTCAGCAGATGTTTAAGGAGCTCCTCCTTACCAACTATAAATGATTCTTCACAGGTCATGTGAGGAGGACGAGAAACTGCGTTATGTCTCGTTGTGATGAGAGGAGGTATAGGGCAGACACTGTGACCCAGCGTGGTCGGGGGTGAGCAGCACTGCCAGCAGCATCTGTGTTGGCAGGGTCACGTACAAGGAATGCTAGTGTGTGTGGCACCAGCTAACCCCAAGAGGTTTGGCATTTACCTACCTGGTTACATTTTAACCTGTGCTACCCCAAGTGTTGCTCTAACCTGACTAAATTTCATCCAGCCAAATGAAATGCTCCTTTATTTGTTTCTCTTCTCAATCTAACTCTGAGACCATCACTGGGCTGAGCTGCTGAGGCCACTTTGAGTCTGTTTCTGTGATTGTGTCCAGGGCCCTGCAGTGTTGGTCAGTTTGATGGGAAAAATATTTCCCAGTTAAAGCAATGCCAAAATAATCAAATGGAAAAAAAGGCAATATCTGCAACTGCTTTCTTGCGGGGATGGCTTGTTTTTTAATTGCACTGTAGTGTATAACTGTGCTGAAAAATTAGTAGAAATACTAATCTACATGTCTGTGCAACCAAAATCTGTATCTGGAAAGAGTGAAGCTCTCTAAACTGTCGGAGTCCTATAATTTTCATCTTGTCACTAGGATATCTTGGAAGCCTGGTAATTAACATTATATGTCTGGATTTCTGAAATGTATGTGGTCATACCTTGTAGTAAGTCAGTTCATGCAGTAACTTCTCTTTCTTTCTGTCCCTCATGCTTTTCAAGACTTCTGTATTCTGTATTTAGCTGTATAGGAGATGCACCGCTGGGGTGGTGGTGGATGCACAGTGGGATGTCACTGCGCTTTAGTTCCACTGGAATCAGAACTATGAGGGTCTAGCTTTAATCAGTGCTTAAGAGAAAAATTATAAACTAAATTCCTTCCACACAGCCTTGCCTTCAGAGTGTGTACGCTGCTGCAGTGGGTGTGCATGGTCTCCTTAGCTGTGCTGGGAGAGATCCTTCTCCCCTGCTGCTGCGTCAGCCCAGGCAGAAAGGACAGGACATCAGGATGTGCCTTAGCACATCTGCCACCTGCACTGACAGCCACAGCACACACGGGGGTGCAAGGAGACTGAGTCCAGAGCCACTTAGCAAGGCTGCATTTCTAATTACATCTGCCGGTTTCCTCAAATAAGTGTTTCACTAGAGTACACCAGGAGAAATATATGGGATTCCTTTTGTTGAATTGCAGCTGCAATTCAACTTCCTCAATTTCACTTCCTTATGGTAAAGGCTGGTACAGTTCCAAATCGTTGTTAGAGATCATGTTAGTCAGATCCTGTTTAGTCTTGGAAAGAAGACATGACTTGAGATTTCATAGCATCAGGCTAATATTTTCTTAATTAAGAAGTGCCTTAAAAATATGCTGGTTTTTAGACCACAGGACTAGAGTTTCCAGTGTTATGTGGATTCACATCAGCTGCTCACTGTAAACCATGGATCTAGATGATGTTTTAAGCTCATCAAAAGCTGCAGCTCAAAGCATTCCAGGGTGTCTAACTTGATATGCGCAGTATTGTTGGCTACACAAAGTTCATTAATGTAAGGTGAAATGAAACTGAAAATTCCAGTCAAGACATCATCTCAGTCCCTTTTGTTCATATGGGAAAAAAGATGTAATTTAGTCATTGGCCAGAGTCTTCTCTTAGAAATCCAACCAGATTGTCTCCAAGCGGCTCTTTGAAATGCTTTTCTTGGTGCAAAGAGCCCCATTAAGTTAAAGTCACACATTATGTCTGAGCCAATCCAATAGCATGGCTCTGCTGAAAAGGGAAGACCCCACTCTCTCCCCTGTTCCTTCCCCTCCCAGCTGCTTAGTTTTCTCACTGTCTTGCACTGGCTTTACTTTCTGTCTGACTCTTTGCTGAGTGTCTTTTACTTGCTAACCTGGCAAGGTGAGGGAGTAGATTTCCTTCTTTGAACAGTGGTGAGCTCACATCAGTGAATCCTTTGTTAGCATCAAGTGTTGCATTGCTCGAGACCCTTTAAATGCCATTAGAGGGGATGAACCCGTGCTTAGGAGATATTACTGTGGGATTCTTTTTTTTTATTTGTGTGTGTACTTACGGCAAAGACCATAATTTGTGCATGGTTAGAAAAAGTTGGAATTTTAATTTTTTTTTCAGAAGGTACATGGAGCTCTTGGGATTCTCTCAAACAGACATGAATTTGGAGTGTCATAGATATCCCACATGCCTTGTTTCTGGGCATCTAAGTACATCATGCCTTAGTGAATGAGTGTTCAGTTCTGTGTGCTCAGAAGTGACACTAAAAAGTAGATGTCTTGCTTGTACCATTGGTCCAGTTTCCCCCATTTCCTTGTCTCTTAGAAGTAATTGGGAGTTGTGACAGCCACTAGATCAGGATGAAAAAGTGAAGGTGTTGATCACAAACCTGTAAATAGTTTATTGGGAGAAATGTGGTGCTGGGTGTTGGCAGTGGCATTAATCCTGTGAGACTGGGCTCTGAAGTGTGCAAAGTAGAGATGTGTTTTTTGAGATCTGATGGTTTTGCACTTGTAATCACATTTGTGGGGGGCTGGGAACTGCCAGTGTCCTGTGCACTTTCCAGATGGATAAAAGGCCCTGCTCAGGGTTAAAAATTTTGCCTGTAGTAAATTTAAATTTCTAGTGGAGAGAATAATTTGAGTCCTTCTTTGCTTTCAGCCTTAACGCAGCACCTACTCCAGCTTGTGGCAGCATTAGCAATCTGAAAGGCACCCCGGTGGCTACACCCTGCACTCCTCGACGTCTGAGTTTGGCTGAATCTTTCACCAACCTCCGGGAATCCACGACAACGATGAGCACATCCCTGGGACTGGTGTGGCTGCTGAAGGAAAGGGGCATCTCGGCAGCAGTGTACAATCCACAGAGCTGGGACAGAGCCAGCAGGAGCACCCTGCTGAACACGTACTCCCCGAAAATGGCAATCATTCCTTCCACTCCACCAAACTCACCCATGCAGACACCTTCTTCTTCCCCCCCATCTTTTGAGTTCAAGTGCACCAGCCCACCTTATGACAACTTCTTGGCTTCGAAGCCGGCTAGTTCAATCTTGAAGGAGGTGAGGAATAAAAAGAACATCAGGAACAGTGAGAGCCAAACTGACGTGTCTGTTTCCAACCTTAATCTTGTGGACAAAGTCAGGAGGTTTGGTATTGCCAAAGTTGTGAGTTCAGGGCAAACGTCAGCTGCTCCTTTAACTGATGACCAGGGACCTCTTCTCTGTGGGGCGCAGGGACCAGTGAGGGCCCTTGTTCCTGGAGGCCTGGCACCTGACGGTCTCCCCTTGGGCTGCCCTACTGTGACCAGTGCCATCGGGGGCATCCAGCTGAACACTGGCATCCGACGGAATCGGAGCTTCCCCACCATGGTGGGTTCCAGCATGCAGATGAAAGGCCCAACGTCCCTCACTTCAGGGATCCTCATGGGAACCAAGCTCCCGAAGCAAACTAGCTTACGATGAAGGACTTTATTTTTACAGCTAGTCTTTTTAAATGAAAATACTCAGATTCTTTCTCCAATCTCCTTTTCCTTTCCCCACCACCACTTCATTGCCTCTTGAGTTTGACAAATCAACTTTGTGCCTAATGGGAGAAATGTGTAAACTTTGTATAAAATGTGTAAATATGTACCAGATCTGTTGTAACTAATTGGATTATTTTACTGTTCAATCGAGTGCAAAAGGCTCTATGTTATGATTGCTGTATTAAGGTTAACTTGCTAACCTTTTGAAAAGTTTTTTTTAAGATGCACTGAAAAAAAAACAAAAGAGCAAAACCAACAAAAAATAACTTGACTAGAAAAACGTGAATTCTGTAGCTAGCCTAACTTGAGTCAAAGGTGCATGGGAAGCTATTGAATGTGTTATGTGAGACCTCTCATTACATCACTTGAAGCATGGAAGCATTTGTGCTTCGTTAAATACTGAAAAAAACACTCAGTTTAACATATGGTAGTTTAAATTTTGCCTCTGTAGATGAGTTGAGCTGAGTTATTGGAGTGCCTGGCAATTATGCCTGAATGGATGAAACCTTATTTTTTTTTTTCCTGTTCTGTATTTGCTTCCTGCCCAGGATTTATAAACTTGAACTAATACTGTGTTGAGGTCAGCAGGCCTACTGGGTACCTGGGATATTGACGTATTCCTACCACAGCTGTTTCCTTTGGCACACTTACACTTTGTGCAACTTCTTTCTTTGTTGTTCTGTTGTTCTGTTTTGTTTTGTTCTTCAGTGCTGCACTGGATTGTGGAAGGGAAAATGCTTTACTATGTGTTGCTGCCACTGAAACATGCTTTGTCAGTGCACCCAAAGAAAACAGTTTTCACAACTCGCGAGGTAAACATGGCAGTGACTTCCTAGAAGTCCCAGTTGTGGAACAGATGGACAGATAAGGATGTTATAAAAGAACATGTAGCATAACCAGTATTAGGAAAAGGTGAGTCCTTGAAACTCAGCAGAGAACCACAGAAAACATTTAGTAAGGGAATGGTACAGGTGGAAAGAGCAGCTTGCAGCCCTCGTGCTGATTTTCATGTTTCATGCGTGTCAGAGACCGTGGCCTTGTAAGCAGGGTGAGAATATTCTCCACCCATTTTCTGTTGTATTTTTTCAGAGAAACATTCTTCATCCAAAATCGGACCCTAGCATAGGTAAAAGTAGGGGGAATGCTTTATTTTCGCTGTGTTTTTAAAATGAGGAAAATTTCTGCCATACAAACATATAACCCCCTACTTTTTCAGAAAGGAAACATAAGACCTCATGCAACCTTTAGTTGCCAGGCAATCCTAATTGTATAGCAATTTTTTCTCTGTTTCTCCCGACCTTCTGCTGTGTACTTGTAGAAAGAGTTGAAATACCTTGGAACTGGAACAGACTGGAGGGAACTTGTTTCTAGAGCAGAGCTGAGACATAAATATTTTTTTGAAGAGGGTATGGAGAGGAGCAAAACAGGGAGGGTTTAGCATCCACTTCTTTTCCTTGAACTTCTTGTGGTATCTAAAATCAAGCTCCCCATTTGTTGCCATTGTCACGCTACACATAATTGCCGTGAATTGCCATTTGTACCAGACTGTTACTAAATTATTAGCACTGATAATTTCTTGTATAAATGAAACTGTCTTCTAGTCTTTGTGACGAGAGATAGGTGGGTGGTTTGTTTTTTTCTGAATGAAGTAGTCATTGCAGTAGTGCTATGGACACTAAGGATATTTTTTGAGAAAGAAAAAAAAACACATCAGTCAGTTACAGCATGTGTTTGAAGACTTCTATTTATTCTATGAACTTACACTGTTTTAGTAAAATGCCATCAGCTCTGTTTGCTGTTGTATGTGTGCACTTATTGCAAGTAAATTTAAGTATCTTTTTATTTGAATGTATCTTAAACCAGTAGATAGAATAATAGTTGATTCTGAAAAAAAGTCATGGACTTAATGGACCATTTTATATACCCAGAGGAAGAAAGCAATACCATAAGAGAACTTAAAGTGTAGAAGGTAATCATGCAATTGGAAAGTATTATTTAGCCTTTAAATAAGCTGTAAGAGCTGTCCACCCACCAGAGAAAGCAATTGTAACACATCACAATGATGAAATTTAATTTTTTTCTTCACTAATATCAATAAAATAACAGAAAAGTTGCACTGTTGTGTGTTATTCAACTTTTTCCTGTTCTTTTAAGGTGATGAATCTTCCACCTTGATCTCTTGCTCTTATCTCTTAGTTAAAGCAAAATAAGAGGCCATCTTTTTTTAAATTCTTAGACACAGAACTGGTTGGAAAGTTTTCAGATTTTAAGTTTGCTGAAATCAGTGAAACTTGAGTCAAAAGAAAAAAGAGAAACAAATGTACCTTTTGATTTTTTAATTTGAATTTTCAGAATGCAGAATTAGATGTTGTATGGTTTCTGTATTTTGAGGAGGATTTTGCACTCTCCTGTGCTTAATACAGTGCAAAACCTGTAGTAACAAAATGTGAAAGTACAGAATAAGGAGGAAACATCCTGTGTTTTTCAACAGGACTGAGGTCTGCTGTTAGCCAATATCTTCGTTACTGAGGAAGGGAACATTACAGTGATGAAACATCATGTAGTGAGGAACTCAAAAAACTTGCACACGTGGTGAAAGCTAAGTAATGGGAAAAGCTCCCTGGAGGAGGGACTAATCAGGCAGTAACTCAGAAAGATTAGACAGCCTCATTGAGAAGGATGTGTGTGTGTGTATGAGGTGGAGAGGGAAATAATAGCATTTATATCACATACTTGCTACAGAGAGAAAATGGGACAGCAGTAATGCCAAAATAAACTTGTGGAGGGCTTGCATTAGTGTGACGCAGTGCCCTACGCTAGCTGTGAGAGAGGCTGATGCCAGGGGCACAGCCAGGGACTGTCAGTGAGTACAGACACTCATCTTTCCTCTCTGCACAGCTCTGAGCCAGAGGGAAAGTGATGGTTGGAAAGTTAATGGTTAACAGGAGGGATCCAGGGAGGAGAAGCATTGTGCATCCAGCCCTCCTTGCCTGGGAACAGGATGAGTTAAGCAAGTGCCAAACTGGGGAAGGTGAGAGCTCTGATTCTGAGATGCGCAGAAGAGAGAGTGCTGAAATTGTTCTCCACCCTTGCAATATTGAAGTATCTGAGAAACATTTCTGGATCCATCTTCGCTTCTGATAATCCCCCTCTGAAAGCTGGGTTGGAGGAGAGGAAGATGAGGTGCTGAGGATTGTGTCTAAAACTGGGCTGTAGATGGATCCTGGAACACAGGAGAGCCAAGACTGGCTAAAAACACCTTTTGAGACTCTTTCTCTCTTCCTTTTACATGTATCCTAAGCATTGGATGGCCCCACAACATACTGCTGTTGTGCACAGCTGTTTAAGAGCTCCTCCCAACTCCCTGAACACATTTCCTGGCAGCTCTCTGCATTGAATTGAGTAGTCCAGCCATGCCAGTGAGATGTGTCCTGCCTTCCTTTGGTACAGACAGCACCTGCTGCCTGTGGCTTGTATTCACAGTGAAGAATTAGCCTCATTCAGCTGTGCTAGCACATCTCACTGGGTGCTGCTCAGACCTGCTTTAATTCACTTAACAAGCCAATTGAACCACAGAATGCTAAGGAAAAGAAAAGACCTGAAAGTTACTGTCCTTGGCTATAATGTAGGCAGTGGGCTTTCGTGTGAGAACTGAATGTACTTGAGCCAGTAATGTTTGTGTTTAAAAGATGACAGAGATCTTTGTCCTGCTGAAATAGGTTTCAAGCTGTGCCGAATCCAATTGCTGTTCAATTGACACAGGTACTTAGAAATGAATAAAGCTTTAACAAGCATATAGCACACAATTTTTTTCTTTCTTTAAGGGAATTTTAATGAACTTAGGGGATACAAAAATTGAACACACATAGAAGCCTTTCTCTGCTCTGCTGGGACACTGAAACGTTCATCTTGTTTGACTTGCAAATTCTTCTGTGCAGGCCTTGGAGAGGGGAGTGCCTGGTCTGCTGTCAGGTTTGCTTAAATGTGCACAGCTGGGCTGCAGCTGTGAACATCTGGCTGGGGCATGTTGCCAGCCCACATGCAGCAAGGATGGAGCAGCTGGGGATGCATCAAAGCCAGGGAAAGGAGAGCAGGATCCACACGTGTTCCTGTATGAAATAGCAGGGGAGATGAGACTGCTCAGGGTCAGGTGCACTGGTGCAGCTGAGGTTTCCCTCACATGCTGCCCCAGCTCCCAGGGACAGCTGCCCCCCTCCTCAGGCATGGGTGCTCCCTCTCTCTTGCCTGGGTTTCCCTTCATTCCCACAAGGAGCACTTGATGTTTGCACCATTTTCACAGCTGTTGTATGCACAACTCTGCAAAAGCAGAACCACAAGCTTTTCCCAAATAATTTATGTGGAGTTTGCAACATGCTGCTCCATTCATGGAGAATTGCCCAGCACCTGTTTTGAAATAAAGTTAATAAAGCTGGAACAGAACTAAATGAATCAAGCTCATGGAGAAAATAAACTGCAATTAAACACAAAAAGGTATTGATTTGCTATTTTGCCAGTTTAAATTTAGCACCTATGCACACGCTTTCATAAAGATAAATTTAGATAAAGCTAAATTAAATGTCAAGAGAGCTGGCAGTGCCAGAAATCTCACCTCCCAGACAGCACCAGGAGGTTGTGTCAATACACTGCTGTGTGTGCTGGAATCTGTGGGGCACTTCTTGGTCCAAAGCCTTTGCTGGATGCAAGGGGCTCCTACCCAGCTGCAGAGCCTCCATTTCTAAGGCTGCTGTTTCCCTTGGATTAAAACAGGGCAGCCCGGAGAGTGGCTTCACTAATGCCACTAGGTAGGGTTGCAGCTACCAGGGCTGCGTGACTTTCCCAGGTTTGCTGGCTCCCCAGTTTAGCTCAAATTAGCACCTCCAGGTCACCTGGCAGCTGAGTGGTGTCTCAGCAGCCTTTACAGTCCTTTCCCATCTGGGGAATTTCTTCTGTTCCTAGAGGAGCAGGTGATGGATACTTTTATGATAATGAGGATTATGTTGCTGAGCTGCCAATAGCCAGCTGCTAACAGCCAGCTACCCCTTGCCTCGAGGAACAGCACTGTGTCCCAGAGTCACAGTCTCTCTTCATAAATACTGCAATTGCCCCTGTAATTCTTTATTCTTGACCCTCACTTGCATCAGTCAGGTTCAGAAACCATTTTTGTGTGTCAGGCAAAGACACCCTTGTCCTAGGGGAGCGACATGTAAAAGCTGCCAAACCCATCACCTGACTGCACTGAGGGCTGTGCACTTCTATAGACATCTTCAGAGACCTTCAAAAGAGAGGAATGGGAACGAACATCTTTGTCTCTCCATCCATCTGCCTGTAGGAAATGAAACAAATGAGAAAAAGAAAAGGTTTGTTTTTTTCCCTAATGATAACATTCTGTAGTCGTAAGGCTTGATTTGTAACATCACCCACTCCCAGACCCCTGCAATATATTACAATATTTCATCCTTCATCAATTTAAGCCAGGAATGGAAACATTTAAAAATATTGCTTGGATGTTCCTGACATTAATTTAAAAGACAGCAAAGCAGAAACTGAGTTTTCTCTCAAGTTACTTTTAAAGAAACATCTCTTTGGTGACAAGCGTATAAATAAATGCATTTTTAGATTTATTTGTATTTTCCTGAGGTTAAACAAAAAACAAAACCCTAAATAAATGGTTTTAAATTCTTGTTTGAAAGTTTTGGAAAAAATGGGCACTTTGCACTATTTTGCTGTGAGCAATAACCAAAACCAATGAGAAAATTCAGGTGATTGAAGACTCATTATTCTTGGAAAGGAACCTAAAAAAGCCAGGCTAGGTGGCTTGGAAACTGGTTGACTGGGAGGAGCTTGAGAGGAAGAAACACAGAAAAGCATTTCCATGTTTTCTGTATGAGATGCACAAAAAAAAAAAAAAAAAAAGGTGTTACTAGAGAAGAAAATTCCCTGTTACTGTTTGCTGAATTCTTCCTTTCACTGCAGATTCTGCAGTGCTGTTTGCCCTCCCAGCTGCTGCTGGGAGCAGCTCCTCAAAGTGTTTTTGTGCTCAGCCCTTAGCACAACCGTTTTGGTTTTTTTCCTAATGTTGGTTTTAGAAGAATTTTGGTTTAGTGCAAGTATTTTCTATGTATCGTTCTCTACACTTTGTGTTTGCCTATCAAGTGCTTAGAAATTGCTGCTTCTTTCCTTTGGCAAGCACCCGCTTTCCCATGTGTGACAAATATCTTTCTTTTCGTATTAGTGCATACCATACATTCAGGAGAAACCCTGTGAATTATGCAATGTGAAAATCACCTCCTTTACAATTTAGGGCATTCCTCAGATGTGAGATCCAGCTGCTGAAGGAGACCCAGGATCTGCAGGGAGGCTGGTTACCTGTGGTGGAGAAGGAGCGTGCAGGTAAAACAATTTTTTTGCAGCCTGCCCATCGGCAGACAGGAATGACTGCAGCAACTGCAGGGTGCTGACTTCACACGAGCTGGCACCCTGCATCACTGCTCAGCTCTGAACCAGGGTCCCTCTCTCCTGCTCTGAGCCGGTAAGAGCTGGGCAGAACCTCCCTCCTTCTCTCCACATCAGTGGGCAATGGCCAGCTCAGCCTCTGCGATACCTGGGAGCCACCTCTTTCCTGTAAGGATACTGTAACGAGACTGCTCCAACACCTTTCCCTCTCAAGATCACCATTTGCTCGGTTCAGGAAGCTGTCTTCACCCCCTCCCAAATGAATGTTTAGCTCACCATACAGCTGGGAATGCTCTGTTTATTCTGTGATTTGCAGCCATCAGCAGAACTTTCACATTGAATTCACAACATGAAACAAGCCAGGACGATGAAGCATGTTGGTGTCATCCCTCTTTTTCACTGTTTTAGTACTGTTGGCTGTTCACTGGAAAGATGTGGGCTCAGTGTATAACTCGGTCCTTTGCAAACAGGGTCACCATGAAAATAGCTGGTCTTTTCTGGTAGTATTGTGCTGCTGTGTTTATATTTCGACAAGTTCCCTAGAGTTCAAAGCTATTGGGACTGACACAAGATTTCTCTGAAAAATAAATAATCTGACAATTCAACCCATCGAATATATTTACAGTGCCAAGTAAAGGCATTATGATATCTCTCTTTTATAGTAAGACACCCAGCAACATGCAGTGGCAGGACAAGGAGAGGTAAGTGAAATCATTTTAATATAGTATCAATGTATGAGAAACCACAAAAGAAAGAAAACGTTTTCTGGAAAATTCTGCATATGTATATATTGCATTGTACAGTCTTACAGACAAACTTATGTCAAATACATGATTTTAAATACTTTAAAACACTGATTTGAAGAGGACAACAAATTGATTTATCTTTTTTTGTACAGACATGGGAGTGTGATTATTTTTCCTCATTGCTATAGTTTAGTGTTCTTCAGGAAGAATACTCGTATTCTTCAGCGCTGCGGCGTCCAAAATCCATCCAGCCCATGTAGTCTCTGTCATTTATCCTGTGAGTAGGATCAATGCTCTGTACCCTGTTTCCCATAACTGAGAATCTTCCAGTGGAACCTAAGGAAAAAGCATTTGGGAGAGCAGAGAGTAAGAGGACACATTTTCCAGGTCCACCCGTGTTCTGATCTGGCTTGTGCTCATTAGCAGATGTCTGCAATAGTTGAAATGGTCCTAATATAGGTCATGTAACACCACTGTCAGGTCACTGGAGAAAACATCAATAGAAACCTTATAGGTAATGTCCTGGAAGTGGCTTGGATTTTTTCAGTCAAAATAAACAGATCATTTTCTACCTCCTGCTGCAGGAACATTCTCCTCCTGTCTGATAAAAAGGAATATAGATACATATTTCCTTTTTTCTTCCTATTTTACTGGAGAGAGAGAATCCAAACTATTTCTCACTATTCCTATAAAGCCTCACATTTGCAGTCTTATACTGGGAGAACTGCTCTATATGCAAAACAACTCTTCTTGAGAGCAGGCTCAAGCCTGAGACACCGCGGTCCTGTGCTGCTTAAAAAGACATAAACGTAAGTACAGGAGATCTTACAGTGCAAATTTGGCAACAAGCAGGGTAGAGTTATGAATCCTAGGTTTTGTGGAAAAGTGGGAATAGTCCTGAAGTGGAGAAAGTTGTGTCTGGAATTCATAGTTATTATGTGGAATTATACACGGATTTTCCCTACGTCAGGGATTTTTTCATTGCTTATCCAAAGCCTTCATAATCCTTTTCACAGCAGAGTCGGATGCTGAGTTCTGATCTTGCATTATCCTTTCTGTATGCCTTGCTTAAGGCATTAAAGAGACATAAACTATTTGCAAGGAGAATTTATGCTTTTAAAAAATGGGCTGCAATCCTCTGTTTTCACAACATCACATGATTTAAAAAAAATATAGGGACAGGTAAACTACTTCTCTCTGTACTCCCTGAAAACAGACAAAATTGATACATAAAAATAATTAGATGGGTGTAAGCTTTGAATGAGGAAGGGACAGATTTAATATGTTAGTATTCAATGCTGACTGAGGCTTGAGGAATACTTGAATTGATCAAAAAGGAAAAGGAGCCCAAATTAAATCCCATCTATCCAAACCTACACAATTTCTTTGCTTTCAGTTTCTTGGGTTTTGAAGAAACCTCTATTGACTCTGTGCTTTTATATTTTAAGGTCTTCCTCATCTAGTGCTTTATAATGAACATGATCCACTGAAACAAAAAGCAACTGCATTGCTTTGTTAGTGGTTGCAGGGAGTTGAAGGTACACACACACAAAAGCCATTAAGACATTTACCTACAACAAAATGACAAAAAAAAAAAAATTCCCTAGAATAGAATGTCTATCATTAAATGCTCATGAAGTTCACGCCATTAAATGCCATGAAGTTCACATTCATAATTAAAAAATGTAATTAAGGCAATGACAATGACTCCTTAGCACAATAACCAGGCAGGGCTCAGGCAGTGCAGAACCATCACTCAAGATGTTGGTGCTTAAGTTCTGAGCCTGTCATGACCTGAGGGCCATAAATGCTCCCCTGGTGCCACTACTGTCTGGCCAGGCAAGGGCTCCTTAGAGGACATTAAATGTGCCTGCCACTGGCTTGAGAGCCACAACATCTCTTCTACACAGTACCAGATTCAAGCTGAAAGCCTGCAGATGAACATAATTGAAAGCCTGGGTCACAAATTTCCTAACATCACCTTAATTACCTCTCCTCAGCCCCCTAGAGATGTCATGTGGGTATTGCAGAATCAGTGTATGACAAACATATTCAAAGTTGTAGCAGCTATGGGACTGCCATCAATCCCAAAGCCCTTGAGAGAACTTAGCTCTATCACTGTTTTAACTAGAAATACTTTACAAAACCAGCCCTTCATGAGGGCAAACAGCACTACTGGTGACTGCTAACACTAACAAAAGCCCAGACTATCTCTGGAATTTCCTAGTGATTATTATGGTTTAGATAGGTGACTAATACATTAGATGTGAGTGTTCTGCAAGGATTTCTGAAGTTCTGTCCAGAGTCCTCACATTCAATGAGAATATAATGTTTTGATGGGAACACTGCATGTATGTTACAAATTAAGTAAATAATGGTTTTCCTGTGAATTTTCTTTCCTGTAACCAGCAACTACATCTACAAACTAGAGTCTAACTAGCCTATTCACATCACAAGAATCTCATTATCTGCTTCCAGACTATTTTTAGAATTAATTATATATGTCAATAACACATATTCAGGAAATTGTCCCTCATATTAATATTTACAAAAAAAGACATCTTAAATCCAAAGTGGGTTGTTTTTGGTTTTTTTTTTTCTTTTTTTGTTTTTTTTTTTTTTTTTTTTTTTTTTTTTCTTTTTCTGGTTAATCTATTTGGAAATGTCAACCACACATGTAAGAGAATAGAATGTATACATAAACTAGAATGAGGAGTTCAGTTTCCATGTGGGTAGGCAACAATGACTATGCTGGGGAAAGGTAATGAGGATTCTGCTTCGCAGACTGCTGCAGTAACATTCTTATTCCATAACAGCCTTAAGTGTAGCACTGAACTGTGGAATTTCATATCGGAATTATCTCGCCATTAAATTGCATGACCAGCTAAAAGTTGTTTCTTAATGGATATTGTGCAAATTGCTAACATGAGATTAAATCTTTCAGGCATTATTGAAAGTGATTAATTTTTCTGTTGTTTCTAATTTGGCTGTGTTCTGAGTACACAGAGAAGTGTGTATTGCTGCACATGTAATGCACAAAACCAGATGTGGCATCTCTTAATTGCAGACCACCATCACAGATAAGCATAGGATTTTGCTGAGCATAGAGGTCAGCAGGGAAGCTGTCAAGAGGGGAGGGTTAAATGATCTGCATTATGTGGAGAAAGCTCTTATTTATATAAAGTGAACTTTATCCTAAGCACAGTCTGGGGCTGGGTGTGAATTAATTTCTCAGTGTCTGTATATCCAGGTAATCCTAATCCTAATTACTGGCTTCTCTTCAAACCCTCTTTCCTTCTTAGATGTCTTTTCTGTGTAGAACAGGGCAAAGGCTGGAGTGAAGCTTTCATGAGTAAACTAAATTTCTCTAGGTGCTCTCACTGAGGTTGGCAGCCAAAAGGCCACAGCAATTAGGCTGCCCATGGTGTTACTCTGTTGAGACACCAAGCAGTACAGAGATGAGACAGCTCAAAAGGAAAAATATTTTGTTGGGGAAGTTTCAGTGGTCAATGATTTTGAGCCATCATTTTTACTGGTAGTACCAATGGCATGATTTTCTGCCTATATAAAAGATATTCTGTTAGGTGTCAACAGGGATAGCTTTACTCTTTCTCTTATGTAATACAATTGTTTCCTCAAGTGACTAATAAATCTCATTATAAGAATGCCCTGTAATCCCACTGCTCTACTGATTCTTCATGTCCTTGTTACACAGTGCCATGGAGGTTTAGATAACAGCAAGATTGTGTTCCCAGGCTGCCCAAGACCAAAAACCTACCAGGAATCAATGTGTGTGGAAGCAAATATGCTATTACTTATCATTGATTTTAATTATTGCACTAATAAATATGAATTCAGTGTTTTGAAAGCTTTCATGCTATAGTCATTTCCTCTGGGAACAAATATATGAAAATTCCAATACTCAGAATATTTCCTTGGTACAGGGATTTCTGACTGAGGTGAGGCTAGCCATTTGGTCTGCATTTATCCTCAGAAAAGTCTTCCTGCTCTTCTAACTTTAAAAGAGGGAGGGAGAATTTTAACTAAATTGAAAGACTTCAAAGAAAACATAATTGTTTTATCTGAGATACAACATATTGAAAAGAGCACTAAAATAATAAGGCAATGAAAATATTTAAAAGCTGAACTATAACCTAAGAGGTCGGTGACATTTTCTCCAGGTATCTTTATATGACTCTCAGTCAGAGGCTGCTATAAATAAACCCTTTTTTGGCAGGGGTTTGGGAGAGAGCGTTTGGAATGATGTCTACTTCAGGGACAAGCAGGCAAAATCTAAATCCTATCTTCTCAAGGAATTAATGTTAAATGATAAAAGGGCTATCTCAGCTCCTGGGAACCCCTGCAGGAAATCCCAGCGGCACAGAAGAAGGCTGTAACCAGTACCTTTTCTGGCTTGCTGGAGATATTTGGCCAGCAAGGCGCCGATGTTGGCTCTTTGGTCACTGCTGGCATCCAGCCGTTGCAGGGATTTCAGGGGCCCGGCAGACGACGGAGCTCGGGAGTGCCGCTGATGTTCTGTCAGGCTCTGCTCCAGCTCGGCAGGCAGAGGATTCCCATCGTGCAAGCCCAGAGTTTGCTGTCCGAAGGAGCTCACCGAGAGCACGGCGAGGAACATGCAGATGCATAGCCCGCTGTACATTGCTGGGGAGAAAAGGGACAGGGGACTGTTACATGACGAGATTTACTACGTTTTGTGCAGTCCCTAACCCCATCTTCTATTGGGGATGGTGGCTTCTGAGCAAACTGGGCTCGTGTTGGGTTTTTTTAACGTAGGTACCTGCAGGATCTGTCTTAAGTTGGAAAACTTGTATGTGAATAGCTAAATATCCTTGCTAAAGAGGAAGGTACAGGTAATTAATTTTGTTTCTTCCAGTGTAGTATGTGCTGTATCTCCCTGATCTACTTAATTCTTATTTGCTTTTCTTTCTTTGGAAGATGTATTTCATAAAAACTTAGGGGACTTGAATCCATCTCTGTGAAAAAACGTGTGATTCCAACAATTCAGTATTTTGATATTGCATTAAAACCCTGCTGTTATTACAGATACTCAGTTTTGACAAGTTCTATGAAGAGCCTTTATTCTACCAGTCTTCAGTGATTTGAACTTTAGTGTTCAAGAGGTTTCATCCCATCATACACAAAAAGAAGAAAACCAAAATCTTGCCCCAGTGAAAGAAAAACCAAAAGCTAATACTCTTGCCCCAAAACATTTGGCCTAATAGCTGGAGTGGTAAAAGCTGTATAGTTAAAAGCCGTAAGAAATAAAGTGCAACCTAATAATCTTCTTCATATTAAACAGAGAAATTAGATTTCTACTGCTTTCTAACTAAGCAGTGTACTAAGCAAAACAATGTTGGTACTAAATCGTTTTATCACATAAGATGAAATGGTATTTTTTTCCTGGAAACAGAGAAATTACTCTCAATTCTTAGAAGAAACAAACTACCTAGTACTTCATGCTATGGGTAATTTTTACTTATAAATACACATGGATTATCTCAGCTACGTGAGATTTTTTTGAATTGCTTCAGTTCTCTACCAGTACACTTAACACAAACCTTTAAATTTTAAAAGGGGATAAAATTAAGTTTATTTACCCAGCATATACACGAGATCAAAATAATTCACAATATGTAAACCATGGGGGTTTCAAAATATTCTCAAGAGATGAGTGAAGAAAGTTGAAATGTCAAAATGTCACTCCAATGTGGTTATTAGTGATGTACCCATCTAGGTTTGGGTACTCGGAGACTGATGGTGCATTGCACCTTTCAGCTGTGCCGAGTCCTGTATTTTTTACACACATCCATGTAAATATATTTTTTATATATATATATATATATATATCACACACACATATCTAAGTACTCATGTCCTTGCTATGGTTTCCAAATCCCACGTCTCACCACTGCTGGCCGGTTCCCTTCCCAACTGCCCAGCGGTGGGAAGCCCTGCGCGCCGCTCCCCGCACCGCACCCCGCGCTGGGGTCCACCCGGCTGCCCGCGCTCGTCGGGAGCGGCCGGAATTCTTCTTCCCCGCCGGGAAGCGTTTCCTCCGGCACAGAGCGGGATGCCCTCCGAGCCGTCTCACAGGTAAGCGCCAGGCATCCCCATTCCCTTTGCCTCCCCGCCCTCAGCAGTGGTGCCGTCAGAAGAGGCGCTCCCTTACCTTTCCGCTGCGCTTTGCCAAGGTCCCACTCGAGTTGGGAGCAGTGTGTCCCAAGTGTGCCCAAGCAGGGAAGTCGGGGGAGACTCAGCCTCGGCCCCTTAAATAGCGGCGGGCACCGAGGCGGTGTTTACACATTTCTGACGCAGCCGGGGCCCCCGCCCGCTCAGCCCCCCGCTGCCGCCTCTCCCCGCCCCGGGGACAGGCACCGGGGGTGTGTGCGCTCCGCGGGGGGAGCTGGGCTCCTTCCCCGCCCTCCTTCCCTGCCGCCGGCCGGCGCCGGGGTGCCGCTGGGTGCGGAGGAGCGCGGGCTCCGCGGGGCTGGCGCTGCCCCACGGGCCGGCCCCCGACGGGCGCTCCCGGCTCTCCCCGGAGGGAAGCGCCCGGCTGACTTGCAGCTGGGCAATTAAAATGCTCCTGACCGGGGGTATGCCCACACCTCCCTCCCCTGCCGGAGGCTCCAGGTGGGGCTCATGCCCTCAGCACCGGCAGCTCCGGCACTCGGGAGTCGCCCGCAGGCGGGAGGGCTCGCCCTGGCCGCGCTTACCGGCGCTGGCAGGTGCGGGTCTGGGGCGTTGCGTTCCATTCTCTGAGGCCTCCGGTGACCTGAGCCCGGGGTCACAAATGCCTCCATCCTCCCCTTCCTCTCCTAAACATCTGCTCGGGAAGAGGGGGCACTCATTTTATTAAAAAAGCAAAGCAAAGCATAAAGCCACGGACGATCCCCGCAAAAGCCGTGGATGGAGATGCCTTCGGCGTGCGTTCTCCCTCGCTGACCACAGAACTACTAGAGTCTCCTCCGGCCGCTGCAGGGAACACTGTCCTTTCCCGCGCCCTCGGCCGGGCCGGGGCTGCCCTGAGGCGATGCTTGCCAGGTGCCCGCAGCAGCCTCGAACGCTGTCCCGCCCTCCAGCCTCCTGCTTTTCGGGAGATGGAGGAAGTGCCCTCAAGGTCGGGCTGCCCGGGGCCGAGGCCGCAGAGGGACGGGCAGGGCCGGCTGGGGCAGCCGTGCCCCCGAAACTCTCCGCAGCTCAACCCCCGGGAGCAGCCGCTCCTCGGTCCCAGCACTGGGCTCAGGCGTCATTTTGCCGAATCTGTCTTAGGGTTTACAGTCTGGAGGCAAGCTAGTGGGCGGGTTGCTTTTCCCTCTCCAGGAAGGGAGCTGGGCAGCCGTGAGACACCGATGCTCTCCGGGAAGCCGCCTGTGCTGCGCGGACCGTGCGGAGGTGCGGAGCGCCGGCCGGGCCGTGCCCAAGCAGCAGCTGAGAGGGCTCCAGCCCGCCAAGGCAGGGTACGGGGGGACGTGTGTGCTCTTAACCTCTTAACCCAGGGCTCCTGGGGGGCAAACTGCGCTGCTTCCCGTCCTTCCCGCAGCGCCGGTCCTGCCTCACATCGCCCCGCGCACCCCCCGCGCCCTTCCCGTCGTGGCCCGCAGAGGGCGCCGCGGCCCCGCGCACCCCGGGGAGATCCAGCGGCACGAGGGACGGAGATCCACGGGAAAGTCACGAGATCCCGCGCAGGACGGTGCCATGTGGCGTGCGAGCGGGGAAAAGCCAACCTGCTGCCACCTCCTCAGCGCGGGGAGCCCTGGCTGCCGATGGCCAGCCGTGCCCGAGCTGAGGCGCCGGTGATGATGGAGCGGGACGGGTGGGAGAGGGATGCCGTGGCTCCCGTGTCCCGTCACCCTGGTGGTGCGAGGCTCGGAGGTGGCGGAGACGGCGATGGACAAGCTCTCTCACCGCCTCCCAGCTGCTGACGGGGTGCTGCCGAGCGGGATGCGGCACCTGAGCTGCGGGCTGCCATTCATCTCCCACATCGGCGCTGGCACCGGGCAGAGTCGTCAATCCGAAGTGCTTTAAAAAAAGCAAAATCAAAACCTCCTTTGAAAAGGGAAAAGTTAGTCGAAGCAGATTGTTAGGGAAAGGAACAGCTCTGAAATTATTTCAGCAGTACCTGTCCAATGGCTCTGTCTGTCTCTGGAAAAAAAAACTCGGTAATATTCCAGATAATTCAATTTCACTACTTTGGCTCAGTGGGAAAGATACTCACTGCTATTAGACAATTAAATAGTCGACTCTGAATTGAACTGTAGGTGTCTGGGAAGAGTTTCACAGTCTTTCTGGGAAGGAAAAATAACAATTCTGGTAGAGTCACATCAAGCCCTAGTGAAACCCACTGTAGATAATGAGCTCCCAAGGGACCAGCTCAAAGCTTTACAGAAGAGAGAGAGAGAGAGCTAGTGCTTGCTAATATATGCTCATGAATAATTCAGAGCAGACAGATATAAATGCAGGCATTTAAGTCTGACATATTAGCCTGGTTGAACAAATACGCACTACATTTACGTTTAGCTGATTTGGAATATCAGTTCACTTATAAATGTATCTGGGATTGGACAAATGGAATGACAGGGAGTGTGTATGTGTGTGCATATGTGTGACAACCAAACTCCCTAGCTGTGCTCAAGAACAGACAGAAAGGCAATGCCATATGAAATGGAATAAAGGAAACAGGAATAATGTCAGGTTATTAAAGTCAGCAGTGCTGCACGATCTATAGCCTGGCTAATTGACTTTTGAACACTGGATTTTCCTAACTGAATTCCTGAATACCTGTATGTACAGTCCTTGGTGATTATTTTCTGACTTATTTTTTCTTCAGTGGAAGTTTGAAGTTGTAGGAAAGTTTCAGTTCTCAGTAAATATATGTTAATTAATGGCATTTTAGAATTGTTTTGAGCAGAGATAGAAGACCAGAAAGCCTGTTTGGCATGAGCAAATATGACAGCAGGACTCTGAGGTGAGTTGCCTGCAGAAACTCAGACTATGTATTACATTACTTATTGATGTGGTACAAAAGGTAGGAACTGGGATTTAATTTGCAGTGACCTCTAGGTTCCAGGTCCAGTGTTTTTGTCAGGTGCTGGGCTTAGGTGTGCACCATGGATTGGAGAGTGTCAGCCACAGGAGGGCCTTGTGCCACCATCACAGGCGGGGCGAGACAGAGGCTGCCCTAACACAAGGCTTCAGCCTTAGAGCACCAGGAAGAAAGTGCTTCGACTGCACCTGAGCTTGAGTGATATTGCAAGAACCCAAGTATATATGCAAAACAAATTTAAACCTAAAGTGAACCCTGCAATGCAGTAAATGCTAATATAGATACATCACTGAGGAGGAAGCTGAAAGATGCAATAGTTTAGATACTGCAGGCTTTTAAAGATTTGTCTTCTGGCAAGAGTCTGTTAAAGGATTTGAGTTTCTCTAACCTTTCTTTCTGACAATCAAGACACCCCTATCCTCAATTGCTTTCTTTATTTATCTGCCAAAGGTTTTCTCCAGTTTAGCTGAGGAGGCAAAAGAGTGTGTATGGTTAAGTATGCATTTTGTGCTGTGCCAGCACAAAGCTGGGAGTTTTGGAGCAAGAAGGCAACATGAGAACAGAGGGATGGAGAGATTTCCTTATGTCTGTCCTGCAATGGGGATGGCTGGCACCAATATTTAGAGCACAAGCCATGGTGTTCATGTCTCTGTCCCTCTGTTGAGAGCTGGAGCAGAGCCTGCCCGTGAGTGTCAGAGTGGCAGCAAGCTTGGAGATGCAGCCTTGGAGATATCCTGTGGCACCAGGTGCCTCATGTCCAGGTGCATGACAAGAAATACATTCTTTTGTTTCTATGTATTAATTTTTTTTTTCTGATTATCACTATGCAGGGGTTTTTTACTTCCATCTGAACCCTGACACTTACAGGTAATATTCTGTGCTATGTTCAGTCAATTAATGTGGTTTTTTTTTTTTTTTTTTGTTTTGTTTTGTTTTTTTTGGGGGGGTTTTTTTGTGTTTGTTTGTTTTAATGTGAAGATGATGGAGTGTCACTCTGGAGGATTACAGTGAAGTAGGAATAATTGGCAGAGGATAGCAGGGAATGAAATGGTATGGTTTTCTGGAATTACCAGGTGAATTACTCAAGATTATTAGGACCAACTGCATGAATTGTAGATGTAAAGTAAAGAACATATTTTAAGACAGCACATTGTTCTGCTGTATTTTAACATTGATTCAGACGTTAAATTTTTGGTATTTTCCTTTTCCAAATATTTTAAATTTTAATTCAGTAATTTCTGTGTAAATGCCTTCATGGTATTTTCTTTTCTCCCACTTTAGAGGAATGTAAACTCTGCTTAGAGCCAACCCACAAACTAAGTGAGAAATTTTGGTTCTGGGCAAGTGACTAGCAGTAAGGGATCTGGGTCCTCTGCCTGAAAAGTTCTGACCTCCTTTCACAGAGCAGTGCCTCAAACTAATATATTAGTCCCTGAATAATATACCTAAAGAAGGGTCCCATAGAAACAGATCAGCAGAGCTGGTGCTGAGGATGTTAGAACACTCACAGACTGCTCTGCAATGGAAACAAAAGAACATCAAGTGGGAATAATCACAGTAAAATAAACTGGCTTGGATTGGAAGGGAGCTTGAAGACCATCTTTTCCAACCCCCTTGCCACAGGAAAGGACACGTCCCATTAGATCAGGTTGCTCAGAGCCCCTCAGCCTGGCCTTGAACACCTTCAGAAGTGGAGCAGCCACAGCTTCTCTGGGCAACCTGTGTCAGTGCCTCACCAGCCTCGCAGTAAAGAAGTCTGTTTCAAAAGAGTACTCCTAGTGTGAACTATGTGCACTAATGCAAATTCACGGATTGTAATTGGAGTTACCCACTATCCTGCAATTGTGTGAAGAAGGAAAATAAGAGGAAAAATCCCTTTTCCAAGGAGAAGGATTTTTTAGAAAATCAGATTTTAACCTGTGTGCTGTGAAATTCAGGCAGTTGATATGCAAGCTTCCTATAGATCAACTGGAAAACTTGTGTGATGTCTTCAAATTTTGTTCCCTGTAGTTTCCCGAAGATACGGCAAAGTGGAACAGAAAAAAACACAGTCACTTTCTATGAGACCACCCAATCCCAAATCACTTGCTTTTTTTATATGTTTTTTGTGTGTTTGTTTGTTTTCCTCTCTGAAAGACCAAACTGATTTTCTGTGGGAATTTGCTATATGTATCTTCCAAACTGACCACAGCATAGGGGTTTTTGTGCAAGCTGAAAACTGGAAACGGAAATCAATGTGCTAGATAAAAATAGCAAAGATATGTGAGTCCCTGCTGCTGGCAAATTCTCTGTGCTTTCAGCAGTACTTTGAGGGTTACGTTAGGGCTTCTCTTGCTTGTTGTTACCACATATATATGTCATGCATCTCAGGAGAGTCTTTGGCCTTCTTCAGAGAAGTTTCTAACAGACCTTGAGTCCCCTGCCATTCAGACTTGAAGTACCTGCTTAATCAGATTTTTTTTTTGAGCAAGATGCTGTGATAGTGCTATTATCCATGAAACTAAAATACATATTCACAGGTACTGGAATCTGATGGCATTGTTTATGGTTTAGACAATTATACTTTATCCCATAATTGGACCTGGACAAAATTGTCTTTTCCATTGTGTGGAATTAACAGAATACTGTAGAAGACATTGTTTGCTCCACACTACTCTCCTTGGAAAGGGGAATATTTCCCTAATCGAGGTTGTCAAACAATTTAAAAGCTAAAAAATGAAGTTCTATAAATAACAAGTACAATGTTTTAGCATTTTTATTTCCAAACATTTGCAAGTTTTCATCTATGCTAAAACTAGAATCAGGACATAAGAATAGCAAAGTAATTTGACACTGGACAGACTGGACAGCCAATAAGGGCTTTTTAGTGTCCTTCAGAGGAGATAGTGTTTCTGTTTGATGTATAAGTAGATAGGACAGCTAGAGTCTTGTTATTTCACTTCTGCTGTTAAATTATACTTTGTAATATGGAAGAAAATTTAATTAACCTGGAGGCAAAATATCAATTGTTATTCTGACAATTCCTATTTAAATAGAAATGCCAGAAACATCCATGGAAGGTGTAAGTGCTACACAGTTTTTTAAATTGGCTAGAGTGGAATAAAAAAACAACAGTGTTCTTTGGACACCAACTCTGATTGCCTTGCAGTGAGCTGAAGAAAGGAATTTGATATAAGAGTGGTGTAAAGAAGATACTTAGAAGTCCTAGAGATTGCCCACTGGATGAACCCAATATTCCCCATTTTTGACAAGGCTACTCTAACACTGATTGCCCAGCAATATCTCTTCAATGTAGTGAGGTAGGGATACGTATCATGTGCCATTTCCAACACTTACTTATTTGTGCCTGGTATTACCATGTTCAGAAACACCTACTTCTGTGACCATCATATCATAATCATAACCTCCAGGAGGTCAAACCTCCAGGAGGTTTCAACCTGTCCAACATCTTCAAGCTCTGAGGAAAAGGAAACAGTTAACTGAGAGCTCTTTAAAAATCTCCCTACTGTCTCTTAGTGAGTGAGCCTTCCCTGAAACAAGCATTTCTAAACTGAAATTTTTTTTTCTGAATTATTAGGTATAAATATATTTTGAAAGCACTGGGGACTAAGAACAAATATTTATGTATATATACCTTGATGATCTTAAAGGTCTTTTTCAACCTTAATGTTCCTATGAATCTACAACAGACAAGAATTATCACCCAGACAGAACAGATAAAGCTAAGGGGAATGATTCTTTGGAAGCAGACAAACCTTGATATACGCTGCTTACTCTTAGGAGCAGCCTGCTGGAGTTGAACTCAGCTAAGGGTGTCAGGCACCTCTCCAATCTGTGTTTAAGAGGAGCAGACTGGGTGTCCCCTAGTGTAGCCCTCAGGCCTTTGTCCTGATCTGATTGATGGTGGTGGTGGCTTGAATGGTGATGTATGTTCCATATTTTTTGGGATTCAGTGACATGATCGAACTGCTCACATGACTGCTGGGGTTCTGTGTGAGGACACATTTCTTTGGGAGATAATGCCAGTGGGAGGACAGCAATGCAGATGCTTTCTGACCATCAACCCCATAAAAGCTGTACACATCGTCCTCTTGTTCTGGCAGTACAATAGAGTATCCACTGTTTGGATGTTTGTAGGCTCTGTTAAGTGGTTGTTGGTCAGGATAACCCATACCTGAAATGCTTATCCATGCCAGTGTAGTGCTGGATCTGATGGTGCTCTTGTTGGACATGCCACCGACTGGCATTGTTGGGTTGGCATTGTGTGACATCCTCGTAAAAGAGTTCAGGTCATGAACAACATGGTCTCAGATCCTTATTTTCAGGAAATTTGTGTCAAATCTCTCCAGGCTTGGTGAGGGGCAAATAATTCAAGTGGGTTACCAGCCTATCAGAAAACAGTCTATCGTCTCCAGCCATAAATAATACAATGATAAACTAATGAAAACATTTTGAAGTGGAATCGGTCACCACATCCTAGGACACTACTGAACATAAAGCCCACACTTTGATGAATGTCTAATGCTTCAGATAATATGCTTTTAACATAACAGAGAGATAAGCTCAGGTTGGTTTGTTGGTTTTGTCTAAAAAACTCACTCTTATGAGTTTGAGCCACTATCCTGAATTGTTTCAAAGACAATCCTTTAATCTTTAAAAAATTCTATTAATATAATTACTAGAACTGCACAATAAAATTGAAATGTAGATCTTCATGTATTTATATTTTGTATTTGTTAACAGGAATAATTCCTGAATTCTTATTTATCTGGTGAATTTTTATTCACCTGTTTATATTTTCATTGCTAACCAAAATAAAGACCTAAGAACTCTTCATAAGACTAACAGAAATTCAATTGATCATGTTTTATGAGAATCATGCTCTTGCTAGAAAGATAAAATTTAGTTTGGCTTTTTTAATACAAATTAATTGTGTATGATTTACCTTGATTTACATTATTTTTATATTGCTTTCCTTGACTGTGATAATCAACAGTGAACAGTGTTTCTGTCCAAGCCCCCAAGCATGGCTCAGACATACTACAGTTCTTCAGTGATGCTACAGTTCAGGTGAATTCAGGTAAGTATACTTCTCTTATCTCTGTGAAATATGTCCACAAAAGGTTTCCACCAAGAGAGGAAAAAGAGTCTGGCAAAAGTCTGTGCTGTTCCTCGATGGAGTTGACGACCAGAGCAGCATGACTGATGTCTTCTGCACTGCCTGCCTTGTCAGGATAGCAGCAACCACAGATCCTTCCAGACTGTGCTGTGGAGTGTGGAGTAGCCAGATTTCATGCTACACTCTTTTTTTGGCATTTCTAACATAATTTGTATATAAGATTTGACTATGTTTTGTTTAAGGGCCAAATCCTGCTCCTTTAGAACACTGGCAAATTGCAATTGTTCATTAAGGTCAAGTGATGTATATGTATATATATGTGTGTGTGTGTGTGTGTGTGTGTGTGTGTGTGTGTGCGTGTGTATGTGTGTGTGTATGTGTGTGTGGGAGGTCAGGAAGGCAATAATGGAGTTTTCCTTGGCACCATTCTTTCTTTCCACTCCATGAGAGTAGTCTTATTGCTGATTCTTTCCTCATCCTTTTATTTTTTCATCTTAAGCTGAACACTGGTATATGTATTTTTTCCAAGCGAAAATTGATTTTCATATCATAGACGGTACAAGATATTTCAAATTAAGATGCACTGGGAAAGGGTTATAGAATTGAGAGCTTTGCAAGAGTTTTTTGTTGCTATTTCACAGAATTGTTAAGGTTGGAAGGGACTTCTGCAGATATCTGATCCAACCCCCTGCCGAGGCAGGGTCACCTTCAGCAGGTGACGCAGGAATATGTCCAGGAGGGTTTTGAGTGTCTCCAGAGAGGGACATTCCACATCTTCCCTGGGCAGCCTGTTCAGTGCTCTGTCTCCCTCAATATAAAGAAGTTTTTACTCATGTTGAGGGGGAGCTTCTTGTGGTTTAGTTCATGTCCACTGTTTCTCATCCTGTTGCTGGACACCACTGAAAAAAGTCTGACACCATCTTCTTGGCACTTACCTTTAAGATATTTATATACATGAATGAGATCCCTTCTCAGTCTGCTCTTCTCCAGACTGAACAGGCCCAGCTGCTGCAATCTCTCATCATAAGAGAGATACTTCAGTCCCCTAATTATCCTCATGGACATCCACTGGACCCTCTCCAGGAGCTCCTTGTCTTTCTGGTACTGAGAAGCCCAGAACTGGACACTACTCCAGATGAGGCCTCACTAGGGCTGAGTAGAGAGCCTTTGTACTGTCTGGCATTAAACATTTTATTCAAAACAAAATGAAAATAAAGATCCTCAGCTGGACTTTGCTGCTAATAGTAGTTTGCCTTGTTGAGTCTGTTGCAATGTGGCTAGAGTAAGATATTTTAAAAAATGCCCTAGTGAAGTAGGGGCCCAAAAGCCATTTGTTACAGTGATGTAGACATGTTGAAGCTTTGATGCTGATCGTTAAGATGGTTGGATGCTGAAGATGGATCCGAGGCTTCTGAATCTTCATTCTGGAAAATGTTGGCTTGCTTTGGTTTATCAAATTGCAAAAAATTACAAATAGATCTGACCTAAATCACTACCTTTGTAGCTATTCTTAAATTTGGAGGTGTTTTAAATGCTGACAAAGTTTCAGCGTGCTTTATGAGAATCTGCACACAAACCTTGAGTACGAATAACAGGTATTCCAAAAGTGAGTAATGTTTTTGCAGTGTGGCTACATTGTCTCTGAAGTGGTTTACACAGTGGAATAGTAGTTTTAGTGTTGAAAATAGTGTTAGTTCTTCTTTATGCCTTAGCCAGAAAACCAGAATACCAGTAAAAGTGTAGGACATTACTAACCTTGTCGTGTGCTTATCTTTGAGATAATACTGCAGTTCCTCAATGCTTGCAATTGTAAAAGTTTTGCTGGGCTTTTAGCTGTATCTGTTCTAAGTATCTCCTGTCCCTGGGGGTACTTATTGTTAAGGAGGATTTAGGGTGTTTTCTTCCAAGTACAGTATTATTCAAAAAAACAAGCATTCAATATTCATGAGACAGACCCATAGACAAACTGAAAAACACCCTCCTAACAAAAACTCCTTGGGAAGATAGATGCAGTGTACATAATGCAGTGTACATAGTATCATGCATTATGCATTATGTCGAATATACTGCTGAATTATGGGGCAGAGAATCCATAGGTGTTTTTGTTATACCCTTTTAGGGACAAACAGAATCATATGTACTAGCCAACTACTTGTAAGACCTTACACTGCAAGGCATATCCACTCATATGCATTTCTCATGAGGCCACTGAAAGCTGTAACTCTTGCAGGAGTCCCTGAAAAGATTTGAGCACGTCTAAATATGGGGCTGTGAGCCACAGGAGAGAATCTGAATTGTCCAGTGGCTGTAGTGCATTTTCACATAGATCTTTGCTGGAGAGTCTTATTTTCCCCTTTCCTTTTCTAAAATCAAATATCATGTTTGTGTTTTTTTTTAAAAAATATTTTTCATAGTTCTTTGACTTGCTTCTTAACTTCATTAAAAGCAGGCTAATTAGAGGGAAAATGTCGCATGCATTTATATCATTACCTAACACAGTGAAATGTACTAAGTAGAGAGAAATGGAAGGAAGATCCTTATAGATGAGTTTTGTATTTCTAGCTAGCCCAAGGATGATGAAGCTCATCTTCTCACAGAAAAGCAATGAATTACTTTCTTTTGATCTTGCATAGTTATTTTCTGTCAATCACAAGTAATCTGCTTTGTCCCTGGTACAGACTACTGAACATAATGCCAGACTGTGCTCCCTATCCTTAGCTTAATATGTCTGGAATTACTGGTTAGTCAAAGCTTAAGAAGAATGGGTATCAGTGCCACATCCAGACTGTACACAACTTCTGCACATAAAAATTTGCAAATTTCTGCCATTTGAGTTTCCATCTCCAGCTCTGTTTCAAAATGTGATCTTTTCTTCTTGGCTTTGATATGAAGTCCATACACAGGAGCTGGGTAAGGACTGTAGATGCCAAGCTACCGAAGACATCTGTCTGCCACTTCTGAGAAGGAAAAAAATTAAAAGGCACCCTTGTCCTTTTGAATTACATTGTTCATATGCTCAAAAGAATACAATGCTGACTTCATGTGGCTCTCTACTCCTTCTGGTTGCTGCAGACTGCTCCCTTTGCAATCTCCATATGGAAGATAGCCATCTCACTGAGAATTTTAGCTTCTTCTCTAGAAACCAGTAACTTTTTATCAAACTATATTCTGAGGCATCATTTTGAGTTACCCAAGTCAGTTGTTACTGGATCAAACACTCTGCACTAGGCTGGAGTCAACAGATGATACCAGGTTAAGTTTAAAGTTCAGCTAAAACAAGACTTGTTGCTCTCCCTTCTACACAGGCATTTTGCTCTGTTTAATTTGGGATTTGTCTGGATTAGATAGCAAAATTATTCTTTTTTTCTGTAACAGGATATGAATGACTGGACATGATACATAATGAAATATCTCTATATTAATATTTCATATTCTCAGAGCTGTGAATTCATGCCATGTCCAAGAATTCTCTGAAGTATCTGACAAAAAATAATTGTTTGCGTTTGCTCCATCCCCCTCATACTGATGACACAAGTGCTTGGCTGCTGGAGATCACACCATTTTTCAAAAGTTCATTGTGACTGCAAGTGCCTGGAAAGCTGAGGAATAGGCTGTGAATCTTCACTCTTTCCTTGCAAATCCTGTAACAGTGGAAGAAAGTGAGTTAAATTGGTTTCGTCTTTCACTTTGAAAGTCTGCTTTCGTCTTTTATAGTATTCATATAGGGATTGGCTGCAATAGAGGCTAAATGTGAATCCTAGCAGGTAAGCAATATGCCAGGAATTTCACAGTGTAGACACAGTCCGAGACTGAGAGATGAGGAGCCAGTGCTAGGTATGTTTTCAACCCCAAATGATTAAAAACACTTTTTTCAGCAGTCACTTTTTGAGTAACTGGAAATTAATAGATAGATCAAATGTATGGATTTGATCATGAAATGACAATATTTCTCATCTTCGAGGAAGGGATAAAGGAGAAACAGGAAAATCAAAATTGTGTTTGAGAAGGTGGATTTCAGTTATCTTTGGGAATTCATGGGGTGTTTTATAAGGCTCAGATCTGAAAGAAAAACAAGATGAAGTTAGTTCACAACTCTTTGGTGGATTAATATTTAGGGTACAATTGTAAAATAAGTGTGGAAATAAACCAGCTTGGCTAAGTTGCAAGTTCTTCATTGAACTTCAATACAAGGAATAACAATAAAGAAGTTGGAGTGCAGGTCAAAGAGATGGGACAAGTCTCAAAGTACAACGTGGGTAGGCAGAGATAAAGGTATCAGAAGGGTCAGTGAACACAATGTCATGCATTTAATGAGTGGCATGAAAAGTAACTGGAAATCACTTGAAAAATACATTAATGATAAGACAAAGAGCAAGAAAAGTTTTTGCACTTCTGAGGATAAATATGTTAAAAAGTTAAAATATATTAACATGTTTCTTTTGTATCAGTCTTCACTTGTAGCTCAATAGCAATCTTTCACAATTATTACTAATAACAGCTGAAGACAATCCAGGCCTTTAAGGGAGTACACCAGACCAGATCATCTTAGATGTGCCCTGATATTTTAAGACTATGGCAAAATTTGTCTCTGTTGAACAACTGACCAAAGCTGCTTCAGTAATCTTGCAGGTTCCTGAGTGCCAGAGGACACACCAGATGACTGAAACAAAACTAAATATAGTGCTTCACTTGCTGGAGGACAAGAAGAGTTGGAGATTTATAACTTAACTTTAATTCCCAGAACAAGTACTAATTCTGATAAAGTTTTGTAAAAACCTAGACAATAATGAGGCAGATAAAAGCCTCCCCCCTCCTCTTGCCATCCCTCTGCCTCCTCGCAAATGTGAGAAAAGTAAGTGCAATTTAAAATGTGAAGACATGATCTGACTCTACACAAGTAAACACTTGGTTATAGCAAGCCACGTAATTCTGCTTTCTAGCAGAAAAGCAGAATTTCAATACTGTAACCATCAGGAAAAGTTTCTGTCGCTTCAGATGTGGAAATTACTAGCATCTTATCCAGCATGAATACCGAGCTGCCACTTCAAACAAGCTTTCTGGACTGTCTTGTGTAAGATCATGGTAGTAGTTTCTTGCTGGAGAATGTCTTCCTTTCTTTGATTTTTATGTCTACTTCATATTAAGTATTGCCAGCTTGGTTTTAAATGCAGAAAGAGTTCCACACCCAGGAGCATGTGTTCAGGTTTCTCTGTGTGTGTGTGTCTGTGTGTGTGCAAAGAATACTGAAGCGTATATAAAGAGGAAATCTGCATTCAGGTGTTACCTGCTATTGAACAGAGGATGTGCCACCAAGCCTATAATCGATGTCTCTTGAAGGAAGGAATAAATATTGCATGATGTTCCAGTCATTGCTAGCGCTGTCTCATTCTATTTAATAAGCAGAGGAGGCTGGTAGTGTTTGCCCAGCCATTTCCCAAGATACCTTTTTATACTTGGCTTTGTCACAACGTTACTTTATTGCTTCTTGCTGTGTTAAGGTCCTGCCTTGTCTTGTCTATTCTCCAACTGAAACACATTCGTCAGAAGATCAACTGCTATGAATCAATGGACCTGCAGCTGCAGGAACATTGATTTACCACAGCTGAATATTGGGTCTTATTCCTCACAAATTGCCGATGTCATAAACTATTATGAAGTCAAGTTTAAAAAAAAAGTATCCACGACACAGACTGGAAAACCACACTAATTTTATTTAATAAAAAACTTGAAAAAAAAGTTTGGCATGAAATGGAGACAAGACATATAAAAGGAGACAAGGTGATTATTTTAGGAGAGTGAGTATTCTAGGAGAATGGGTATTCCAAATTATAAGAATAGTGAACAATGCCATGATTTGGTCATTTACATGAGATTTGAGAAACCTCTGGGTTTTGGCTTGTGTTTCAAATAAAATACAATGGGTTTGGGACTTTCTATCCTTTCTCACCAAATGACCTATATGCAGTGTTATTTTGTTACTTTGTCCTTCCCCACATTCCACCCTGGATCTCAAGCATTTTAATTAAAAGCAATCATTCCGTAAGGGTCATTTTTGACTGGACAGCATTTTTCAGTGGAAAGCAACTAACTTGGAAAGTGGGAAGTAATTATCTCTAGAGTGTAGTCATTATTTTTTGTGAGCTCTAATTGTATCCAAATCAGAGCTCATGTAAATCTGGTTTGAAGCAGTGTATTTTTGCTCCAATGCAAGGGAAAATTTGCACAAATCACCAAAACCCCTTGTTAGACTCCGGTCTCCTACCCAAATATCAAAATTAATTGCAAAAGGATTGATTAGATCTTTGTGCACTGAACTCTTTTTGTCTACCACTGAAAAATAAAGCAGAATTTGTATCCTTCCTGTATTGATACAAATACAAATCTTCCCCTAGGCTGGTTTAATAAATATAGCTGTGAAAGGAATTTTCAAGGACATCTTTCTAGTTTGTGTCTCAACTCAGTAGTTTTCTTCCCTCCTTTTTTTTTTTGCCAGTGAAACTAAAGGTAACTTCAAATATTTTATGTTGCATTTCATTAGTAGGTGAGAAGATGCTGTTTGAGTACAGATAAGTGAAGGACAAGAGGGGGGCATCTGGTGTTCTCTAAGGACTGCAGCTTCTGGGCACTTTTCACTGGATCGAGGTAGTGCAGAAATGGGAATGTATTCCCACTTACCTGTAATGAGAGGTAAGTGGAACTTGCTTTCTCACTCTCTTACTGAAAGAAGCTGCTTAGCTTATCAATACTGACCTGAAGTACCAGGCTTTGCCTGTTGGTTTCGTTTCTCATTTGCTTTTCAATTCATTCACAATCAAGATGAAAGTCGGGATTAGACAAAATGCAGTCCTGCCCTTTTCACAGGCTTCTCACTGTTTTAAATCTGTTGCCACACACTTTTAGTCTTTCTTTCCTGGAGAAGTTAGAATTTGGTTCCTGTCTAGTCAAATAATAAAGAAAAGCATCTCTGTTTTTGGGGTTTTTTAAGATTTCATAATTTATCAGAAAAATCTTGGTCATACAGAAAAGGCCTCCCTTTCTTATTTAGTAGTACATGTTTTAGGGTTGACTGTGGACCCAATATGTTTGTAAGTAAGAACAAAAACACATACATGACCACACAGAACTTACTTTGAAATAAAATGAGATTATAAAGGTGGAGAATTTGGGAATCAGATAGATAAGGAACCCATAGCTAGACCTTTTTGATGGGAATGAATTCTGGTTTTGTTTGAATGCTGGAGGTTTAGTTTATTTGTCCAATAAAATGGTGATGGTATTAGGTGGGTAATTTAGAGATCCCTTGCTGAGATTAGAGTGGTTTTTTGTTAAGTTCCGGTAAAACACATGCAAGAGAGAAAACAAATATCCTAGGTACCTTATAACAAGGCTATGAAGAAAATCTGTGTTACTTCAGGGGTTCAGGTATTGAACAGAGACCTGAATAATATGTGAAATTCACATGCTGAATGAGATAGGTTCTATGAGATTAAACTAAAAACAATCAGTGAGCAGAAAGAAGAAAATTGTTTTTAAAAGATTTAAGATAAATCAGAAAGTGAGAACAAATCTACCACCAGTAAAAACAAATCTCTTAAGATCATGAAGCTGAAGGAAAAAACCCACCTTGTCAGCCTAAACCCTGCCTTTAGCCATAACTGCAAATACCTGAGCCTGTCTCTTTTCCCCACCATTTCTCTGCCCTTGTGATGGTGGTAACCATGTAAGTCTAAAGATCTCAATTGAAAATCAGATTTTGGCAAGAAAGATGGAATGTCCTTTCAGTCCCTTGAGATGAAACACGCTAGAAACAGAGAGTTCCTCACAAAACTCCCACTGGGGCAATATCTGTTGTCATTGCTGTTCATTTTATTTTTTCACCTTGGAAAAGTGACTGGGGAAATTAAAAAAGACAGATTTGGTGCCACTGAAAGAGATGACTGTGCACCTAAAAGTGAGGCCTATCATCACATGCTGTTTGGTATATATTGTTATTTTGCCTCATTAATACTCTACTGTGCTGTAGATTGCAGACCACAATGGGACAATGTGTGAATAATTTTGAAAGCCAAATGTTTTTCTGCAGAAGTGGGAATCTACCTTACACATATCTGCATATCCTGATTTTCCAGTAATTGTAAGACAAAGCACAAATCTTTTGATGACTTCAGTTCTGTATCATGACATTCCTTTACAGGATTTACAAGATTATCCCAGTTTACTGACTAAGATTGCAAGTATTGCAGTACTAATCCTGCTATAACTATTTCTGGAACACTGGAGAAATTCTGCTCTTGAAATCATTGAGTGTATAATTCATTCCATCATGTGGTAAGTATGCTTTAGTTACTCTGTACCATACTGCAGCCAAGAAAAAGAAAAGTGTTTTGAAATGTAGCATGTGTAGAGAATGTAAAATTGTTATTAATCATGTCTTCTTCATGTGCTAAACTGTATGTTTGATATACTTAATTCTATACTCTAAGTATAAAGGCATGCAGGCAAAACAGATGCTGATTTCTGTATCTACAGCCTGATCCGTCACCTAATTGCTTGAAGAAAAGGCTAGTTTTCAGTACTTCTTTGTTGTAGCACTGGTCTGTGTTTTACGTTCTGCCCATCTTAAAGGAGAAAGACTGGAAGCCACAGTGGGGTGCATACTCTTGATCACGTGCTCCCTTACCTTTTTCACTAGCTTTGTCTCCACGACTGCAGTTGCAATACCAGAGCACAAGGCCAGATCTCAGTTCTGCTTGTGCTGCATGCTGTATGATATCATCACCTTTTATCACTCTAAACTTACTGTTTTCTGAGTCAAATCTTAATAATATTTAGCTTCAACTATCTTTTTATTTCCCTTAGGATTTTGCCTTTTAGTATTCTACACATTATACTTTATAGACATGACCTGTTTCAGAGTTGATGTCTTAACACCACCTTGACCTAGCTGCTTCTGTTGTCCTGCTGCCCAGGGAATTCTAAGAACCACAGTGATACATTTTTTTTCTTTCTTTCTCTTTGGTATACTGGAATATCCTAGGGAAAAACCACTTGTATTTTCCAGTCTTATTATACCAGTGAAGTGTTGCAGCTGAAATGCAGCTCTGTCTTCTGAGTAGCAGCAGCACCATGTTGGGGTGAGGACTACTGGAAAACCCAAGCCCTCTGTTAGGAATGTTATTCTTTGGGGTGGCTCCAGGAGACAATGCCATCATATTGCCTGGGGTCCTTGTTACACATCTCTGCTGGCCCAGCTGGCTGCAAAATTACTTCAAGGACACCAGGGCTTTATGATGATGCTACCCCTCTCATTAATTTACTGGGCCTTGTCCTGGAGGATCTTTGCTAATTGAAGACTTTTATTAGTGGTCTGTAGTATGGCAATGCTTGTTTATCTCCCATTGAAATGGATTCTTTCTTTTGGGTCTTATGTCTGAGTTAAGGACAAGGATTTGGAAGGTTCCTTCTTTGGGGCTATTGCTGATCCTCTACAAGTGAAATTGTCCCAGGTGAGCTCCCCCACCTCCATCCTGTCCTCCCTTTTATTTTTGTATAGGCCCTCAAAGGAGAAAAAAATTCTTTATGAATATCCTCAGTGAGGAATAAACAGGAAGAGACAGTAACCTCTAAAAGTTTATAAAGTCTTATATGATAAAAGCATCAAAGAACAGTGGAAGAGGTGTCTGCCTTGATAGAAAACTACACAGTTACAGTTTTCCATTAGTTAACAGCTTCCAGCACTGAATGCCTTAAATCAGCTTTTAAAGTAGCAAACAGTTGAGTGCTTTTTAAAATTTAACTTTAATCACTAGATATTGGCTCTATTCCCAGCAAAGAAGCAAACAAAATAACTTGTTTGTGGGCTCTAAAAAAATTCAGATTTGCTTTCTGATGCTTGATTTCTACTTGGGGGAAAAATAATAATTCCTCAAGTCATCAGTTTCATTCTGAGATTAAATGGAATAAAGACTGAATCCTCTCTGGGATGCTTCTCTGCCCTTGCTCTTCCTTGTTTTCTGCAGGGTGTGTGGATATTGGAGATGTGGGCTGGAACCCTCACAGTGGTGTTTCTAAGCATGAAACAGGATTTGTTTTATGTGCCTGCAAGGCAGCACAAAGGCTGAGCATGGTGAATAGTATGATGGTCTGGGAGGACTGGGGAGGGCACAAGGCCAGCCTGGTGCAATCTTGCCCCTGGTGCCTACTGGTTGGACTAAGGAATGATGAAATTTTCATGCTACGTATTCATGTATCAGTACATGGTGGCCTTCCAGATGGATTCCAGTTATGGGCTCTCCAGTACAAGGTGGATGTACTGGAGATAGTCCACTGAAGGACAGTTAAGAGGATTAGGGGACCAGAGCATCTCTCCTAAGAAGAAAGTCTGAGATACCTGGGATTGTTCAGGCTGAAGAGATGGCTTGAGGGGATTTTAATAATCTATGAGTACTGAAAGGAGGGCACACAGAGAATGGAGACACATTCTTTTCAGTGGTGCCCAGTGGCAGGACCAGGGGCAGTGGGCACAAACTGAAACACTCTTATTGCTGCTGGGGTGACTGGGCACAGGTTGCCTGGAGATCTTGTGGAGTGCTTAGTCTTGAACATAATCAAAAGTCCTCTGGACATGTACCTGGGCAGCTGGCTCTACATAGCCTTGTTTGAGCAGGGAGATTGGACCAAATGACCTCCACAGATCCCTTCCAACCTCAACTATTCTGTAATTCTGGGATTTGTACTAGTAAATAAAAAGATCCCTGACAGTTCTTTGGCTCTTAGGCAAGTGGTATGCCATAGGTCATGCTCATACCAGCTGAATTCTCTTTCTCCTGCTGAACACAGTGCCTTTGTCTGTGCTGTGTCCTGGAGCAATCTGGACCTCCTGAGGGGTCAGAGTGGCTGATACATGGCCAAAGCCAAAACTTTGCCTGGCAGTGTACCAGTGTGCTGGACTGTATCCATGACTGTGGGACTGTGTTGAGCCTATGGCCAGTGCATGTTTGATTTGCTAATAAAAACACAGCCTATCAAACCTAGTCTCCATAGTCCAACCACATGAAAGGAAATCATCATAATAATCAAGAGATTTTATGTATAGGTTTTTTCCCTCTGCATTTGTTCATCATTCATAGACATTGAAAGCATCCTGCACTCTGCCTTGCCTTACGACTCTTTTGACTCCCACTGCAACCTGTGCTTCCTGGAGCTTTCCTGATCCTGATCCTGTCCAGGGTTTTTTCCTGTGCTTTCACAAATCATCATTCGGTTCAAGGGATTTTACTGGAAATTTGGTGCTGAGGCATCTGTTTTCCTTAACAGATACCTGAGGCTGTGTAGCTCTACCCGGGGACTTAGTACATGGTTTCTGCTGCGTGGGGAATTGATTGCAAAGGTGTGAAGAAAGTCAATTACATTCCTAATGGGTGCTTAATGTGGAGGCTAATGCTGGCACAGCTTCCCAGCTGCTGCTTTCACTGCAGGGAGAGGGGAGGGGAGAAATCCAGGAAGAGAAAGACAATGAAAAGAAACCGTGGGAAAACTAGACAAATACAAAAGCAGGAGGAGCACAAGAAAGAATAAAAAGAAGAAGGAAATATTATAAAGACAAAGTAGTTCTAGGAAGAAACCTGTGTCTAGCAGAACAGAGAAAGGAAACAGAGCAATGTTGTGAAATAAACAGAAAAATAGAAGGAAAAGGAAAAAAGAATAATGTGTTCTTTCTTGAAATTCTTTTTCCTACTAGCACTGCTCTAAGAACTGTATAAATAGCCACATCCCTAGATTTGTGTTTTGCAGTAGTTGTATTACACATTTTATAGCTTTCAACAGTATTCTAGATGAAGCAGAAGGAGCTTGTGGCATTTTTCTTCCTTTGTGTTCCCCAGTGCCCTCTCAACATTTCTTATGTTCTGCTGACAGAAGACAGTAGGGTTACTTGGCACCCTTCACCCACTAGATTAAGTACAAATGCATTTTGGCAGTGATTCCTGGTAAACTGCATATGTTTTGCACATGGCTTCTTCCCTGTAAAGTTTTGGGCAATATTTTGCTAGTTTTTTCTCTCATTTATGTTTCCTTTCCCTGTGCAGCTGGAATGTGTGAGCATGAGCATTGGTATAGTGCTTATCTTTTGCTAATGTACTGTATGTTTAAAGCTCACCCACACTGATAAGTATTTTTGCCTTCCTCTTCTTTGCCTTATCTGCAGAATCTTTTCTTCCTGTGTTACAGACAAATATAGGTTAGAAGCTTCTGCACAAGGCAACATGTTTTACCAGGCACCAGCAAGGCACTGAGAAAATGACAGTTACGTTTTTTCAGTGCACCGATTCCACACTATTTGCAACCAGGCTGTGTACCCTTCTCATTTTTGAAGAGTGTGTGAGGTTTTGATTCTTTGAAGAAAGGGGAAAACAAAGAGATTATGTATTTGCTTATGATTCCAAACCTCTCATGCAGCCTGTGTTGTGCACAAGCTCTTTTTTCAGTGCTGATCCAGTCTGTTTTTGGAGCCTGGTTTTCAGTCTGTTTTTGTGGTTATCTCCTTCTTTCTCCATTTTTCACTGCTCGCTTGGCCAAGGAACAATCAACTCAACACCTTTGCACAGATAGTTCAAATCCAGGGGATCTACAGATAAGGATGGCCTTCAGGGAATGTCTTCCTTGTACCATTTCAAACACTGCTTCTATGGTGAAAAAATGTTACGAGCTACAAAGTGATGTCTTTTAGTCCTGAGAGATGTAGGCAAGGAATTCTGACTGATACTCTCTGTCCCTTAAACAAAGAGGAGTTCTCTGTATAGCTCACTTTTAGTACATAGATTTTAGGAATCCATATTTTGATAAGATGCTTCACTTTCACCATCTTTATCGCTCATTTGCACTTTGAGTGGTATAGCAACAAAAAAAATATGAAAGCTTCTCACTTCCCAAGCTATTCCTTATGTAACTTTTAAGAGTACTAAATGAATATTGGTAGCTCATCATATCTGAGCTTTTATTGAAGGAAGGGACTACTTCATTAACTGTCTAGCTCTAAGATTTCTTGCTGGCATTGTTAGACCAAAACCGTTGCATGGTTACACTAAATCTTCCTTATACTATGTTGTTGTTCTCCTTGAAGAATCTTCAAGTGCCTAATAGGATTATTTTCTGATGCGCATGCTTGTTTGAAAGGATCGCCAGCTGTCCTGGAAATGCAGTCCCCTCCAGTGTGGTGATTAGCAATGCGCAGGCTTCTGCTGTTTTCCTGTCCTGGTTGTGTTACCTGGGAAATGTAACAACAGCATAGGAAGACAAAAAGTCTGTCACACCAGCAGAGATGCAAAGGTGCCTGTACTGGCATGGCCTGAGAATATGTGTGGGCTGGAATGCATGTGTGGGACAGCTCTTCCTGCCCATGTAGTGTGAAGGGAAGGAGGTGGCCAGGACACCTCTGGTCTTACTTGTGTAGCTGCGGACACTGTGACTCGTTCTGCTGATGTAGCCAAAGACAATGTGGAGTAACTTGGCAGGTGAGAACACATTCCAGACCTGCTCCAAGAGGTGCTGAGCTGTAGTTAGAGGGTCAAAAATGCCACAGAGTGTCTTTGAGAGTTTGGGGTTTATTTGTCTTTGGACCATATTATATTTATTAATTTTACTAAATAAGTAATAGCCCACTGGAAAAAATATACATATTTGGCTAGGAAATGGTTGTCAAAAGCATACAAGCATTTCAAACTCACTCCCTCTGGGACAAAATTGGACCACAAACTCCTGTATTTTTTAACTCTCCTACTCAAAACCTGACAAAGTGGTTTGTTCTTGCTGTATTTAAATATAAAGGAATGAGAATTCTTGCAGAATATAGTTGCTACTGCCAATAATTTCCCTTGAATCTTTCCACTGTACTCAGTGGAAATTATGCCAAGCCTTTTTAAGGCACATAGCAGATTGTGGGACCTATCACTCCTGATATTTGAATTTATTTTGTTTCTATCAAGTATGTATGTTGCTATGAAAAAATATCTGTTAATTGTGTCTTTCCCAGAAAATGCAGTTCTGATGAGGCCTGTACATAATTCTTGATTGTATTACTTTCTAAGTCAACACCTTAATGGAAATAACACTTTGAAGATTTGCAGTAAACAGATGTACTAGACAAAGAGTTGAAGGCAGTTAGAAATGTGGTGGTCTGACCAGCCATGAATGTATTGTAGATCTCTGGGTAAATTTGATGCTACAGGCTGATTACAGTAGCTGCATCACTTTGTTTTCAAATGACAGTCCTCTTCTATACTGTTGGGGTTTTTACTTCGTTCTCTTTTGTTTGTTAGCTGGTGTTTGTTTGTTTTTTTTTTAACAGAAACAATTTACATTGCTAGTGTATTGAAAATTACTTGAAGCTAAGTAACAAGCATTTTATGGCTTCTTTTTTTTAAATTTACTTTCACAGCATTAAAACATAAGGATATGACTGAATAATTCATATTTGTTTTACTGAGGTATTCTCACAGGCAATCAAAAGCTTTCTTAATGGTTTGCTTAGACAGTGATCAGATTGCCTAGACAGTCTCTGCTTGGAATCTTTGATTTGCAGTGCCCTACCAATGTGCTAATGTGGTTTTCTTTCTAGCTGTCTCTGTCATACAAAATCATTTCCCTACCTATAAACTCATAAATACTTTTTCTTCTTTGGCTCTGTCAATTCATATGAATATTTCCTGCTGCTGCAAGTGGTATTGATCTGCATGGTTGTATTTGAGAACATCCTTTTCTCTTTGACTTTGCCACTGATATGCAATCATCTAAAGAAAAACTCTACTTAATTTACATGCGTTTCTCTGCTGGAGACCAGTCATATCTATATGCTATTATGCATCTTATTCTAGCTATATCTTCCTACCTGCACTGTCTGACCATATTGGTTTTATGAGGGAAGATTTCGGTATCAGGGTGGCTACAGGGTTGAATTCTGTGAGAAGGGACCAGGAGCTGCTCCTGTATTGGACAGAGACAGTTCCAGCCAGCCCTTAAATGGACCCACTGCTGCCCAAAGGTGAGCCCATCACTGGTAGCACTGGTGTGATACATGTTCAAGAAAGAGTAAAAAACATTGTGCAGCAGCTGTGAGAGAGGAATGATTTAAATGGAAGAGGAACAGTCCTGCAGCACCAAGGTCAGGTAAGGAGAGGGAGGAGGTGTTCCAGCCACCGGAGCAGAAGTTTCTCTACTGCCTGTGGCAAAACCATAGCCAAGCAGGTTGTGTCCCTGCAGCCCACAGAGTAGATGGATGTGTTCTGAAGAAAGCTGCAGACCATGCAGAGCCCACACTCTCCTGGCAGGAGGTGAAACGCATGTAGAGGAACACACACAGGGTCTGTGATCCATGGGGGGACCTCACTGGAACACTGTTCCTGAAGTAATGTACCCTATAGAAAGGGCCCATGATGAAGCAGTTCCTGAAGAACTGCAGGTCATGAGAAAGACCCACACTGGAGGACTTAGTGAAGGACTGTATCCTGTGGGAGGGATCCCATATTGGAGTAGGGAACAGTGTGAGGAGGAAAGGGCAACAGAAATGAAGTGTTATCAACTGACTGTAACCCCTGTTCTCCATTCCCTGGCATCTCTCAGGACAGGGCAAGTGGTAGAAGAGTTAGGAGTGAAGTTGAGCCTGGGAGTGGAAGGAAAATGGGTTTTATTTCATTCTAATTTATTTCTTGGGAGGAGGGGGGAGTGTGGGGTGATATTCTTTTCACCATCCTACTCTATTTTTAATTGTCAATGAAGTAAATTAATCTTCCCAAGCCAAGTCTGTTTTGACTGTGATGGTAATTGTTGAGTGATGTCCCTGTTCTTAACTCATAAGATTTTTCATCTTGTTTTCTCCTAGTCATGCTATGGAGGGGGTGTGAGAGAGTGGCTTGGTGGATACCTCGTCCTTCAACCAAGGTTAACCAATCACCTTTACCTGAAATTGTCCCTTGTGGTCTTTTGGGCAGACCCTAATTAGGGTTTTACTTTATTGAGTATTTACAAAGAAATGTAACCAGATGTCAAGAGAATATGAATTCTTTCTCACTCCCTAGTTTGCACTTTGTATTTGAATACACAGGGAAGATGAACAAAAACTTGTGGATTCTGGCACTCGATTTGATCTTGTGTAAAATCTGACAACCCCCTCCTAACTTCCAGCTGTTGAGCAATAAGCAGAACAATGTGGCTATGAAAGGGCTTCTTCCTAAAGCATTTATATCTGTTTCAGCCAGAAGTCTACCTTTGTCTACCTACTGGAACTAATTATCTGGGCTGAAATCTCATCTTATTCTGATGCATTTTTTAAATCCTCTCAGACGCTCAATGAATGACATTCCTTTCACTTTCTTTGACATTCTCATACACGGCAATGAGCAGTGGTGGTGCAATGGTTGTTGACACATTAACTGCTAATAGTAATGTCTACTTTAGGCTGAGACAACCATGTAATTTCTTAGATAAGATGAGATGAAAACTATATTTTAAAAGGGGTCTCTGTTCCCAATAAGCTATATTTGCTTGCAACAAAGGCAGTGTGCCAAAATACTGTCTGAAACAAAAATGTCCTCGTATTGCTTGGTGGGGGAAGATTTGCTGTTCCAGGCAAACAAATTGCTAATGTTGTATATCTGAATCACAGCCTTTTTCTGCTGAAAAATAAGCTTTGTAGACGTATGTAATTAATGAAACCTGAAAAGTCTGCTTCTTCCCTTGCAAGTCTTGGAATGGAATGAGAGGATATCCACTGCCTTTCTCCTATTCCCATTAGCTCAGGCTAGACTGAGGCTTGTAAATCCAAATATCTCCATTTGCCACTCAAATTGCAGAGCAAGGGATTCCATTCAGTGGGCAGTCTGAGCAGCAGAGACAAAAAAAATCTAAATGCCTCTGTGTCTAATTTGCTGTGAATTCTCGAGTGCCAAGTAAAGGCTGAGCCAAACAACATTTTCAATAGGAAGAGCTAAAAATCAAGCTCAAATGAGTCTGCAGAACAGGTCTGCACCTGGCTTATCTTCCCATCAGTGAAATCCAGTCCCTCAATGACATGTCCATGGTCTTTACACAGTATCAAGGTAGAATGAAGTGCTTCAGCTGGGATAATTTCTTGCTGTGCCATGATGTAGTCTAGCTGGCTGTTGCCTGTTGTCAAATGCTGAAAACAGAGGCTCATTTTTGGAAGTACCTTATTCCTGTGTACTAGCAGGTATTTCCATGTCTGAAAGCTACCAGCAGGAAATTACTGCTGCTGCTGAATGGACAGAGAATGAGCATATGGCAGGTGAAGCAATTTGTTGCAGGATTCTGCCTAATTTAATTGCACAGCTACATGCAAGAATGAGGCATTAAATCTGAGGCTCTAACATCATCAGAGAACTTCCACTTGTGATGTTGGTGTGAGCTAATGGCTTCAGTCGCTTGAAACTGAGCACATTTTGATAAAAAGTGAAGGAATGAGAGGAAGGTAAAGTGGGCTGTTTTGTATGAAAGCACTAATATGCTCCAGAAGTCATGGTGGAGACTTTTACATATCCAGTTCACTCCCAAGTGACTTGATTTTAATAGCCTGTCCAAACCAAATTGATATTCCTTTCAAGTCCTTCAGAGTATTCAGATTCCACAAGCATTTGTTATGCAACCTAATTAATATGGCTGTACTTAATCCAAAGAATAAATTGATGAAGTTTTACAAAGGCTGATACTTGATAGCAAAACCATTGGTGTTTCAAATAAAACAAGTACAGAAAGTCACAAACACATTAATTTTCTAAGAGAATAATTACAAAAGACATGAGCAGTGCTCAGTGACCTTTTATGTTATATCAGACCATTGTTTAGAGTAGAAACTGTTTGACTGTATTAGGTCTGAGTATGGTGCAGCCACTGGCCTCATATCTAACTTTCTCAGGCAGATGCTTCAGAGGAGCAAGGGAGCTGAATTCCCTTTCCCAATTTGTACTACCCAATGCAGTGTGGGAAAGCTCCTCACACAACTTTCTATCTCAACCAGCAAGTATGGAGTGACTACATCAGTAGATGAGGAAGAGTTAAGGGTGTCATCTATCTGGACTCATATAAATAAGGCCTTGGACACAGTCTCACACAACATCCTTCTTGCTAAACTGGAGATATGGATTTGATGGGTGGACTGTTCAGTGGGTTAGGAATTGGCTGGATGGATGCATCTGGACAGTAGTGATCAGTGGCCCAGTGCCTGGATGGAGACCAGAGATCAGTCATGTCACCCAGGGGTCCATATTTGGACCGGTACGGTTTACTATTTACATCAATGGCAAAGTGGGATTGAGTGTATCCTTGGCAAGTTTGCCAATGACCCCAAGCTGTGAAGGTGTGATTGACACGTGAGGAGTGGGACGCCATTCAGAGGAACCTGGACAAGCTTGAGGATTGGGCTTGTGTGAGCCTTCTGAGTTTCAACAAGACCAAGTGAAAGGTGCTGCACCACAGACCAGGCAACCCCTGGTATCAGCACAGGCTGGGGGATGAAGAGGTTGAGAGCAGCCCTGGGAAGAAGGACTTAGGGGTCCTGGTGGATGAGAGGCTGGACATGAGCTGGCAGTGAACTTGCAGCCAAAAAGCCAAACGTGTCCTGGGCTGAATCCAGAGCAGCGTGGCCAGCAGGGCAAGGGAGGGGATTCTGCCCCTCTGCTCTGGTGAGACCCCACCTGCAGTGCTGTGTGCAACTCTTGGGTCCTCAGTACAGGAAAGACCTGGAGTAGTTAGTGCAGATCTATAGGAGGACAACAAAAATGATCAGAATTTTTGTTTTTTTCCTCTCCTATGAGGAAATGCTGAGAGTATTGGGATTGTTCAGCCTGGAGAAGGGAAGGCTCTGGGGACCCATTACTGGCACCTTTCAGTACTTAGATGCAGACAAACTTCTTAGTTGGACCTGTTGCAATACAAAGGGTAATAGTTTGAAAGTATCAGAGGGTAGATTTAGAGTAGATATAAAAATTCATTTATGATGTGTGTGGTGAAAATGCAACAGGTTGCCCAGTGACATGGTGATGCTCTATTCATGGGAATATTAGAGATCCAATTGGGTGAAACTGAGCAACCTGATCTAGTTGAAGATGTCTCTGTTCATTGCAGGGAAGCTGGACTAAATGCCAGCCCAAGTGATTCGGTGACTCTGGTCTATATTTTATCTTTAACTATGTCTGGAGTCTTTTCTCTAAACAGTTATTTGAGTATTTTACTATGTTAGCTTGGAATGTTCACTGTGACTTGTCTCAGTGGTCCTACATCAGCTGTGGAGCATTTATATTTTGTGGGGTGCTGTTCTGCTTGCCACACAGGTAAGAGACATGGTGGAGTGCACCACACAGCTTCCTTCCGCTTTCTGCCTCTTTAAAGAAAGGGAAGGGGATATGGTGTCCACCTGGGTCTCACCCCACATAAGATCAAGGCCTACTAAAATCCTGAAGATGGGAAGCATGGCTGTCATGGTTTGACACTGGCGCAATGCCAGCCACCCCCATGAAAATGCACCTCCCTAAATAATTGCTGTGAGATGTGATCAGGAACAGAGCAGAGCAGGCCCAAGCTTAATAACAAAGAGAAAAAACTTTATTAAACTACTACTACTATAAAACACAGACACTAAATCCTGGATGAAGACCTTCCAAAACACTCCTCCTCCTCTCACCCAATTTCCAAACAAACCCACAGTGAGACACCACTCAGGATTCCCGATCAAGTTGCCATCTTTCAGATAATCAATACTCAGTCCCTCAAAGGAGAGAGAAGTCTCTCTTGCACCACAGACTCCCCCAGGAAACACAACTGCCACCTTTGTGTTTCCATGTCACACATGGCAACTGCCTGGAGAAAATCTGCCATGATGACACTCTCCTTTCCATGTCACAGTGCTCTCACCACTGTGCATGGACAAACTGCTCATACGGTTTCTTTTCAAGGATGCTTTGCCAAGGACCAAAGAAAAACAACAGTCCAGTTTCTCATCTTGGGACTACAGTCCCAACCCCCCCCCCCGTTTTCCCCTGGGGCCGAGGGTCCAAGAACAGAGATCTTCTTCTCTTCTTCTTCTCTGAAGACAGAGGGCCTCTCCACACCTTCAGTTTTCCTCTGTTCTCTCTACTGCTCTGTTGGTAATCACTGAAACAGGTCTCTTTGCCCACCACTGCATCCCCCTAAATGCAATCTATGTTGCAGGAGAATTTGATTCAGTCTATGGCTAACAAGAAAAGTCCAGCCACAGGCCACTCTATCATCTCCTCCCACTCAAAAATTTCTCTTCCAGCATCTCAGATCCCAGACTGTCTCTCTTCCACTTCAAATCGAAGAGGAGTAATATTTTACAAAGCCTTAATTTCCCAGGAAAGGGTTAAAAGTTCAGACTCCCTGGACGGCTGATATCTCTGCCCAGAAGCCAATTCCCAAGGCCAAGGCTGGGCACCTTCTCTCTCCCCCCCACCTCCTTCTCCTCCGCCAGCAATATTACAGGTGCCGTCCGGACCCTCTGTCTCTTCCCTCTGCTGGGGGGGAATGACAAGGCATCTCTGCTTCTCTCCACCCTTCCGTCCACAGGAGCTGGCTTGGTTCCAGTCCTTCTACCCCTCGGCTCACCTCGACCAGGCCTCATGGCTCCCCCTCCCCCACCCAGCCCGTGGCTGGGCAGGGGAGGTCTGCACTGCACTCTGACCGGAACCAAAGAGAGCGAGCTCTTGGGAGTTCTTGCTTTTACCCCGCTGTGTTCTCAGAGGCGTGTCCATACCTTCAGTGGTCACTCCAGGTGCCAGTATCCAAACCTGACCACTGATTGGTTTGACCCAACTTCCTGAAAAAAATCACTTTCCATGTCAAACCACGACAATGGCCATTCTCTGCAATTTAGCATAATCTGTGAGAGCTGTATGTTTTCCAGTGAAACACTCTTCAGATTCCATGGCACAATGTCTATGGCACTTACTGGGGAAGCAGTACAACATCCAAGAATTGAGTTGGCCTTGAGTTGCTCCCAGGACATGTCCATGGTAGACTGAGATTTCTGCCCGTGAGCAGAAATATGTCCCTGGAGCAGCAGGAGCTTATGCTTTTCTATAAGGGAGAAAAAGATGGGTGTTTCAGCATGGCAGGGAGCAAGCACAACTGCAGCATAGGTAAGGGCAGGAGCCTTGAGAAAAAGCTCAGCAGAGCTTCTACTCAAACTCCTTGCAGCTGAGCTCCAAGGCTGACCAAGGCTTCTCAAACAGCTCTGTCTTCTCAGGAAGATGGAGTTCAGTGCAGGCAGCTCAGCTCCCCGGATGAATACCATGGCGTGCTTCAGACACTGTTCTTTGCAAGCAGATGCTCACAACTTCAGACTGGGGTAATAGTGCTGCTTCAAGGGACTAGCACGTACCCAAACTGCTTTGAAATATTTTCTGAGGCTGTATCTTGTTGGGGAAGATGCTGAGTATTAACACCAGTGATAATCTGGCATTGAGCCATGGCTGGGACATGAGGGCACTACCAGTCCTTAGTCTCCCTGACCAGCCTCACCTAGGGCCTCCACCCATACCTTCTGCCTGTAATCCCAGGAGCTCCATTTAAGCTGGGGCTCAGCACTCACTCCTACTCTGAGATATGTAACAGGTATACCTGGTTCTAGTCTTGTCTCTGGTCCTGCTTCTTAGAGCGTTTCTGGGTCAACATTTTAGGTGCCTTTGTCCCTAGTGCTTTCTTTTGGATGGATATTGGACCCATTTTGCAGCATTAATTCTAGCCCTGTTTGGCCTGATCTGCTGTATGTGTTTCCAGGTCATACCCTGGACCTGGTTCATTACCTTGCTTTGTCTGAGACTATAAATAGACTCTGGTATTATCACCATGCCTGCCTGCTGTGTTCAAACCCTCTGGAAACATGCCCTGATGAGTGAGGGCACTTCCAGTGTTGTGGTCACCTTTGGTTCCTGGCTTATTATGCCTTGTGGAGCTGCTCTCCTCTTGCTGCTCTCATACAAATAAAATGAAATTGCAGGGCTGTCAGTTTTATTCTCCTTTTTTTCCCCGTGAGTGCAGGAATAAACAGTCCAAATAATTTAGGATGTCCTTCTTTATAAAAAGAATAAGAAAATCTACAGTGACTCTAAGTGAAGGATAAAAGATAATACTAAATAAGAGTAACAAACGTTTAAATTGCTACATACTCACTGCTCTGAATATAGTCTGATATTCATATCTGAATATGATATTTGCTTTTATATACTTACCAAAATTCTTTGGCAATAGGTTTATGACAGCACTGTGTACTCCAACAGTCTCTTTCAAGCAATATTTTTTTCTGTTTTTTTATTCAGCTGTGAAGATTCCCTGCAGGAAGCCTCTCTGAACTATGGTAGCTATGGTCCAGAAGGAAAAAGAGCCCTTCAAGAATAAAATAAGGGATGAGATACTTCATTCTACTTCTGTAAAAGGTAATGATAATTATTATGGAAAGAGCTTGTACTATACTGAAGGAGATTAGGTTGTTTTTTTTTTTTTTTTAATAATAATAAAAAAAAAGGCTAAAGCTGGCAGATCCTGGATCCTGCAAGGTAAGGAGGATAAGAAGGATGAGTCTGTGGTGTAGGCTCACAGGGGATGCCGACCATACAGTAGATCATAATGCAAACACACAGTAGACTCCTTTCATTTTTGACTGTTGTGTTTGTTTGTGTTTTATTTTTTAGTGCTGAAAAATTTTCAATGATTTTTAAAAAATTGTTTCCTATTGTGCAAAGCTTGCTTATTGTTCAGTTGTTCAAAACAGCAACCTAGTTTATGCCTTCAGTTTTGAGCTTTGACTGTAAGCTGTGATGGACAGGATAATGGTGGTAAAGCTTGTTTCTGAAGTAACCTCTAGTCTTCAAGTGCTAAAAGAGAAGCAAGAAAATATACCAAAGATTTTAAAATGCTGTTTCCATGACATTAAGCTCAAGTAGAATTAACTGAAAAAAGAATGGCCACGTGCTGAACGAGAATGTGCTCAGAAGGGCAGTTGCTTTGTACCAAAAATTGCACTGAGAGGTTTGCAAAGATAATTAGCATTTTTGCGTTACTGAAGTTGAGGGGTAAAGCAGAGTTGGGCTATGTACAGCTTATTGCACAAAAGAACTTGTACTGATACGGGAATGTTGTTGTTTTCCACTGCAAAAGGTTTATACTGGACTTTGAGACCGTGACAACGACTGTACTCTGTATCACTATAGCTTAAGCTCTACAACCCAGTCCCTGTGATTTTTGCCAGTAAAACTGACATTGTGTGAGGAAATCCTGCAGCTCATCATGTCTCCAGGCTAATGTCTATATTAGCTTCTCTACTGCAAATTTTTAGGGAGTGATTAGTGTCCAACAAATTTGCTTTACAGAAAAAGGTGGGAAATTCTAGTGATGGTGAAGGACTCAGACGTCTTTTAAGCATTTGCTTTAGCAACCTCAAATATACTTTAATGCTCCAAACGGAAAAGCACAGGCCAGGAGCATTGCAGAAATCCAGAACCTTAACTTAAATTATGTGACAGGAAATCCTTGGTGAGACTGAGTATGGAACCCTCACAGGGCCTTCTCCTGTGCAGGAGAAGGAGATAACTTGTATGGAATGCAAGGAGAAAGGGCAGTTGTGGAAAGGACATAAAGAATGGCAGAGCAAAGATGGGTTTGGGGAATACCGGGGGATTTTGAAGTAAGAAGTTCCCAATGTTCTAGGAATATGAACCTTATGTGGGAAAGATTTAGAGAGTTTCTGAGAGAGACTTAGGGGTGTAACTGGTGAAGGGGAGAAGCTGGTGTATAGCAAATGGGCTTCCACATGGGCATCCCTCCACAAGAGGGAGGAGGTGAAGGTAAGGGAATCTTCTTGAGAAGAGGTAGGAAAAGGTTTGTTACAGGAGAGGACTGTGGCATAAGCAAGACTTTTTCTGGGAGACTTAATGGGAGCAAATTCTCCCTCTAACTTGATGGACAAAAAATTATTTTGGTGTGAAGTGCATGAGCACAGGGTATCTTGATTTCAGAAACTGGATTTTGAAACAGGGGTCTGGTCTGGTCATCCTTCTCCACTGCTGAGGACACATCTGGAGTGCTATACCACAGTCCTGGGTTTCATGGCCTAAGAGACAAAAAGCCATATTGGAACAAGTCTAGTGAAGGACCATAGGTATGAATCAGGCCTTGGAGCACCTGTCATCCAAGGAGAGGCTGAGAGCTGGAACTGTTTAGCCTTGGGAAAAGAAGGCTCAAGGATAACTTATCAAGTATTTTATAAACATTTGGTGGGAGAAGAAAATATAGAGGTAGACTCTTTCCAGTGCTTTAAAGGACACGAAAACAAGACAGGGGGAAATGACTGAAAAATGAAATAGAGGAAATTGCACTTGAATGTAAGAATAGTCTGTTTTGCTTCTAAATTGTAATCAAACACTGAATAAGCTGCTCAGAGGTTGTGGAGTCTCTGTCCTTAATGATCCTCAAAGCCTGAGCAACCAGCAGCAGTCCACCCTGCTTTGTGTAGGGTGTTTGGAGCCTCTACCCTCAGCTGTGCTCTGACTCTGCAAGTGTGTTGTGCATATCTGTTTTCTACACTTGAGCATTTTAAAGCTTCTTGGGAAGGACCTCGAGAAAACACAGTGAACAAGAAGACAACCTGAAACCTTATCAATATGAATGGGAGCTTTCCTCCTGAATGAATATATTTATTTCCTTCATTATGAAAATCATACTTGAATTATAGATAAACAAATGGTAATATGCAGCCCTCATAGGGAATGGAAAATGGTTTGGGAAATGGATATTACTGTGTTCTTATGAATCCTTTATTCACCTAAGTGAATTTGTGAGTGTTACTCACAGTAAATTGCTTATGAGCAAATTCGATATAGTTAAGTCAATGTCTGCAGAATCTGGGAATTGGAGGACACATTCCTGTCTCTGATTTACTCATCAACCTCCCTTTGGCTTAGCAAGGGTGGCATTTCAGTCATGATTTTTCTGACTAATAGCACACTTTACGGAATACACTGAACAAATTAATAACATAATAAAAAAGTAATTCAGAGTTCAGTTTACCTTCATGGTCACTAAGGAATCATGTCTGGACTTGGATAAATACGGGAAATCCACTATATTTGTTAGAGGAGAATGAGAATTTTTCTCTTAAGGAGGTAATCTACTCCATATTTATGAATATCAAAGAACTGCTGAAAATACAGGAATTAAGAGTGGTGCTGTTGTGGATTAGAATGTAGGTGAAGCCTTTCAGTGGGACACGTCAGATGACAGTATCACCTACATAAATTTTAAATTAGTCCAGTGTACTCTGGGCCCTAAATGTTATGTGACTGATTTGAACAGAACCTAATTGTTTGGTGGTTTTTTTTACTTTCTTCTTTATCTTTTCACCTGCCTACAGGTCTTGCTTTAATATTATGCAATTGGAAGTGCACACAGCATGAATAAAATGAGTTCTGATTTACAAAATCCCTTTGTTTGTTATTGCTTAAGAATCCTGATGAGCAGTAGCAAGCCAGCTTTTAGATGGGTGGCAGCTGTAGTGAGAAAGAACTAATTGGGAAGATAGAGACATTCTTTAGCAAAATTAGTGCCAAGTAGAGTTCTGCTCTGGCAGCAATTTTTAGCTTTGTTTTTTTTATATAAAAGCATCAACATTAAGGTACTTCAATAAAGAAATATTTCAGTGGATTTTTTTCTGATTAATTCCAGAGTCCTTTAATGGCAAAGATGTTCATAACAGCTGGGTCACTTGGGGGGTGGGGGGGAAGCACTGGAAAATAAATGTGTTTTTATTGATACATGTGGTTCATATCATACATGGTTTATATACCTACTTATTTCTCACATAAACCTTTAAAACAGTGCATTGCCTGTCCCATACCCATTGTATAACATCCTTTCCACAGGATTCTTAAATTCTCAGTTTCCATTTATATCACCCAAAGATAAGAATGGCTGATATGATGTCCGCCTGGTATTTCCAGAGATGAGTCTCTTCTAAAGCTCCAAAGCTGTTTTTTTTTTTTTTCTATTAAAAGTCATCTAAATTTGGTGAATCAATAATTCCGTGCTTTCCAGATGTGCAGCTCTTCATAAAAGCACTGTTCAGCCTCTGTGTCAGTGACAGCTTGTGACCAGATGTCAGAGTTGCTGAATTTTCAGGATTCTGCGATCACCACCATACATGGAGGACAGATCTATCAGAAGGGATGGTGAACGCAACTCTGAGCACACAGTGCAAAGGCCTGGACTAAGAGGAATTTTCCTTCCAAACATCCATCTCGACAAATAATTCAATTCAATAATGGCCGTTGTCCTTCTTAATTCTCATGGATTATTTTCCTCAAGAAATTTTAAGGAGGAAAGGCTGATTTTCCTGGCCTTGAGATGTAATGCCTTCACACAAAGTTAAAAGCATGGCAAACTCTCTGTAGGGTGTTTGAAGTGTTCCTGTTTTGCAAGGTTTAGTGACAGTGTTTGGCCTAATTTTAAACTATGACTTTTGTAAGAGTGGATCTACCTGCTCTTATAGTACTTCAGTCTTAAAGCATTTTAGTATTACTTTAATATCTGTGTAATTTTGCTACTATGTGAATGAGAGTTGCAGAAACTAGGCTACAGAAAGATTGAAGCATTTAAAAAAAATAATTAGGCCCCATTACTATATTAGTTTAATCTGTTTTTTGTGGTTGACTTTCTGTCCCAATTAATTGTGTTCCACTTAAAAATTGATTTGAGCATGAAGCTGACATCCATGTATATTCCAACCTACAAATCTCACAAAGATCAAGAACTTTTCAAAGCCATGCATTAAAAAACTGAAGACTGGAAACAGCAGTTGTTTAATCAAAACTGGAGTTCTGTAAGAGTAATCAGAGACAATAATCCAAAGACATTTAAAGCAACTGAACAAAAACTTAAATATATTTTTCATTTGATTTTCAATAGAAATATCAAATTTTAATATTTATTGAATATTGCTATTTTTTCCTTGCCATCTCTCCTTTTATTGTTGTCTGGGGTTTTTTGGGTTTTGTTCTTGTTGCTGTTGAGTTTGTTTGTTTGTTTTCATCAGTGAAAGAGATAGAAAATGCTATTTAAATAATTTAAAAATATTTTTGTGCTTTTTTTCCCCTCTCAAAATTTTTTTACCTAGGAGGTGGAAAATGGAGATAAATTAAAACCTTTGCAAATTAAACTGTGGGTTGATAGTGGAGCACTAGCCTAAGTGCTTGTCTAAGCCACTGTATTAGTGTATAAAGAAATGCTTTCAATATCCTGTCTTGTTTATTTGACAACTGTGAGTGAATATTTGTTTATTTTCTGTAATTATAACTGCCAAGAAAACATCCTGATAACCTAATGCAGTGGCTTCAGTCATTAGTGTGCTCTAAATGGTGAGAAATATTATTACTCATAAGACTCTGATAGGATCTGTGACTGTATCTTCAACTCAGCTTCATGCACCTCAGAAATGCAGATCTTGGAACCTTTCCAGAGCACTGCTGCTGAAATTTAAATACCCAGACTGAGTCCATTTGTTTCAGTGCTGTGCACTGTGCATCTCCCAGGGCTGTGCAGAGCACTCAGCACCTCACAGCATGGAGCTCTAGGAGCGTGGGGTCATCGTATATAACCCTCTGGAGCACCTGAAATGGTCTGTTTGGTTTGTGAAAACACAGTCCTTAAACGTGAAAATGCATCCAAGTCACTGCTGTAGTGCTGCCTGCTTGAAGGGTGTTTTCCTGCTTTGAGCAGGAAAATTCCTCTTCTATTAATGGAGAGAAGCCTTACAGCTTCCTGTGACTGTCTTCATCCAGTCTTGCACAAGTGGGGAAAGCAGCTGAAACATTTTCCTCTTTTGTCTTGTCTTCATTATAGCAAGAGAGAGGCAGTTTATTCCTCTACCAGATTAAGACTTACTGCAGCAATGAGGAGTTAGAGACGGGGCTATATATCCTTGTACAAATGCATAAGGACTGTGACAGTCTTACCCACCAGCATTTTAATCTTTGAAACCATTCTTCTTGCTGTAAAAAAGAACGTGGACGATTCAAGGTGAGATGGAACCATTAGATTATTAATTCAACCCTCCTCAGTATATTAGTCCATAAATCATCACCAATTGAACTGCATTGAAGTGCTTACCAATAATGTATCATCTGAGCAGCATCCATTTTTAGTCAAAATGACTTCTGAAATATAGTCTGAGTCTTTTATTTTATTTACTGTGTTAATACTCTTCACAGAGAGAGATTTGGCCTTAAGCTTCATTTTGTATTCAGTTCTGTCAGAGCCAACCACAGTGTAGATGACAAAAATCATACAAAAGCACAGAATATTCTGTATAGTACCGGGTTTTCCCTGCAAGTTTTTTCCCTCAAATTATGAATAGATTTCTGAAATTATTCTATAATTTTATTATTTTTTACATCCTACAAGAAAAAATTAAGGAAAAGGACACAATAGTTCAGTGCTGATCATCACACTGATATTGTACAGAAAGATAAAACAGTTACTTGGACCACAGGATAACCCTTAATGGTCACAATAAGCCCTTTTTGCCCAAAACCACAATAAGAGCTCTGCTCAGTTACTGGTCTGAATCTCTCTACTCAGTCCAGCACTTCATGGAACTCTGTTAAACTTTGTTATCTGCATGGTTTTAGTAGATGTGCTTTTCAGATCTGTACTAAAGACTCAGATCCTCACCTCTGTTGGCTTGGTGGCTGTCTTCTCAAATTTTTTTCAGCATTAACCAGTTCATTCTTCATTTAACACAGGCTTCCTATTGCTGATTATTTTGTTTTTAATGACACTGTAACACGATACTAGCAATTCTTCACAATGGCCATTGTATCTGTGTACCAAGTTCTAGAATCTGTTTTTTGTGATTTATGAGTGTTTAACTACTAGAGGTGAGGCTTGACCAAAGTCCCAGACTTCTGAAGTGTCAGTATTACCTTCTTTCCGTGATGAGGAAGTTAATGGAAATAAACTTATGCCTATCATAAAAAATTCAGAGTTGCCAACTGTTTTAGCTTGTATGTAAACATCAGTTTCCCAGTGGGACCTATGTCTGCACATGTTCTGTCAGAATTCATCTCATGCTTAAGAGTAGCATTGTGTACCAACAGATAATGGTGTTCTAAGGACAGAACTTCTACCTTGATGTGGATTTCCACATGCATAAAAATGATAAGGAGTAGATCCATAAAGAAGGAGCAAATGTCTCTCTCTGAAATGGTCTTTAAGATTTGCACAAGAGAAAATGAATAAATTCTTACTGAAAACCAAAACGCTGTACTGATCAACCTCCTTCCCTAAGAAGGAAGAGACAGTGAAGGCAATATGAGGCATGAAAATGGTAGGACTTTGATAATGGTGTAATAAAGATGTGGTAGAGGAAGCGCTACAGAGTAGAACAGCTTCTCAGTTTTAATAATGTATCAATGTTTCATTTCTAAATGCTTTACCAATGACAAACACACAAATAATAGATATTACAAACCTGAGCACTGCACATTGTGTCAGTTGTAAGTATAGCAGAAGAAAACTGTAACAAAACAATAGACTTTTTCTACCTTAATAACAAAAAAAAATGATTGATCATTAAATTGTGTATTAAGCATTTATCAATACTTTAAAAGTATTTATAATTACGACTTTATGATGAAGCCTGTAAAATAGCACAGCGTGTCTGTTGTAGAAGGCATATAGTTTTAATGGGTTATTTACTCTTCAATATATTCAGTGAACCTGACTTTCTGAAATGGCAGTGTCATAGTATATGATCTTGATAGAAAGCACTGATCTGAAGTTTTTTTACATCTGGGGATGTTCATGTCTGGGGTCAGATACAGATAAGCCTTTGATAAGTCCAGGTGGAACTAAACTGAGCTCTGAGATGGCAACAATGCTGGCAGTCAAGCCTGATTCTTTTCCACATTGAAGACGAGAGGGTGGATAATTATTCTGCATATATGTTCCTGGAGCTATATAAGACTCTTCAGGCTCATTTAGAGTGATCCTTTTGGTAACAGAACAAAATTTACCTAATCCAAAAGCAGACATAATGTCAACATGGATGGAAAGGAGACATATAGACAGCAGCATTGGTACTTGGTTATGACAGGGCTCCAGTATATCCTCTTTCCAGATTCCAGTAAATTTCTGGCAAACCAACATAATCATAATCATTAAAATAGAAATAACGCCACTCATCATTTAAGTCCTAAATACCTCATTAGAAATTTCAAGCATAAATACTGCTTGCTGGCAAGATTCAAATGCAGAGTCAAATCCTAAAAAAGCAGAGGACCTGTCATATTTTAAAGTGCTGGGATCCTTGTTTGCATAGCATTACCAAAGTAGGCAAAAATGTTATAAACATTTTTAGACTGTAGCTAATTTAATAGTAGAGCAGATGATTTGCAGTTTCACAATTGCTCTGCAGTGAAGAAAAGAGATCCTTTATCATTACTCTGTGGTAGTTTTCTAAAGAGAAAACAGCACAGTAATGACAACTCAGCACCAACACAACCAATGTGGTGCACTGCAATTGAATGCTGGTTTGCTATATATCTTTTATTTAATCTCACCTGTGAGTATTCTGGCTACCATAAAATTCTCCCTCCTGGTCCTAGGAATGTAGGAGTTGATAGATTGAAACATCCTTCACTGCACAGAAAAGAGCAGCAGGAGTGAGGAGGCACCTTTGCCCTGAACTGTGGCCACGGCCAGGCTTCTTTAACAGGTCTGATTGTGTGCAGACTGGGTTAGCAGTGAAATTACCTAAAGGGAAATGCTGTGCATAGTGCTGAGAATTTTCTCAGTCAAAAGAGACAACTCCCCAGTGTGAGATTTTGTAGAACCCCTTTATAAAACTGCACATGAATGAACACTATTGAATGTGCTTAACAGTCCTCATATTCTGTGTGAATTTGACCAAAATGTAACTAAAATCTCTCCTATTAAAAGATTAGAAAACAACTCCAGGAAGCCATTTGCTGCTGGTGCAGTAAATTGTCATTATTACACCACTTTATGAACTAAGAACAAAGCTCTTTTGCTGGTAGGACAACCCTGCTGTGTGTAGCTCTGAAGAACATTAGTGATATGCTGCAGCAAGTAATGATATTCATCAAGACAGTCTTTGCTACTCCTTCCAACTAACACTTGGGAATAGAAAGAATTGCTTTTTATATTATTTGTTTGAAGATGCTGAGTGAGTCATTGAGCCTAGTAAGAGCACTACAAACAATGCTTTATTCCTTGTCTAGTTCAGACCACCTAATGACCACAAGCAGGTTTCTTTAATGTCTTTGTTGCAGCCCCATGAGAAATCTGATATGCTTCACACGACTGCTCAATAGCAGCATATGGGTGGCAAGAGCATCATGAAAAATAAAGCCTCGTTATAAAGGACTTCACATATTTATGTGGGTCTTTTTACTGCTACATGAGTTTGCATTAGTCCTCACTGGGCTTTTCCTGAGGTCTAGAATGTTCATTCATTTGATGATGGAGACTCGGGAGGTGAGACCGTGTTCTCCGAGTCTCTGTTGGCAGTTAACACGGGGTTCTTCTGTAATTTGCCTGTAAAATGTCAACAAAATAGCCCTCTGTCTCACAGTGATATTGACTTTATTGATTTATTCATGTATTGGATAAATCAAGTAGTGGGCTGTGTTTGATCACCAAATCAGACAAGATTTATGAACAGAGGGTTGAAGGAAACCTGGTTTCTTGTGGGTGTCATCTGTGCAGTGATATAGGCCATGTATCTGATGTTAGATTCACAACTGTCTAATGAAAAGAGAGTCCATACTACGTTTTTTTCTCACAGTGAGGACTCTAAAGATATGTTTTCTTTTGCTACCTCTCCTCGTGAAGTGACAAACTTTTGAAGTTTGTACTACACTGTGGATTTTGATCAGAGCTACAAAATTTGTGCAGGCAGAGAAATGGACACACTCGGATATATATCAGTGTAAATAAGCCCTGAGTATTAATTACCTGTAAATTCATTTGTTTCTAAGAGAACCTCTATTTCATTCAGCTAAAAAAATTTGTGTTGCCATGAGAGAATGAAGAGAGCTGGTCAGGGATCCAGTCTGCCAGAATTAAAACTTATTGGGTGTTGTCTGTCCAACTGAACCACTGACACTCACATTCTTTACTGAAGCTGGAATTCTTATCTTAGGAGGTACCTCTCCTTTTTTTTATTGCCTGAGAGGCCTCATGTACCTTTCTTTTATTCTGAGAAATAGGGAGGCATTGGTATCTGTGTGCTTTTTAATCTACACTGACAAGAACCATTCCTGTTTTTATATAGAATGTTCTTGTTTGTGCAGGATTTTGCTTTCTTGTTTCTAGTAATTAGGTATAAAACATCATAAGATCTCATAAGCAATTATGTATTCCTATTCTCTTCATGCCTAATATTTCTTGATTTAAGTATTTAAATTATTTTGTCAGTCCTGGCTTGATTCTGGCTTCAGAGTCACTGTCAGACCTTGTAGTAAGCTTTAAAACTACATGTCCAAAAAATAACAGACAGGCACAATCTCACTTTCATTTTTCTGAGTGACACATAGTGACCGTAGGGCATATGTGAGCATGACAAAACATGGAATTTTGGTTGGGATGCCTTGAATCTACCTCACAACTTCTTATATCTAGAGGAATCCCTTTTGCTGTTTCTCTGACCTGAAATACAGTTCCCTCCTCAATGTTAATATCAACACAACATACCTTTTTCCTCAGAACAATTTTGCCAACAGATTGTGGCAGCACATTAGTGTGACAGGATAATAACAATGTTGATGGGAATCAGCTTTTTTCCCCCAAATAATTTTAAAAATTATTAGAGGAAAACAAAGCACTTATCTTTTATGAACCAGCCTTTCACACAGAAGCTGATGACTTGTCTTGGAAATTGAAAAGTAACACACAAGTCTCGTGAAAGAGATTTAGAGTGTATTAAAAGCAGCCTCAATTTAGTGGCACATAGTGACAATCATTTGAATTATTTGACAGTAAAAATACTTATAATAAATTGTTTATATTGTTCAAAGTTAATAAGATAATGTATATCAGTTTAGTGGAAAATTAAGCAGACTAAGACCCTGTAATAAGTGGAAAAAAAACCCATATAATCCCTTTCATAGGGTATATGATGAATTACTATGACTAAAAGACGGAGGTACATAATACATATGTACATAAGGACATCAGGAAGCCTGCCTGGAGTGCATAGAAAAGGTGCTGAGACAGAGGCCTATGCAATGAACTTCCCAGGTTTCATGCATGCCTTTAGGAAACCTCTGGAGAGGAGGTGGGAATGAGCCACAGCTCAAATCTCGTTATTGTTTGCAGGTGGTGTTTAAAGACAAGCATTGTGGACCCATCAAAGATAATAAGAACTTTTCCATTGGTTTCTTTGGGACGTCAGTTCTTTGTTAAATACGGCTTTGATCTGCGTTCTGAAGTCAAATTTGCCTTGGCTTCACTGTCAGAAGGTACTAAAAAGGTGTTAATTTGAAAGGTTCGGCTGAATTTGCCTTTTGTATGTTCTTTTTAGAAGATACAAGATGACGTTACCATTGCTAATGATGTGTTTGATTGTGATTTTTTCACCTCTACCTCATCATTGTAAGTCAGGAGCTGCATAACCTGGGTGCTCTGGAGTTTTAGTAGTTTCTAGCTGACAACTCAAGGAAAAAGGGCTCTGTTAGTCTGTTGACACCCAGCAGAAATTAATTCATTCTGTCACATAAATTGTGTTCTGAATAGGTTAAAATTGCATTGTTTTACTTCAGTGTGGGAATGCTTTTATAATGAGAAGTCTGCATGTATTTTGGCTTGAAATAGGACTACTGGTTGGTGAAAAGGCACTCCTGATCTCAATCTTCCAGCAGAACACTGTACTGGTTATTAACTTGAACAACCTTTCAGCAGGGCATTTTACCTCCATATGAGGGCTAACAGACTCCTTAGATGTTGGTGGAAGTGAATCAGAATGCAATCTCAGGAAAATTATGCCCAGATTACCAGCAGAACAAGACACAGATATGTAAATTTTTCTGTACTGTCCTGCTCATCTCTGCCTACTGTGGGCAGTTCTGCGTAGCCTCAGTCCTCTCAGAAAAGCACCTGTATTTTGCAGGCATAAGCAGATGGATGGCACTTAGATGAGCTGCTCTGTTTTCTGGATATCCTTCCAACCTCAAATATTCTGCCAGTCTTCATACACCAATATTGGCCACTCATCTTGCAAGGAGGCAATATCTTCCTTCCTGCCAGTTGCTTCTTTCATGTACCAGTTTTATAATTGGAGATATCAGCACCTTTTACTTACAGAGTTTTTGGACGTTTCCCATATCTTCAGTTTCTCTTGGTTTGCTAAAAGCTACCTGGTAGCTGCTGCCCTACTCTATAGAAAGTAGAGTTGAATACAAGTTTAATATTGCTTCTTGGTCTTATGGAGTCCTTCAGACCCCCCGCGAGATCTTGGTTGGAGAATGAGACCGTCTCTATCATGTCATCTGTCAGAACTGAGTAACAACGTGATTTCAAAAGGCCGAGGGAGAAAATACCCTTGTTTTTTGGCATGTTTTGTTTTGTTTTGTTTTGTTTTGTTTTTTTCCAGAAAGACACTGGCCTGTGAAGGGGGTGTGGTTCAGTGGCTCCTCCCAGTCTTTCATTTACCTCTGCTCTGGACTCTTATTCATGGCAGAGTAGTTGTGGATGCCCCATCCCTAGAAGTGTTCAGGAATGGGTTGGATGGAGCTCTGAGTCACCTGGTCTAGTGAAAAGTGTTCCTGCCCATGGCAGGGAGATTGGAACTAGATAATATTTATGGTTGCTTCCAACCTCCATTCTGTGGTTCTATGACTTCATCCTTCTTCCTTCTTTTATTTTTCTACCAGACACACAACATTCTTGACTCATGAATAAAAGAAAACAGCCTAAAATGCTTGTGAATAGCTTGTGAGTGAAAAGGCTTAAATATGGCCAAAATGGTAAAGCCACAATATATTCTGTTAATTTTTATTTTTATTCCATTAATTGTGAATCATAATATCTATTTGAGCAACCTGTTTAATTATTTAGTACTTTACTATGTACATTATGGCCAGACTTGTTCCAATGCTTAGCACATTGCCTGAAGAACCAGGCTACACAGAAGGAACTTGACTGACAGTTCTCTGTAATTGCTTCAGTGGTGTTCTAAAGAATCACACACTGTTACCTTTGAAATAGTTCTAATGAAATCAAACAAGCTTGCATTTCACTTGGTGTCTGCCTGGGCTCAAAGGCAGTGTAAGGCACCCTATAGCTGAATGTGCTGTAGACTGTGCAGGTTGGAATATGATTTACTCTTGCTGTGCTCCAATAAGCAGTCCTTTAAACTAGTACAAGGACAATGTTGTTGGTGCTCTCAAAAGACCTGTCTCATAACTAGCACTGTAACTGGCTTCTACAACTTAAAGTGCAAAACGCCACAAAAGTCTTTTCCCTTTAATTAAAATTTGAACAGAAGGATAAGCTGTCTGGAAGGGCTTGTTCTTGCCCCAGTTTAACTAAAGTATCGCATTAGCAGGTACTGTTGGAAAGTTTGGTAACTTAAAAGGACACAGGAATTTTTCTGACTTTCTGAAGTAATGTTCCAAAAATAGGAATGTATTCACTCTCTGCCTATTTCATTTGAAATGCTGGGAGTTCATATCTGTTGGCTTCAAAGGCAAGGTTTTGGTACAGCTGAACCAATTGAAAAACTGTTTTCTCCTTGAAAAAGCACGGAACCTACCACTCCATCTTTCAACTAGGATTAATTCTCCCTGTCTTTACAGCGCATTTGTTATTGTGGGAATATTTGTTCAAGAACAGGGTGGAAGAAGGCAACCTCATTACCTGACCACCATGAGACATTAGATAAATATTTTCTGCCTTTATCAGTGTTGATCAATATAGCAAAAATTCCTCCAGATAGAATTTTCTCATGAAAGACTCTTTATTTTGATTACCCAAAGAACTGAGTAAATCTGTAACTATGTGTTGGTGTTTGAGAAAAGCACAGTTTGCATGTCTGGCAGACTGTCTCACTGGGGTGCGCTGAGAGGAATTGGCTTTGCTTTTTATTGATCAAGGCGAGATTCTTGCTCAAAATGCCAAGGGCCAATTTTTCTCCAGGAACAGCCTTAATGTTGAACTCTCATTGCTGGAAGCAATGAGAGAGCAGCTACTGAAAGTATGGTTCCAGTACTACAATGCCCTATTCTGAAGAGAGAAACAAGAGCTTACCAAGGCAAAGTCACACTTACTTAGCAGATGGTTCTGGTGGCTAAAGATGTAATCCTCATAAAAAAAAAAAATTGCAGCTGTCCTTTTAGTGGATTTTTTTTGCATCTTTTGGCCTATTAACAGAAGAGAATTTCCAAGCCTTCCTTGTGTAATTCAGTGTAGATTTAACCAGTTTATTTTAGATGTTTTTGAGAGCTCTGATACTTGCATAGCTTAAGTTGCTGGGAACATTTGCTGACCAAATATCTACCTGCATCTAAGTTAGTGATGCTTAAGAACATGAGTGGTGCCAATCACAACCTCTTCTCATGCACTCTGTGTTGAAATAACGAAGTTAACCCTCACCATTCCTGGAAATGTATTTATCCTGCAAGAAACTTCCACTTGAACTCTCTGCTCAAATATAGAATTATATTTCAGAATTGTAAACAACTGCTCCCTGGAAGGTAGCTCAGATGAGAACAAAGTGTCATGTAGGAAACGGACCAAGTCAAGAAAGACAATTCACTTATTCCAAATGGTCCCTTGAAGATAGACAGATTTTTGTTAGAAAGAGTCTGTTGAGGATGTTTGGAGATATTTGGTGCTTCAAGTACTATAACTAGGGAAAGAATGATGATATGTCATTGAAAATATTCTTTCCTGCCTCTAGACAAATTTCTGCACATTATTATTATTGAGATATTGAAACAAAAATCTCTCTAAATTAAGCTCTTATAGGAAAGTGCTCAGCTCACTGAATTTCTGAATGAAAATAATTTCACAGAATGAATTTCTGTTGTAATAGTTCAACCAAGAATTGTCCAAAGTAGGAGCCTGTAGCTGGTTAAATTCTTTGTTTTGAGCATCAAGTAGAATCCTTTGAAGAAAATGTAAGCAGACTCTCATAGCTTTGGAAATTACTTATGTGTATGTCTGTGCTGGGAGCCACCATCGCATAAAAATGTCACATTTCTCAAGAGTTTTGATCTAAATTCTGAAGCCTTGCTTGTGACCCTTATTTTGTGGATGCCTCCATAAACTATTTCTAGCTTTTCCCAGAAAATCTCTGCAAAAAGACACTTTTATGGCATTTTGCACTATGTCAAAGACGTAATCTGTATTGGTTTTTTATACTCACTAGTGACCCCTGTGAATGTGTGCATAAAGTCCAATTAAGCATAATAAACCCCATCTGTATTCTAAATGTGAGTGTACACGACAGAAGGAAACCAACACAAGAACATATTGCTCCCTGTTGATTCTGACACTCTTCCCACACAGTGATTTATTGAGAAGAGCAACCTTGTAAGACTGTGTCACTGTCAATCTGCTCACATAGTGGAAAGACAAGTAACCAATCATAAAGGGTCTAAGGCAGAGACATTTATCATCTCCAAAGCAAGTAAATGTCATGACAAAAAGTGTAGTACTTCCAAGTAAGTTTAAAAAAACAAACATGCATCTTAATATACAATGTAGTACAAACCATAAGAGAGGGACGAATCATTCTCACTGTGCTGACCGAGCTTACAAATATAAACAAGGAGAATCCTGAAACTTTGGCTTGTGGGCACTCTTATCCAATTTTATTGATCAACCATACAAGAAAGGGCCAAGAGTGCCTGTGTTTTAAATGTTGCTTGACCATCCGCCTTATCAGATGTTAACTGAAACTGTTTTGTCTATTTCAAGCAGAAAATTTTCATAGAATATAAGAGCATGAAGTCCAACCACTAACCTAACACTGCCAAGTCCACCCTAAAGCATGGATAAGTGCCACATCTACATATCATTTGAATATCTCCAGGGATGATGTCTCAACCACTTCCTTGGGTAGCCCGTTCCAATACTTGACAACCCTTTCAGTGAACAATTTTTTTCCTTGTATCAAATCTAAACCTTCACTGGCACAACTTGAGGCCATTTTGTCTTGTCCTGTTGATTGTTACTTGGGAGAAGACACTTACCCCCACCTCACTACACCCTCCTTTTAGGTAGTTGATAAGGTCTCCCCTCAGCCTCCTTCTCTCCAGGCTAAACACACCCAGCTCCCTCAAATGCTCATCAAACTTGTGCTCAGACTCTTCCCCAGCTCTGTTGCTCTTCTCTGGACATTCTTCAGCACCTCAATCTCCTCCTTGTTGGGAGGGGCCCAAAACTGAACACAGCACTCACCAGCACTGAGTACAGGGGGACAATCACTTCCTCAGACCTGCTGGCCACACTGCTTCTGATCCAGGCCAGGATGCCATGGCTGCCTTGGCCTCCTGGGCACACACTGACTCATGTTTAGTGGCTGTTGAGCAGCACCCCCAGGTCCTTTTCTGCCAGGCAGCTTTCCAGCCACAGCACCCCATCCTGTAATACTGCATGGGGTTCTTGTTTCCCAAGTGCCAGACCCAGCACTTCACCTTGTTGAAGTTCATGTAATTGGCCTCAGCCCATTGAACCAGCCTGTTCTGATCCCTCTGTAGAGCCTTCCTGCCCTCCAGCCAATCAACACTCAGATTAAACTTTATGTGTTGCCTGCAAACTGACTCACAGTGCACTTGATCGCCTTGTCTAGATCATGAATAAAGCCCAGGGGCTGGCCACCAACATGATGTTACTCCATTCACCATCAGCTCTAGGCTTGGTTATTCAGCTGGTGTTTTTTTAACCCAGCAAAAAGTGGACCTGACCAAGCCATAAGCAGCCAGTTCCTCCAGGAGAATTCTGTAGGAAACACTGTTAAAGGCTTTTCTGAAGTCTAGGTAAACAACATCCACAATCTGTCCCTTGTCCACTAAGTTGGTCACCTCATCGTAGACAGAGATCAGGTTGGCCAAACAGAACCTGCACTTCATAGACCCCTGCTGGCTGGGTTTGATCTTCTGCTTGTCCCATACAAGCTGCATGATGGCACTCAAGATGATATGCTTCCGTGCCACTGAGGTCAGACTGACTGATCTATAGATCTCCAGATCCTCCTTCCAGCACTTCTTATAGATGGGTGTCACATTTGCTAGTTGCCAGTCAGCTGGGAGCCCTCTGGTCAGCCAGGACTGATGATAATTGTTTGCTGAGCACTTCTACCAGTAACCTTAGGTGGATCCAGCCGCATCTGACTTGCAATCTTTGGAAAATAAAAATAGCTAGAAATAGCAGTTGAATGCCATGGAAACAGAAAAATTGGCATATTTTGTTTCATCCTATTATAGAGTGAAATTAATCTTTTGAAAAACTTTCCCCTCTCCTTCTGTGTTTTTCTGAGACTCCACATACGCGGTAGTCACAGTGATTTGGGCTGATATCTGTGTATGGCAGGCTCATGTTCTCCTGGGTTCAGTAAGTTCTCAAAACATTACCTAAGCTATCCTCCTTTCTTGGCAAAGTGGAATGAGAATTTAGGCCGCTTAGTGTGACAGCTATAGATGGTCTATAGCTGCACAAACAATTTGGCCATGACAGACTCGTACGGGACCAGCCTAGTCCCTTAGCTACTGGAAGCGGCCAAGTCCCTGGGTGTGTTACTGATAGGCTCAAACAAGGTCAAACAAGGGAGCCCCAGCCAATCCCTTTCAAGCAAGGATGCACCCACATCATTGGCCAGTGAGCTGGGCGGAGTTGGGACCTTTTTCCAATCCTGTGTGTGAACCCAGGAAATTCAAAGCCCCTATAAAAGGGGGCATCCGACAAGAAAATCTGACTGTTGCTGATGATCTCAGTGTGTCTATGTGTTGCATTCCTGTCTCTGTCAACAATGACAGCTTAGCTGTCACTTGGCCATATTGCTTCAGCCTGCAGTATGGAGTGTGTGGCACAGTGGTTGAAGGTCTTGCATTGTGGGGAGAAGGCTGCTGTTGAACAGAAATCCCGCCATGGACTACAGAAAGTATCCTAACAGCACTGTCAGTAGCTTTAGCGCACCTCTCTGAAACGTTTCTGCAAAAGGTAAATGTGTCAGGAGCTTTTATTTTATTTTTTTTTGGTTTTGACTTGATGTAAAGTTATGCTGTAGCTCAACATTTTTTCTCACTTATATGTTTTAGTAGTTCTGAATGCTAAAAAATGGAAACTAAAAGTAGCACCCTGTACTTGCCTGTGCCTTCCATATGCTGAAGTTACAATTGCTTCTAATCTTGTGTTTAAAAACAGCTCCCAAATGCAAATTTGGGTAAGTGCAGACGCATCGTTAAAGTGTTTTTGAAGTATGAGGTCAATGCTGTTTAGGAAAAACTGGAATGAGACTGATAATCACCTCTGTTAAGGACTTAATTTATTCTAGTGCTGTAACATGATCCTGTCCATCATTTATCATAACCACTGCCAGCTTCAAAAGCAAAGTGCAGTGCAACTGCTTATATTATTGGATGCCACTTTCCCTCACAAAGGAAAAGCCTGTATAAAGCAGACAAACTACTGAAGGCAAAATGTAGGTCTATGGAGTTCATTGTGTTCTCAATGAAACCAGCATTAGATACAGGTTTCAACACATGATGGTTTTGCCAGCTCTTTTGGTATGAGTTAGTTTATCTTTCTCTGTCTAAGACAGTCTGCAACTTGTAATAGTGATAATGTCATGAGTTCTTCTGCAAGGAATAGCCATATTTTCAATGTTACAACTGTACAAATTGACAAAACCTGCTTTTATTTCCTTTACTGTTCCTGTTTCCTGCTCCTTTAACAATCAGCATAACCTCACATTTTGTATGGTCTGGATATAGTGTCATAAAAAGTTGTTTAGAGTTGTCAGAGGAAGCAGATGTTAAAAGGGGTTGTCAGTGGTTAATCCATTCCTTATGGTGATTAAACTGCTGGTGACACTGAAACCAAGACTGAAGGGTGTGATTCTGAGAAGTGGCATATCCATCACTAGCTCTCTGTAAATGAGCTAAAACCTGAGCTGATATCACAACTCATTAAGGAAATGATCACTGGAAATTTCAGACTATATTTCCCTAAATCACGGAATGGTTGAGGATGAAAGGGACCTCTAGAGGTCATCTCTAGATGAGCATCTCCAGGAGAAACCTCCCTGCTCAAGTAATGTTGCTGGGAACCAGTTGCTAATGGTCATGTTCAGACTGGCTTATGAATGCTTCTGGGGAGGGAGATTCCACTATTTCTATGGGCAACCTGTGTCAGTACTCAGTTACCCCTGCAGTGAAAAAGTGTTTCCTGCTGTTCTGGGGAAACTTTGAAACAGAGCCTGTCTTGTGTATTCCTTGCACATCTCTTCATGTATTTATACATGATAAGAAGGCCTTGAGTCTCCTCCAGGCTGAGTAGTGCCATCTGTCTCAGCCTTTCTTCAAAGAAAAGATGCTCCAGTGTCCATTAATCTCCCTTAGTAACAATAGCTCCTTTGCTGGACTCTGTCCAATATGTTCATCTCTCTCTTGAGCTGAGGGGCCCAGAACTGGACACAGCACACCAAGTGGGGCCTCACCAGTGCTGAGTAAAGAGGATCTGCTGGGAATACTTTATCTAATGTAGCCTGGGATACTGTTTGCCACCTTTGTAGCAGGGGCACATTGCAGGATCCCCAAATCTTTTTCTGCAAAGCTGCATCTGAAAGAAGAAAAAGACCAACTCAACATGAGTTGTATTTTGCTGTTACTTTGATGTGAGGCTGTCAGGTGTAATTTTTGGGGGCCTTGTTTTGGTTAGTAAAAAAAAGTTTTCCTTTTTTACCCTTAGTCATTAGATGAAGTAGGCCAAAAGAGAAAGGCCAGCACTATATTCATTCTGTGGCAGATGACAGAAGATTTACATAGAAGAAAATCTTAGGTGCTTTGACTTGTCTGTGTTTACCTTGTGTTCACTGGTCATCCTGTGATTAGAGCATGTTCTCTTGCCATGAACAAAGACCTGGCCTTAGTATTGGCCCCTCTTGAAGTGGTGACCTTAAAGGCAAAAGGGCCTCTTTGCAGCCATTGGCCTGCATGCCCACAGTCAGGCTGGAATAAATGTTTTTCTTCAGTGATTGGTACCGCACAAGGTTTGCAGCAGCGCTTTGTGTCATGGTAACATACTAGAGATATTGGAATTTTTAAAAGTTCCTTATCATAATTGGTTTCATAAATGGCTTATGTTGTCTTATGCATAAAAAACAAAGCCTACCCTAAAATTAAAAGTGAAAGCTATATGACAGTAATTTTACATTTTGATTTTTCTATGTCACAGTGCATGGTTCATTAGCATTTGTATTCCCTTTCAGTCAGGATGATAAAAGACCTATAAAGCACTGTAAAACAGAAAGCATAACTAAGCCAAAATGCCCTTCTTCAGAGTAGCTACCGTATATTTTGAAATGCTTCAAGAGGGATAAGGTCTTACCAGGGCAAAAACAAGTATGTGAATTAATGATGAGAAATCCTCATGTAATTTTCTAGGCCAAGGAAGTCTTTAGGAAGAATGACACTGAAATGTGGAGCAGAAGCATAGCTGCCATGTTGTTTGATATCATCAGCCCTCACCTGATTTTTTGTAGTAATGCTTTCTATTATAAAAAATGTTGTCTTGGTCTCCTATTACTCTGGTGACTCTGGGAAAAAAAGTGCCATAGCTCAGGGAATCACCTCAGTTCAAAGGTCTGATCTCAGACAAAAAGGAAAGAATTAAGATGTGGGGAATGACAAATTTCTATCTTTTAACTTTGGCAAAAAAGATGTAAATAATGCTTATGGAGCACTGAAGAAATATGTGAATTTAGTTTCATTTTATAGCAAGTTCTACAGGACTATGTAGTGGTTAAGCAGAAGTGGGGAAACTAGTAAAAACTGGTTTTGGTTGATCAATGGAAAATGTATCTATCATGGACATCTAATGAGCTAGTAATGAGGAAATGCATTATGGGACGGACTTGGGAGACAGTGCAGAGGAAATGGAGATAAAGCCCACTGGACTTAAGGTCATAGATAAAGCACTAATTTAAACCTACGTGGATTTTTGAGCATGTTCAGGTATAATATAGCTTCTGCAGGAGTTCAGGAGGTCTTGACATGCAGAAAATCAATATATTCTTAGTGTGGAATTGGGAGATCAATTACCCACAGAGAAAAAGCTCAATTCTTAGTGAAGATAAACTGAAGAAGTGCTATTCATAACATAGTCTGTGTAGTGTTGCGTGTGAAAGGGTCTATTGTAATCCAATTTGCTGAAGCTATTTGTGTCAAAGGTAGTTGCTTCATTTGTGCCAGTGAAGCATTTAGAAAACCAGCTGTTTGGATTATGTTCTAATGCTAAGATAAGATATATTTAGGGAAGTATGAAGACAGTACTATTTACAGACTCAATGTTTGTATTCAATTAAGTTCAATGCAAGTTGCAATGACCTCAGTTGTTCTCAAGATTGGGTCCTTACCCATTAGAATCAACCAGCATATTGCTTAAATTCTGCCTCAGTGCTGGCACTTTTTCTACATCATGCTTAAGGTTGTTCTTGCGCAACATTTTTGTAAAAAACTATTAATCCCTAAAGGAATGAATTGGATAAAGGATAAAAGAGACAGGCTGAGTCACATCCTTTCATAGAATGTCCTTTCCTAAAATTTGCAGAGAAAGAAAAAAAAAAAAAAAGGAGGAGAATGGAAATAAAATAGATTTTATTTTAGTATGTCCTAAGGGACATACTAAAAATGTTATAGTCACTTCTGGTGTAAGCACAGTAAATAAATTGTGGCTTCTTGCCAATGTTTTCTTCTCCCTGAGATTAAATCAGAGCAACTGTGAAATTATTCTAATATGAGCATGCAGTCAGAAACCATTCCTTTTAATTTTTTATATATATAATTTCAGTGTACAATAAAATTTACAATGTCCCTACTAAACACTTCTACTTCCCTATTTTTTTGCAAGGCAGCAAATGTGTCAGGCAGAGTTCTAAGTGTCTAAATTATTTTCTGGATCATTTGTAGAGAAGTAGATGCAACATATTGCCTTGTAGTTTTACTCTGAATCATAATGAAAAGAACTTGGCCTAAAGATGCAGCACTATAGTTCTGAAGATTCCACTGGGTTGTGTCCCAGCAACAATGGAAATAATTTCAAAGATTTTGTCTTGTGGTGAAGTAGCCATGGCACACACCTGTAAAGAAAATGTAGCAATTAAAAGATTTTCACCAATTATTTTATAATGTAAAATGTATTTATTTACCATGTCACTTATCAGCTGAAATCTCTTGATTTACATGCCTCTGTGCTGTTCACGGCAAGGTAGTATGGCCTTCAAGTGGTAAACAGAAGATCCAAGTGAGCCTTAGACAGAGATGGCACTGCTTGTTTCATGGGTTGTATCTGTGCAGAGGATAGTCCACAGATAACCTGTGAATGTCCATTTTGGAAGAATGGACATCCACATCTTCTTGTAATCCCTGTAATTTTTTTCCAGTATCCAGAACTGTAGTTGAGGTCTGCTATTCAGTGTTTGTTTTTATTTTTAAATAGTATTTGTCTAATGAATTCTATAGTCATGACAGCAAAAAGAAAAAGAAAAATATCATAAAAAATGCAGAACTGATCAGTAAATCCAGTTATCTTTAGGTTATTCCTGGAGTCACTTTTCCAGCAACTTTTAAGTATTTACCTCTAAAATGCTATGTAATTTCATTTTGTGTTCAAAATATTCAAATCTTATATGAAGTTTGTAAGATCCAAAGTCAGGCTCTGTGAGTATGAAGAAAGAAAAGATAGAATAGGCCCAATTCTCATTTACTGCAAAGAAGAAAGCTTCAGCATAGAAATAAAGTTAATTTACATCAGCTTGACAGTCCCTTTAAGCCATCAGAATGGAGTAAAAGGATAATGGTGAGTAGTATGAAGCTGACTGATAGAGTAAATGAGGCCATGACAGCAGGAGATTTGGTCTTACAAAAAGACACTCTTTTGGCTAAAATAAGTTAAATGCTTGTCTCTCCCTATATATACATGTGTGGTAAATTAGTTTCTTTTAGAAGCCATATGGCATACACATATTGATCTATATGACATATTTTGAAATAGGGTTATGCTGTCCCAGTGAATTACCAGAAATGCATTATTGCCTTTGTATTAAACTGCATGACAGTCATACTAGGATAGCCTTAAAGAAAACTTTTTGAGAGGAGTGTTGGGTGATGGGAGAATCTGTACAAACTTCATGCTTCCCAGCATTACATGCCACTCAAATGAGGAGCCTTGCTGAAGTCCTTATGGATTGAAGTACTGCCTACAGCAGTAGGAAACTGTTCCACAGTGTCATCATCTGTCTGTAGACATCACAAGAGAAAACATATTGTGTTTTCTTTTAAAGAAAAAATGATTTTTTTGGTGATTTTTTAAAGAAAAAATCAGCTCAGCTTGTAAGTCCAGGAGTCAGAATTTGGAAATGTCTTGCACAGAATTTCCACCTTATGTACCATCTTGTGATTCTTGCACGTAGATGAACATTGTTTGATGGATCATTGATGTTTGTGACAGACAAAATACAATCAGAGAGGTATTGAAATTTACTCTGGGTAATAGCTTTTGGCTGATTTTAATTTGAGATTTCAAGTGGCCTGATGCTTTTCTATCTTGTTGAGCATAAATACCAGAGCAATCAGTTTCCTAATCTTTCTCCTGAAAAAATTGTAATGTACTGCACATAGAAATAAAAATAGGGTTTTCATATCTTTTTAATAAGATTACTGTCTTGCTGATAATGTTCATACTCTTTGCTGAGAAATATTCATCTTAGAAACTATGTGCTACCTCAGAGAGATTGTTGTGCTCCAGTCAGAGCATGTATTTGTGAGTAGTACTTCAGCTTCCTCTAAATTAATGTCATTTTCTAGGAATGTGAAGTACAAATGCTAATCTGATGTAATGCTAAAAGAGGCACCTGCAATGTTATTATGATGTGACCTTTAATGGATGTAAAAGGTTCCTAGCACTAACAGTGTTTCTGGACAAGTCCAGGTTAAACTATTTGAGGACAGATACTAATCTAAAGTTGTATTCATTTCTGTCTATAAGCCAGGCTGTTACCTTCAGTAGTTTGCTCCTCTGCTGCCCTTGGACAACCCCATCCTATTGAAATCAACAGGAGTTTGTAATTAACTTGGACAGAGCCAGAGGACGGGCAGCACTCTGAATCCTTTTACCTATTTTTCTCGGGTTTCAAGCTATGATCAAGAGATATTTCAGTATGTCCTGCTGTAGTACATTTTCTTTTCATTTCTCTTTAGCTATAAAATCGAAAACTATTTTAACACTGTTCATGGTGTGGATATCTACTGAGCAAGCAGATGGTTCATCCCCCATGTAGCCTATTTTTTTCTAGAAAGTCCCAGCCTGCAGGGCTTTTCCTGGCCTAATATTATGCTTTTCTAGTAACAGTCCATCACATATAATAAAGTAACATTGAAAATTTCTTAAACCTTTATGAGGTGGATGTACTGGGATTCATTAATCCTCTCTCACTGCAACATGGATTTACCTGAACACAGTACAAACTATAATTGGCTGTCTTTTTCATTTGTTTCAGATACATCTTTCACCTACACACACAAAATTGCTCTTTGGCCAAAGTCATCTTTGTCTCAATCAGTTTGAAAACTGAGAAAGAGGAATAGTTCTGTCACAGTTGTATTGGTGAGGGTCTGTCTCATCTCTTCTGGTAAAAGTGAGCTTTCAAAGGAAAACTACAGTGAAGAAGTTCAGCTGACTGCTTCCAGCTTTTGGCTTTATTACGAGAGGATTAAAGACTGTTTGGTAATGATGTAATGATAAGCTTAAGAAGGAAAGAGACTAAGTAGTTCTGGCAGCTGATCAATAATATTGACTGGAAAATACTAAGTGAACTGCATGAAGCAGGCATATCATGGATAACTGGCATCATCATAGATAAATTTGTCTTTGTAATTTAAAAACCATGAGTAACTTAAGATGCCTTTGCTTTGATGTGAATTGAGAGTACTTTTAACCTATTTATCTGCTTGTGGGGCAGAAGAACTGAAAAATTTTCATCTCAGTCTGAAAAAGGCTTTGTTTGAAACACATTCAAAAGCTAATGCTTCGTTCAGTGCGAAGAGGAGAAGAAAGCGCTACACTTGCTTTCCAACCTTTCTCCTAGTAAGGACCAAAACTGCCCAGAAGTTTTGATAATGTTGTAATTCCTTTACTTGTGAATCTGAATGGGGAAGTAACAAAAATCCTTGCCTAAAACAGTCTCTATACAAGACTCTTTAGATGCAGCATGTCTCAAACCACATCCCTAGGATCCAAGTCACTTGTTGGATTTAGGGTGAATACCTTTGCTTTCTATAAATTAAGATTTATATTTTAAGATTTATATCTTAAGATCTACATGAACATTAAATGTAAAGAAGACAAATGAAGAGTCTGCTATTTGCACAACACAGTGTCTTATTGTTACATCTTTGTGCATGAATGGATAGCCTCAATTGAAACCTTTTTCTCTTAAGTGTTTTAAATAAATACCTCAAGCTGACTTTGTAAGACTAGGACAATGCGTTTACCAATAAACAACATGAGCAACTGGAACTATGATTTCTTTTTCCCCTAGGTAAAAATATTTAAATTATGAATCAGAGAGCAAGTGATGAGTTAAAGCACAAAGGCACTGTATGGCAGATCAAGTTTAAACACAAGACTAACAATACCTAGGAAGTTACTTTTATGTCACTTTAGATAGCAGGGATAGCACTAGTGCATTTGTGCACTTCAAAACACTGGAATATTGAAAGAACATTGGATTGATCCTTGATAGTGTTGAGAAATATGAGTTTCCAAGTGTTTATCTTATTGGTTGGAGCCTTTTCTTGGTTTTAGATCAAGACACATAATTTTTGCAACATTTTCCCTTTGTTTATGTTCATGTGACTAATGTCTATGAAGATATTTAAACTTTACCTTTCCTACTGTTGGGTATATTCAGATGACAAAATTAATGGTGCATACCAGAACCTGGTAAGAACAATTTTTTAGATCACACCGTTGCCTTGAACCAAATTAGGAATCGTAGTGTTTTATCACAAATACACAATCATTCACTAGTAGTCTCTACGTTTACATCCACGTCTGAAGTAACCTGGTAAAAATAAAAGTTTGGCAACTCTAGCAAAAGATGAAATATACACTTCCTTTATACAGGAGAGGACTACTCAAACAGAGGAATCTTGTATCCAGTTCTAACTACCTGAGGAGTCTGTGCCTCTATGGCTTTAAACTTTGTTCTATGGCTGTACCTAGATCTTCTACCCTCCTGTTTTTCCTAGTGTGGTCTGTCTCCTTCTTCTTGTCACAGCTCTTTGCTTACATAGATTAGACTCCGTTCCTTAGAATTCTAATGCCAGATTGGTTTTTATAGTCTAGTTGCATAACATTTTCCTCTCAGAGGACTCCTGAGCTTGATTCCTATCAACCTTTTTTTCAGCTCACTTGTCCAGCTCATTGTAGTCTGCTTCTCAAATTTTGTTTCTCATCCCATTTTTTGCTTGCATTGATCCCATAATCTCTTGAAAGGAGTCCCAGAGTGATAGTAAAAGGGTTTAAAATCCTGGGGATCTGGGGAGTTAGAAGGAAAACTAAGCTCAGTAGGCCCTGGGAAAATATCCTGGGAAAGTATAGGCCTTATACTTGCTAGAACTGCACCTGTGTAGCTGGTATATGATAAATGATAGAATTGCTAGATGTGATGATTGTTTAGTAATTAAATATAATTACTGTTTAATCGTAAGAATAGTCATGGGAAACTGTGGTCAGGGGCTTGAGAAAAATCACGAGAAATTAATACTTGGATAAAGTCAATGTACACAATAGAACAATATAAGTTTAATAATTAATATGTAAGTTATATAACGATAGAATATAAAATACGTTCAGCTCGAAAGCCATGTCAGAGTCAGATTTGGGTCTGTACCCCTGATTCCCAGAGCTCTGCAATAAAAGCACCTGCATATAATCATACCCCGTGATTATGTGTGCTCCTGAACGCTAACATTTTAGCAACCCAGATGGGACCCTGCGAGCACTGCTGAGGATCCTGCGACCCGATCACGCTCCAGCCGGCACCGAGGGATTCTCGGGGAGCCCATTGGCGCCGTGACCCTCCGCCACTCACAATGTCCCCTGGAGAGAGGTAAGGTGCTTTTACTCTGGTCTGGTACCTGCTGATAAGACGCAGCGAAAGCTACGCTCGGTTGGGTTAATGGAATTCCTGTGGTATTGCCTAGGCGCCGTCCGTTAGACATCACGAAAGCGTTGCAGGTTTGGCATTCTGTGGTGTCTTGTAGCTGTAATATGGAGAAGCTTAAAGGTCTTTTGGGCAGTAATGCCGACATACTGCATACTTCTTCTTTGGGGTGTTTATTAGCACATTGGAAACAGGGTAATTTTGGGCAAGATTTACATAGGGGTAAGTTAATTGATTACTGTAATACATGGTTGACAGAATATGTCTTGGAAGGTGGTGAAAAGTGGCCAATGAATGGGACTTTGCAACATAACACTATTTTGCAATTGATGTTGTTTTGTAAGCATGAAGGATAATGGGATGAGGTTCCGTATATTGATTTGTTTTTCTATTTATGAGATAAGCCAGAATGGCAGGTTGAATGTGGATTGATGGTGGTTAGGGCATCTGCAAGTGATAAGTGTGGGGTTTGTGTGAAGGAGAAACATTGTTTAGAATGTCTTGCATTGAAAGAAAGTCTGAGTCGGAGGAATGATACAGATGTTGATTTACAGGTAGCCCCAGCAAGACCAAGAGAACCTAACCCTATCCTGCCTGCTACCCCTACTTCATCACCTGCTTCATCCAATCCTATTTTGTCTAGTCCTATTTCACCCACTCAACCCTTCTCTCTCTGTCCTCCTCTCCCACCATCACCTGATGCCTCTTCCCCTGGAGCTGATCTAAATTTAACTGTGATACAAAGAAGGGGGGGGGGGGGGATGAAAGTGAAGGAGATAGCAATAATGGAAACGAAAGTGAATCTGAGATACTGGTATCTCATAGGACTCGGAGTCAGTCAAAGCTCGCCCCGGTTTTGGCCAGGAAAGATCTGGGTAGACAGAAGCGGACTGTGATTGCCCCCTTACGACAGGGAATAGGAGCGGAGGGGCTGGTGTTTTTAAAAGTACCTTTTTCACCTGCAGATTTAGTAATTTGGAAACAATCAGCTGGAACTTACAGGGAAAATCCTGATAAAGTGGCAAGGGTGGTAAAAATGATTATGAAAACTCAGAATCCAGAATGGGATGATATACAAGTAAAATTAGATACCCTAATGGATTCTACAGAGAAAGAGATGGTAGTTAAAGCAGCCAAGGAAAGGGCAAGGGAGGATATCAGAAATAGGCTTGTAACGGGAACTCTAGATGATAATTTTCCAACTGAGGATCCAGGGTGGGATCCTAATGCACCTGGGCATATGCGGAGGCTGAAGAAATACCAAGAGTGGGTCCAGATAGGCGTTCAGAATGCTGTGCCGAAGACTATAAATTGGTCTAAATTGTATGAGATAAGGCAGGAGAAGAAATAATCCCCTACTGCGTTTTTGGAAAGGCTTAAGGAAGCAGCGAGAAAATACACAGATCTCCAAATAGATGCGCCACAAGCGAAGATTCAGCTCACTCATTTTCCTGGGGCAGTCACAGGATGATATTAGGAGGAAATTACAAAAACTAGAAGGGGAGGAATTAAGAAATCTGGATAAATTGCTCTAAGTAGCCTGGAAGGTATACAATAACAGGGAAAAAGAGACCAGTAAAAGGCAACAGCAAAATCTCCTGGCATTAATACAAGGGAAAGGAAACCCAGGTATCAGACGGAGGGGTAAGGGTGGCCATGGACTGGGGAGGGGAGGTGGGCTTGGCAGGGGACATGGGGGAACTGTTGTGCCAAGATTGGGATTTAACCAGTGTGCTTATTGCAAACAAGGTGGTCACTGCAAGAACGAGTGCCCGAACCGGTTTTACCAGGACAACCAGCCAAGCCAGGATCAGGATATTTCAAAATTAATGATGCTGGGGGAATACAGTAGCTGACTAGAAACGGGATATACGAAGGAACCTTTAGTGACCATACAACTAGGTGATAGAGCAGTAAAATTCCTGATGGATACAGAGGCCACGTATTCTGTACTAAATGATTTGCAAGGGCAAACTGGGGACAAACAAACAACAATAGTTGGGGCCGCAGGGAAGGAGGAGAATCGGCCATTCCTACAACCCCTACATTTCTGTTTTGGGAAAAAAGTCTTAACATGTGAATTTTTATATATGCCTGAGTGTCCAATTCCCCTTTTAGGGATAGTTTTATTGGCAAAACTTGATGCAGTAATAACCTTTGAGAATGGGGAACTTTTGATGAAAATACCTGAATCAAAGATGGGACAAATTTTAATGATTAAAGAAAAACCAGTTCCCTCTATTCCTAGGGAAGCAGAAGATGCAGTCATTCCTTCAGTATTGGAAACAGATATACCTGGAAAATCTAAATTAGCACAACCAATACATGTTGAATTAAAGGAAGGGGTAAAAGCAGTACAGGTCAAACAGTATCCTATAAAACCAGAAGCATGGCAGGGAATAGTAAAAATTATTGATAAATTCTTGAAATACCAAATTTTAGAAGAATGTGAATCAGAATATAATACACCTATATTTCCAGTGAGGAAACCCAATGGTGAGTATAGACTAGTGCAGGATTTGAGAGCAATAAATGAAACAACTAAGGACATTTATCCAGTGGTTGCCAATCCCTGTTAACATCCATGAAAGAGATATATAAATGGTTTACAGTAATTGATCTAAAAGATGCCTTTTTCTGCATACCCCTTGACAAAGAATGTAGGAACCTGTTTGCCTTTGAGTGGAAAAATCCAGGGAACGGAAGAAAAACACAGCTCACCTGGACACGGCTCCCACAAGGATTCAAGAACAGTCCGACCCTATTCGGAAACCAACTGGCGAAGGAGCTGGAGATCTGGACTGCAAATGGGCAAGTACCAAGAGAACAATACCTGCTGCTACAGTATGTTGATGATATACTGATAGCCACAGAGGAAAAAGCAACCTGCATAAAGGTAATAGTCAAGATTTTGAATTCACTAGGAATGGGAGGATATAAGGTATCTAAAGAAAAAGCACAAATTTCCCAACAGACTGTGATTTACCTGGGATGTGAAATCTCACAAGGGCAGCAAAAACTGGGTACTAACCGTATTCAAGCTATTTGTGCTATTCCAGAGCCCCAGAATCTACACGAGCTGCAAGTCTTCCTTGGGATGACAGGGTGGTGCCGCCTGTGGATCATGGACTATGGACTAATTGCAAAACCCCTGTATGAGGCCCAGAAGATGCAGCCATTTACCTGGGGCAAACCACAGAAGGAGGCCTTCCTCAAACTAAAGGAGGCCTTGACAACTGCTCCTGCATTGGGGTTACCTAATTTGTCCAAAGATTTTCTGCTGTTTGTACATGAAAGGCTGCGCCTGGCATTGGGAGTCCTAACCCAACATTTGGGGAGCTGGAAATGGCCGGTGGGCTACCTTTCCAAACAACTTGATAACATCAGTGCCGGGTGGCCTTCATGTCTGTGGGCAGTCGCAGCCACTGTAATCCTGATACAAGAAGCCAGGAAGCTCACCATGGGAAGGCACATAGATGTCTATGTACCACACGTGGTAACCACTGTGTTGGAGCAGAAGGGGGGCCATTGGCTATCCCTGAGCCGGATTATGAAATTCCAGGTAATCTTAATGGAACAAGATGATGTAACATTAAAAACAACTAACCTTTTGAACCCAGCCTTGTTCCTAGGTACAACATCTGAAGAAAGCCCATTGGAACACAATTGCGTGGAAGTAATAGAACACACCTGTGCAGCTAGAGCAGATCTGAAAGATGTCCCCCTAGAACAGCCAGACTGGGAGTTGTTCACAGGTGGAAGCAGTTTTATGGAGAACGGAATCAGATACGCTGGCTATGCGGTAACAACAATCAGTACAGTGGTAGAGGCAAAAGCATTACCACCAAATACATCCGCCCAGAAGGCAGCACTGCTTGCTTTAACCAGAGCATTAGACTTAAGTGAAGGGAAAAAGGTAAACATATGGACTGATTCAAAATATGCTTTCGGAATGGTACATGTGCACGGGGTCCTGTGGAAAGAACGGGGCCTGCTTTTGTCTCAAGGGATGCACATTAAGCATCAAGATGCAGTTCTGCAGCTGATAAGAGCAGTACAAAAAACTGAACAAGTGGCAATTATGCACTGTAAAGCGCATCAATCAGGAAGCTCCAAAATTTGTGAGGGAAATCAAAAGGCAGACTGGACAGCCCGACAGGCTGCTTGAAAGGTGCAAACAACAATGGCATTGGTACCTTTAAAAGGTAATGTATCTCAATTCAATTTACCTCCACAGCCAAAATATTCAGCAGAAGATGAGAAGTTGGGACATTTGCTGAACGCATGGAAGAATCCAGAAGGGTGGTATGCAACTGCACACAGACAAATAGTGGTACCCCCCTTGGTAATGAGAGAGGTTCTACAAATTAAACACAATTAATGTCTTTGGGGTGCAGAGGCATTGGTAAAGTTTCTAAAACACAATTTGGTCTCAGTACAAATGTTAACAATGGCAAAATTAATAATGTCAAAATGTGAGATCTGCTTGAAAAACAACCCAGTGGCTAGACGACAGGCACAACTAGGAAGGGTTCGGGTAGGGATAGAACCAGGAGATTATTGGCAGGTAGATTTTGTAGAATTACCAAGAACTCAAGGATATAAATATCTGTTAGTAGGGGTTGACACATTTTCTGGATGGCCAGAAGCCCTTCCCTGTCGCACAAACCAAGCAAAAGAAACAGTTAAGTGGTTACTACAAGAAATCATTCCCAGATTCGGGGTGCCTCTAGGGATATCATCAGATAGGGGACCCCATTTCATAGCCACGGTGTGAAAGACATCAAGTGGTATAACTTCCTCCAGATGCAAATTTTAAAATCTTATGAAAACAAGCTGGGCTTTGCTCTGCTGGCCAACTTGTTTGCCAGCCGTCTGTGGAATTGAGATGTAATTTATATTTCCCTCAAGAAATTGTAGTTTTAAATGCAAAGACTGGCTGAAGTGAGTTACATTTTCCTCCCTCTTCTCCTCACGCCTTTCCACCTCCACAAACTTTTGTTCTTTTCCAGACATTTCTGTTCATGAGGCACATATCTTTTCCTTGCCATTACACAGAAGGTACCTGGCTTGAATCATGACTTCTACCCCACATTTTCTTGAGTACTTTTGCTTGATGCATTGGCAAATGTTAGAGAGTAACATGAAGATTTTTATTCTCCACTGCACAGGACAGAAAGATTCCAGTATTCACTCCTCGTTGATAGTCTCCAATGGTCTGCGCATGAGTGATCAAACAAGTAAATGGAAAGATTTTTTTCCTTGTAAAGCCAGTAGCCAAAATTAATGTAGCCTCTATGGAAGTTCTGACCTTTGCTTGTTGCCACGTGTGTCCTCTGCATTCTGTATACAATCTGCTTATAGTGTTGTGTGTCTGTAGAATAGGAATTATCTTTGCATGATCTTTTTGCAACCTCTTTTAAAAAGAAGTCCTTTCATGGTTGCCAGGTTGCAAATTTTAATTATATGGGGAATAATAGTCTTTAAAGTTGAATTAAAATGAGGAGTCTACTACAGGGACAGGATATATTGAATTGTATTTCATTTGTTTTTCTGATTTAAGTAGTTTTTATTTTCTGATTTAAACACTTTTTTTTCCCCATAAACTTCCAAGACTGGTAAGCCTTCTAGAGATTGACTTCTCCATTAATTCACTCATTCTTATGCCAGAGGCTAGGATTGAGAGAAAAAGCAGCAAATGACATTGTTACTTGCTCTGTGAAAGCACCTAGAAAAGATGTTCTCAAATTCAGTGTCACAAAAACAGAATTGGAAATGATGTCATGAAACCATGCATTAGAGGAGGAGAGCCCTTCTCTCAGTTTTTCAAGGTTTTCAAGCTAATCAAAATTACCATGGTAGACTAATGCAGAAACTGCTGGGAATGGCGTCTCATACTTGCCTGGTTTTTACATTTCTCCCTGGATATTTAAAGTTAGCCAGTGTTGGAGACCATATATTAGGCTCAGGCTTTGAACAAATATGAAGTGGCTGTTCTTGTATTCTTTTCTTCTGGACAGTTCCTTTGTTGTATGGTCAATCATTTGGGCTACTTACAAAGCTGCCTTTGGCCTTTGAGTGCCTGAGTTCTGCTGTGCTGACACACACGTCATCCCTAGTGAGGACAGCAGTTCTACATATTGTCATATTGCTGTTTGGCTCTTTATACATCAGCATTTGAATTTAGAAAGTGAAGAAGAGCTGAAGGCAGCAGAGTAAGGTGTCAGAGAGACAGTGTGCAATGTGAGACAGATAAAAATGTAAATTAGTAATCCAAATATAAATGAGGGGTTTTGTCTCAGGAAGTGTTCACGAAGGAGGGTGAGGGCAGATGCCAGAACTTAGGCAGAGTTTGCAAATACGGCAGCAGAAGATGGTAACCCAGTACAGAATATCAGGCACAGGGCAGCAATGATGATCAAGAGATATGAACATGTGAAGATTGAACTGATTTAAGTAGATTTTTTTCTGTGAATTGCAAAGGATAGAAAAGACAGAAGGATATATTTTGCAGTTTCATTTGATGTCTCTTTTAAAAGATACTTAATGTCTCATAAAATCATGTTCTGTGACTGTGAAGAAACTTATGTAGGAGAGTTTCTTAAGAAGAGATACAGAAATTATCCAAAAGGTTGCATAGTGAAGAAGTTAACTTTATGGCCAGGAAATTATTAATGACAAAAATGAGCCATAGAAAAGGTGATGATTCTTTTAAACTTCTTGACTTGGACACTAATATGTGACAAGCTACAGGCTTCACTCCCTCCACTTTCAAGCCAGCAGAATTGTCTAAGCCCCAGTCCTCTGTCAGTCATCCATCAGGGCAACTTAAAACTTCGGCAGAGTCCAGTCCTGTGCTGTCCAGTTGATGCTGTGGATCAGCCCTGTGGCAATATCATTTTGAAAGAGCCCTTAGGTTTGATGGACGGGAGGCTAGAAGCTCCTATCCAAGCTAGAAGAGACCTGAGGCTGGGAGGATGCCTTAACTTTGAAATAGTACATTACACTTGAGTTTAGGGGAGACCCTCAGGAGATACTGTCACAAGCATATAATGAATTTCCTTCATGATGTCCCTTGCTGCTTTTTCTCTGACCAGGATCTCAGCTTCCCTGTGAGATCACAGCACTGTCACCTAGAGTAATAATGCACTGAGTTATCTTCTGCTTAAAATTATTTGGTTGTTCATTTATCTGCTCCTTTTCAGAGTTGCCCTGATTGTTTTATATTTGTTTTAAATTCCTATTTTTAAACAGGAATTAATAATTTTGGTTTCTGTGATGCTCAGGTCATTCATTTAGGAAAATCATTTGCTCTCCTCCTTAGCTGACTTATTTTGTTAATATGAATAATTCATTTAGTCTTAGAATCTACTATCTGGAAGATGCCATTAAACTGAAAGTTTATTCTCTTAGATAGTAATGATCTAATTGGCCTTTTAATGTTGTATTATAGATAGTGTAAGTGATTATTCCATTTGATTAGCAGAGCAGGGATCTGCTCTGTTACCAGAGGGACCACTTTTATATTTTCCTAAGGGGTCACGGAGGGGCAAAACAGGCAGAACAAAGTGACAAGGAAAACTTAAAAGAAATAGATAACATGAAGATGGAACTCTCCTGTCTGAATTAAATTAATTTCTAAGTAAGATTTTTTTTTTAATACAGTGGCAATTAAAACCAATGACTCAGTGCTTGCCTTGATGTTCAGTAGAGTATAGTAATTCATCTGTAACTCGGATGGTAACAAGAGAGGAGACAATAGGATGGGAAAACACAGCAATATTTTGCAGCTACTGGCACAAAAAGGCTAGAAAACAAGGAGTTGAGCTTCCTTTGGAACCAGAAGTTAGAGGAGTTGCTGAAAAATGGATCAAATTATACCACATGTGAAAAGTAGAAGAAAAAACCCAATGGGAAAGTGATATAAGGGAGTGAAAAGACCTTATTTTTAAAGTTGCTGTTCATCTTATAAATAAGACCCCACCACATTTATATCCTGTTCTTTGTTCTTGCTTTGTGTAATACCTTATATCAGCAAGTGTTTTACAGCTCAGTCAAGAAGAAAGAATCCTAGAATGACCTTATGGGATTACAGGCTGTGAGCAGTTTGAGTGCAGGTGGACTCTGAGTCAACAAATTGGGAAAATACTTTATAAAAGTTACAGGCAAGTGATAAGGTAAAAGGCTGTATTTTTTAAGCTATATTGAACACATTTGATAGGAACAAGTCAAATACTATGTCTATGTACTTTTTTTTTCCCCCTGAATTTTTCCTGTTCAGATTTTACACAGTCTACTACAAAATAGTTGTATTACCATTACTGGGAACTCTAGGGAAGGTTTTGGACATATAAACTTAAAACCTGCCTTCTGGAGGTGCCTGGGGCTGTGAAATTCTACTACATGTATCACATCACAATAGCGAAAGGTAGAGCAGTTCTGTGGCTGTTTAGAGAAGCCTGAGCTGATAACTATTAATACATTTAGTTGAACTGTATTGTCATTCAAGCAAGTCTAATATTGTTCAAGCTGGTGTTTTTTGATGAGGCAGATGTAGAATACCCATCTTCAACACCTCTAAATGTTACTACAGCTCTGTAACAACAAATAGATACAGGAGCACATCCATTGATTTTACTAAGAGCTAAATCATGCCTTGAAGCAAGACTGCTGAATTTAGTGCAGCCTGAGAGTGAAGAGGCAATATAAAACACCTTGCATTTGGAAGAGCAGGAAGAACTTATTTGTAGCCGACAAGATTATAATTAAAAGAGTAAGAAACAGAGTTGCAGCTTCAGCATTTTTAGAGAGACAAGATGTTAAGCTCTCTGTCACTATGGAATGCAAATCAAAATTAAATGCCCATATGGCAGGAGAGTGTGCCCTGACAAACAGCTAGGCTGGAATTCAGTTTTCAATGAGGTATTGCCAAGGGAAAAAATAATAGAAATGCTATTTCATGTAGGAATTTAGCCAGTATACTTAAGTTACCAGCCTCAAGGCTTACAAAAATAACCTTAGGCTGGTGAAAGATGGCCTAAAAATTTGCTAATGCGCTTAACCATAGCTGTGTTAAGTGCAATATGACCTGCAAAGAAAATTTTTAGCTGTGAAAGACATCAAGTGGTATAACTTCCTCCAGATGCAAATTTTAAAATCTTATGAAAACAAGTTGGGCTTTGCTGTGCTGGCAATGTCTCCTCCTAGCCCAGGAAGCCACAAATGTCCTAGGCTGCATGGAGATGAGTGAAGATCAGCACGTCAAGGGAGGTGATTCTGCCCCTCTACTCCATTTCTGTGAGCCCCACATTCAACACTACATCCTTGTCTGGGGAAACCAGCAAAGGAAGAATTCAAACCTATTAAAATGAGTAGAGAGGAGAGTGATGGAGTTCCTCAGGAAACTGCACCACCTCTGCTATGCAGATAGGGAGGACAGAGAATATGTTACACACTGATGAGGGAGAGGTGCCTCTGCCAGAATTAATGTGCAACTAAGATCATATGATGACAAAACACAGATATTATTTAACAAGAAATGTTAGGTAGAGAGGGAGAAAGAAATAGAAAAGCGGTCTCAGAGAGAGATCAAGAGAGCAGAAGGTAATCAGGTAAAGAACTGGATGATTCTTAAGGCCCTTGCCAAGCGAAACCATTCCATGATTCTAAATGAAGAGCGGATGTGTATTTTAACTTGACATGACCATTATTATTATTATCATATGAATTATTTTATTTATTCACTACTATGACTACTATTTAAACTTGTTTTTCTCCCCCTCCTACTCGTGCTCCTCGTGCTCCTCGTGCTCCTCGTGCTCCTCGTGCTCCTCGTGCTCCTCGTGCTCCTCGTGCTCCTCCTCCTCATCCTCCTCCTCTTCCTCCTCCTCCTACTCCTTGCAGGAGCAGTCCCCCTCCTCGTCCTCCTCCTCGTCCTCATCGTGTTTATCCTCATCCTCCTTCTTCCTAGGCTCATTAAGACTATTATTTACTACGACTATTGCAATTTTTTCTAATTCTTCTAATTCCTCTAATTCTTCTTCTTCTACTTATTTCCTACTGTTACTTTTATTTTTTCTTCTTCTTTCCTGTTACTACTTCTTAATCTTCTTCTAATTATTATTCTTATCCTAGTCTTTTTTGTTTTTCTTTGGGTTATTTTGGGTTTTTTGGGTTTTTAAAGAGTTTTTTTTGTTTCTTTTTTTTTTGTTTGTTTGTTTCTTCCTACTACTCTATCGTAAAGCCCATATTCATTTGTTTTTGAAGAGGTGGGTGCGTCAGAGTCGTGCAGTGTGCTGTGGGGTCCAGGGAGCAATACCTCCTGTCTGTTGCCATTCTTCATGGCTAAAATGCCAGAGGATCAGCACGCAGTCCTTTCCGAGTACAGGGAATAGCCTTAGATGCCAGCAGGGGAGGTTCTGATCAAAGATCAGAAACCCTTTTTCCCTGCCTGAGTGATCAGGCATTGGAAGAAGTTGACTTGGGAGGTGTCGGAGTCACTACGTCCTGGAAGCGTTGAGGAGTTGTCTGGATGGGGCACTTGGGGACATGCTTTAGGGCTGATGCTGGTGGAGCCAGGCTGCCAGTGGGAGTGGATGACTTCCAAGGTGTCTTCCTACCTGGATGATTGTCTGTGACTCACCACTGAGCCCGCTGGCCCCAAGTGCCGCCCATGGCTGCTGGTTTGGGGCCAGCCCCGTGGGTAGAACTTGCGTTTGGGGATGCTCCGAAGCAGCCGGGCATTGCTGAGGCTGCAGGGACATGCTGAGGGAAAGGCAGCCCGTGTGGTTCCCTCAGGACGCTGGGCAGGCTGCGGGCCAGCCACCATCTGCGGGGCCAGTCCCGGTGCCAGCAGCGGGCACTAATCCTCGGGCTGCGGTGCCAGGCAGGGGCAGCGGAAGAGGCTGCGCAGCGCCCGCAGTGCCCGCCTGAAGCGGGAGGGACGTTTCTTGCGGGGGCCCAGCTGCTGGCTGAGGGCCTGGGCTTGCACACGGCGAGACGAGGCACAGAGCGGCGCTCGAGGGCACCGCTCAAATTCCTGGGGCTCAACCCAAGCCTCCCGAGGGAAGGGCGATGGGAGCCTGTCTCCTGCAAAACCACGCCGTATTGGCTGTCTGGGTTCTTCACACAGCTCGAGGACGCTGACGTCATCCCATTCGTCCTCCTCCTGTAGCAGGGGCTTGGCCCCGAAGCTGCAGGTGGTCACACTTTCCCAGTTGTCCTGCTCGAGCTCTTTGTCACTGTCATCTTCCCAGCTCGACTGCACGGAGGGTCGGTTCCCATTCCCTTTGGGCACCTCCTGGCCGATGGAGTCTTTGTCTTGGGAAAGCTCTTGGCAAACGAACTCTTCCCAGTCTGACACTTCTTGGTAACTACCGACTTCTTGGTGCGACAGCTCTTGCTTGCTGTGTTCTTCCCAGTCAGAGAGTGCTCGGGAGCTAATGACATCTTCGGGGGAAAGCCCTGGCTCCAAGCATTCTTCCCAATCAGAAATTGGTTTGTAGCTCCTGGCTTCTCCGAGGGACAGCTCTTGCTTGTTGTATTCATCCCTATCAAAGAGCTCATGATTGCTGCTGGCTTCTACTTGGGACAGCTCTTCCTCACTGAAAACTTCCCCTTGGGACATGTCCTCGTAGCTAGAAGCATCTTCTTGGAGCAGCTCTGGGATTTCCTCACCATTGCACAGGAAAAGCTTAAGCTCTCCAGCCAATACTTCCTCCTCAGCCTCTTGCTGTGCCTGGCCCGACGCACTCTCTGCCTCCTGCAGCAGTTCACTGAGGGCCTGGGCTGGCAGAGGGCTGGGTACTGGGCTATTGAGGGAGCCAGGACTGTGTGGGGAAAAGATGGGGACCAATTCCCTTTCTCTCCGAGCTGCTGCTTCAACTTCTGCAGCCACGCTTTGCTCCAGTTCCCTCTGTTCCTCTGGCTGCCGGCCAGATTCCTGCATCTCAAGAAAGGCCTGGCGCACACTCCCACAGCTCTTCTGCTGGGCTAACTCAAACTGAACCTGGCTGCAGCCTGAGCTGGAAGCAGGGGCAGAGATCGGGACCAATTTCCTTTCTCCTGGAGCTGCTGGTTCTGCTACTGCAGCCATGCTTTGCTCCAGCTGCCCCTGTTCTTCTGGCAGCTGGCCAGATTCCTGCCCCTCAAGGAAGGCCAGGCTCAGACTCTCCCAGCTCTCCTGCTGGGCTGAGTCGCCCTGAGCCTGGCTGTAGCCTGGGCTGGAAGCAGGGGAAGAGATCGGGATCATATCCCTTTCTCCTGGAGCTGCTGCTTCATCTTCTGCAGCCACACTTTGCTCCAGCTCCCTCTCTTCCTCTGGCTGCTGGCCTGACTCCTGCCCCTCAAGGAAGGCCAGGCTCAGACTCTCCCAGCTCTCCTGCTGGGCTGAGTCTACCTGAGCCTGGCTGCAGCCTGGGCTGGAAGCAGGGGAAGAGATCGGGATCAATTCCCTTTCTCCTGGAGCTGCTGGTTCTTCTTCGGTAGGCATTCTTTGCTCCATCTGCCCCTGTTCCTCTGGCTGCCTGCCAGAATCCTGCCCCTCAAGGAAGGCCTGGCTCACACTCTCCCAGCTCTCCTGCTGGGCTGAGTCTCCCTGAGCCTGGCTGCAGCCTGGGCTGGAAGCAGGGAAAGAGATCGGGATCAATTCCCTTTCTCCTGGACCTGCTGCTTCATCTTCTGCAGCCACACTTTGCTCCAGCTCCCTCTCTTCCTCTGGCTGCTGGCCTGACTCCTGCCCCTCAAGGAAGGCCAGGCTCAGACTCTCCCAGCTCTCCTGCTGGGCTGAGTCACCCTGAGCCTGGCTGCAGCCTGGGCTGGAAGCAGGGGAAGAGATCGGGATCAATTCCCTTTCTCCTGGAGCTGCTGGTTCTTCTTCGGTAGGCATTCTTTGCTCCATCTGCCCCTGTTCCTCTGGCTGCCTGCCAGAATCCTGCCCCTCAAGGAAGGCCTGGCTCACACTCTCCCAGCTCTCCTGCTGGGCTGAGTCTCCCTGAGCCTGGCTGCAGCCTGGGCTGGAAGCAGGGAAAGAGATCGGGAGCAATTCCCTTTCTCCTGGACCTGCTGCTTCATCTTCTGCAGCCACACTTTGCTCCAGCTCCCTCTGTTCCGCTGGCTGCTGGCCTGACTCCTGCACCTCAAGGAAAGCCTCGTCCGTGGTCTCAGAGTTTCTCTGCTCGGGCAAGTCCAGCAGAGCCTGGCTGCCGTCTGGGGGGCTCTGTGTAGCGAAGACTGACCTGTCTGTCTCTGCTGTTGGAATCTCCTGGCTGAGCACAAGAGAACCTGGTTCCTCTTCCACCTCGGGAGCCAGCGGCCTGGTGAGCTCCTCCTCCTCAGCAGTACCAGGCAGGGCAGCAGCAGCTGCCGGCTCTGCGTCCGAGGGGCTCCTCGGAGCCGCAGAGGCGCTGGGCAGCTCACGGGCTGCCTCTCCCAGCACCTGGGTGCCCACACTGCTGGGAGAGCTGGGCTCCAGCTGGGCACCAGTCTGGGCATCCTCGTCCTTCTCTGGGTGGAAGGTTTTATCCCAGATCTTGTCACTGATGCCTTCTGCCCATTGGGACAGGCCCTGGCTGCTGCCACATTCTTCCCCTTGGGACAGCTTTTGTTTGCTCATGTCTTTTTCCCCTTGGGGCAACTCTGGGAATGGTAGTTCTCCCCACAGGCCAAGCTCTTGGCCACTAACAGCTCCCCATCGGGAAAGCTCTTGGTCCACCTCGTATTGCCGCTCTTGGTCCATGCTGACAAAGGGCCCCTCCTCCTCCTCAGTCTCCAACAGGGGTAGGACTGAGCCGCCCCCTGCTGCCAGCCACTGCCCGCTGAGGGCCTGGTTTTCAGCCAGCTGGGCAAGGGGCTGGGTGCCTGGGAGTTGGGGTTCACCTTATCCTCCTGTGTCTGGCACGTTGTCTAGCGCAGAGAGATCCCAGGAGCTGCTTTGCTCTGACACAGCGGCTCTCACGGGACTGGGCACCCCGCGGCTCTGCGCCCCTTATATAGCCCTCTGGCAGGGCATGGCTCTGCCATGTCACAAGGGCCTCTGGGCACCACAATGTCCTGAATCACGGAGGGCCCTGACCCAACGCGCCTGTGTCACAAAGGGCCACACCCGGCGCCCCTTCGGCAGCCAAACCCACTGGAAGTGTCATGGAGCAGCCCCTGGATTTTGGGCTTTCAGCCCCTTGTTATGATCCGGTTATTATAATGATCAGAAATGCCTCTGCCCAAATGAAGGTGCAAGCGGCATCAGACACCCGAGCCAATAGTACGGGTTTTAATGAAGAGTAAATGAGAGAGAAAGACCGAGAGAGACAAAGAGAGAAAGAGTGACAGAGACAGATGAAGTAGAAAACCTCAGTGCTCTCTGGATCCCAGTGGCATCCCATTGATGCTGTCCATGAGGCCTTCTCGGTGGCTAGGTTCCCCCGAAAACCTAGAGTTGAGTGGATTGATATACATTTGGGCTAGGTGGGAACACCCAGCTACCTCCCATGGCAGGGGCCAAGGTTGACGGAGTTTCTTGCAGCAGACTCTGGATCTGTTGCAGCACTTTGCATTACGCGCAAAAAAATGTCAGGTCGAGAGATAGAAAGAAATAAGAAAGCGGTCTCAGAGAGAGATCACGAGAGCCGAAGGTAATCAGGTAAAGAACTGGATGATCCTTAAGGCCCTTGCCAAGCGAAACCATTCCATGATTCTAGATGAAGAGCGGATGTGTATTTTAACTTGATATGACTGTTATTATTATCATAAGAATTATTTTATTTATTCACTACTACTACTACTATTTCAACTTCTTCTTCTTCTTCTTCTTCTTCTTCTTCTTCTTCTACTTCTACTTCTACTTCTTCTTCCTAGGCTTATTAAGATTATTATTTACTACGACTATTGCAATTTTTTCTAATTCTTCTAATTCCTCTAATTCTTCTTCTTCTACTTATTTCCTACTGTTACTTTTATTTTTTCTTCTTCTTTCCTGTTACTACTTCTTAATCTTCTTCTAATTATTATTCTTATCCTAGTCTTTTTTGTTTTTCTTTGGGTTATTTTGGGTTTTTTGGGTTTTTTAAGAGTTTTTTTTTGTTTCTTTTTTTTTGTTTGTTTGTTTCTTCCTACTACTCTATCTTAAAGCCCATATTCATTTGTTTTTGAAGAGGTGGGTGCGTCAGAGTCGTGCAGTGTGCTGTGGGGTCCAGGGAGCAATACCTCCTGTCTGTTGCCATTCTTCATGGCTAAAATGCCAGAGGATCAGCACGCAGTCCTTTCCGAGTAGAGGGAATAGCCTTAGATGCCAGCAGGGGAGGTTCTGATCAAAGATCAGAAACCCTTTTTCCCTGCCTGAGTGATCAGGCATTGGAAGAAGTTGACTTGGGAGGTGTCGGAGTCACTACGTCCTGGAAGCGTTGAGGAGTTGTCTGGATGGGGCACTTGGGGACATGCTTTAGGGCTGATGCTGGTGGAGCCAGGCTGCCAGTGGGAGTGGATGACTTCCAAGGTGTCTTCCTACCTGGATGATTGTCTGTGACTCACCACTGAGCCCACTGGCCCCAAGTGCCGCCCATGGCTGCTGGTTTGGGGCCAGCCCCGTGGGTAGAACTTGCGTTTGGGGATGCTCCGAAGCAGCCAGGCATTGCTGAGGCTGCAGGGACATGCTGAGGGAAAGGCAGCCCGTGTGGTTCCCTCAGGACGCTGGGCAGGCTGCGGGCCAGCCACCATCTGCGGGGCCAGTCCCGGTGCCAGCAGCGGGCACTAATCCTCGGGCTGCGGTGCCAGGCAGGGGCAGCAGAAGAGGCTGCGCAGCGCCCGCAGTGCCCGCCTGAAGCGGGAGGGACGTTTCTTGCGGGGGCCCAGCTGCTGGCTGAGGGCCTGGGCTTGCACACGGCGAGACGAGGCACAGAGCGGCGCTCGAGGGCACCGCTCAAATTCCTGGGGCTCAACCCAAGCCTCCCGAGGGAAGGGCGATGGGAGCCTGTCTCCTGCAAAACCACGCCGTATTGGCTGTCTGGGTTCTTCACACAGCTCGAGGACGCTGACGTCATCCCATTCGTCCTCCTCCTGTAGCAGGGGCTTGGCCCCGAAGCTGCAGGTGGTCACACTTTCCCAGTTGTCCTGCTCGAGCTCTTTGTCACTGTCATCTTCTCAGCTCGACTGCACGGAGGGTCGGTTCCCATTCCCTTTGGGCACCTCCTGGCCGATGGAGTCTTTGTCTTGGGAAAGCTCTTGGCAAACGAACTCTTCCCAGTCTGACACTTCTTGGTAACTACCGACTTCTTGGTGCGACAGCTCTTGCTTGCTGTGTTCTTCCCAGTCAGAGAGTGCTCGGGAGCTAATGACATCTTCGGGGGAAAGCCCTGGCTCCAAGCATTCTTCCCAATCAGAAATTGGTTTGTAGCTCCTGGCTTCTCCGAGGGACAGCTCTTGCTTGTTGTATTCATCCCTATCAAAGAGCTCATGATTGCTGCTGGCTTCTACTTGGGACAGCTCTTCCTCACTGAAAACTTCCCCTTGGGACATGTCCTCGTAGCTAGAAGCATCTTCTTGGAGCAGCTCTGGGATTTCCTCACCATTGCACAGGAAAAGCTTAAGCTCTCCAGCCAATACTTCCTCCTCAGCCTCTTGCTGTGCCTGGCCCGACGCACTCTCTGCCTCCTGCAGCAGTTCACTGAGGGCCTGGGCTGGCAGAGGGCTGGGTACTGGGCTATTGAGGGAGCCAGGACTGTGTGGGGAAAAGATGGGGACCAATTCCCTTTCTCTCCGAGCTGCTGCTTCAACTTCTGCAGCCACGCTTTGCTCCAGTTCCCTCTGTTCCTCTGGCTGCCGGCCAGATTCCTGCATCTCAAGAAAGGCCTGGCGCACACTCCCACAGCTCTTCTGCTGGGCTAACTCAAACTGAACCTGGCTGCAGCCTGAGCTGGAAGCAGGGGCAGAGATCGGGACCAATTTCCTTTCTCCTGGAGCTGCTGGTTCTGCTACTGCAGCCATGCTTTGCTCCAGCTGCCCCTGTTCTTCTGGCAGCTGGCCAGATTCCTGCCCCTCAAGGAAGGCCAGGCTCAGACTCTCCCAGCTCTCCTGCTGGGCTGAGTCGCCCTGAGCCTGGCTGTAGCCTGGGCTGGAAGCAGGGGAAGAGATCGGGATCATATCCCTTTCTCCTGGAGCTGCTGCTTCATCTTCTGCAGCCACACTTTGCTCCAGCTCCCTCTCTTCCTCTGGCTGCTGGCCTGACTCCTGCCCCTCAAGGAAGGCCAGGCTCAGACTCTCCCAGCTCTCCTGCTGGGCTGAGTCACCCTGAGCCTGGCTGCAGCCTGGGCTGGAAGCAGGGGAAGAGATCGGGATCAATTCCCTTTCTCCTGGAGCTGCTGGTTCTTCTTCGGTAGGCATTCTTTGCTCCATCTGCCCCTGTTCCTCTGGCTGCCTGCCAGAATCCTGCCCCTCAAGGAAGGCCTGGCTCACACTCTCCCAGCTCTCCTGCTGGGCTGAGTCTCCCTGAGCCTGGCTGCAGCCTGGGCTGGAAGCAGGGAAAGAGATCGGGAGCAATTCCCTTTCTCCTGGACCTGCTGCTTCATCTTCTGCAGCCACACTTTGCTCCAGCTCCCTCTGTTCCGCTGGCTGCTGGCCTGACTCCTGCACCTCAAGGAAAGCCTCGTCCGTGGTCTCAGAGTTTCTCTGCTCGGGCAAGTCCAGCAGAGCCTGGCTGCCGTCTGGGGGGCTCTGTGTAGCGAAGACTGACCTGTCTGTCTCTGCTGTTGGAATCTCCTGGCTGAGCACAAGAGAACCTGGTTCCTCTTCCACCTCGGGAGCCAGCGGCCTGGTGAGCTCCTCCTCCTCAGCAGTACCAGGCAGGGCAGCAGCAGCTGCCGGCTCTGCGTCCGAGGGGTTCCTCGGAGCCGCAGAGGCGCTGGGCAGCTCACGGGCTGCCTCTCCCAGCACCTGGGTGCCCACACTGCTGGGAGAGCTGGGCTCCAGCTGGGCACCAGTCTGGGCATCCTCGTCCTTCTCTGGGTGGAAGGTTTTATCCCAGATCTTGTCACTGATGCCTTCTGCCCATTGGGACAGGCCCTGGCTGCTGCCACATTCTTCCCCTTGGGACAGCTTTTGTTTGCTCATGTCTTTTTCCCCTTGGGGCAACTCTGGGAATGGTAGTTCTCCCCACAGGCCAAGCTCTTGGCCACTAACAGCTCCCCATCGGGAAAGCTCTTGGTCCACCTCGTATTGCTGCTCTTGGTCCATGCTGACAAAGGGCCCCTCCTCCTCCTCAGTCTCCAACAGGGGTAGGACTGAGCCGCCCCCTGCTGCCAGCCACTGCCCGCTGAGGGCCTGGTTTTCAGCCAGCTGGGCAAGGGGCTGGGTGCCTGGGAGTTGGGGTTCACCTTATCCTCCTGTGTCTGGCACGTTGTCTAGCGCAGAGAGATCCCAGGAGCTGCTTTGCTCTGACACAGCGGCTCTCACGGGACTGGGCACCCCGCGGCTCTGCGCCCCTTATATAGCCCTCTGGCAGGGCATGGCTCTGCCATGTCACAAGGGCCTCTGGGCACCACAATGTCCTGAATCACGGAGGGCCCTGACCCAACGCGCCTGTGTCACAAAGGGCCACACCCGGCGCCCCTTCGGCAGCCAAACCCACTGGAAGTGTCATGGAGCAGCCCCTGGATTTTGGGCTTTCAGCCCCTTGTTATGATCCGGTTATTATAATGATCAGAAATGCCTCTGCCCAAATGAAGGTGCAAGCGGCATCAGACACCCGAGCCAATAGTACGGGTTTTAATGAAGAGTAAATGAGAGAGAAAGACCGAGAGAGACAAAGAGAGAAAGAGTGACAGAGACAGATGAAGTAGAAAACCTCAGTGCTCTCTGGATCCCAGTGGCATCCCATTGATGCTGTCCATGAGGCCTTCTCGGTGGCTAGGTTCCCCCGAAAACCTAGAGTTGAGTGGATTGATATACATTTGGGCTAGGTGGGAACACCCAGCTACCTCCCATGGCAGGGGCCAAGGTTGACGGAGTTTCTTGCAGCAGACTCTGGATCTGTTGCAGCACTTTGCATTACGCGCAAAAAAATGTCAGGTCGAGAGATAGAAAGAAATAAGAAAGCGGTCTCAGAGAGAGATCACGAGAGCCGAAGGTAATCAGGTAAAGAACTGGATGATCCTTAAGGCCCTTGCCAAGCGAAACCATTCCATGATTCTAGATGAAGAGCGGATGTGTATTTTAACTTGATATGACTGTTATTATTATCATAAGAATTATTTTATTTATTCACTACTACTACTACTATTTCAACTTCTTCTTCTTCTTCTTCTTCTTCTTCTTCTTCTTCTACTTCTACTTCTACTTCTTCTTCCTAGGCTTATTAAGATTATTATTTACTACGACTATTGCAATTTTTTCTAATTCTTCTAATTCCTCTAATTCTTCTTCTTCTACTTATTTCCTACTGTTACTTTTATTTTTTCTTCTTCTTTCCTGTTACTACTTCTTAATCTTCTTCTAATTATTATTCTTATCCTAGTCTTTTTTGTTTTTCTTTGGGTTATTTTGGGTTTTTTGGGTTTTTTAAGAGTTTTTTTTTGTTTCTTTTTTTTTGTTTGTTTGTTTCTTCCTACTACTCTATCTTAAAGCCCATATTCATTTGTTTTTGAAGAGGTGGGTGCGTCAGAGTCGTGCAGTGTGCTGTGGGGTCCAGGGGGCAATACCTCCTGTCTGTTGCCATTCTTCATGGCTAAAATGCCAGAGGATCAGCACGCAGTCCTTTCCGAGCAGAGGGAATAGCCTTAGATGCCAGCAGGGGAGGTTCTGATCAAAGATCAGAAACCCTTTTTCCCTGCCTGAGTGATCAGGCATTGGAAGAAGTTGACTTGGGAGGTGTCGGAGTCACTACGTCCTGGAAGCGTTGAGGAGTTGTCTGGATGGGGCACTTGGGGACATGCTTTAGGGCTGATGCTGGTGGAGCCAGGCTGCCAGTGGGAGTGGATGACTTCCAAGGTGTCTTCCTACCTGGATGATTGTCTGTGACTCACCACTGAGCCCACTGGCCCCAAGTGCCGCCCATGGCTGCTGGTTTGGGGCCAGCCCCGTGGGTAGAACTTGCGTTTGGGGATGCTCCGAAGCAGCCGGGCATTGCTGAGGCTGCAGGGACATGCTGAGGGAAAGGCAGCCCGTGTGGTTCCCTCAGGACGCTGGGCAGGCTGCGGGCCAGCCACCATCTGCGGGGCCAGTCCCGGTGCCAGCAGCGGGCACTAATCCTCGGGCTGCGGTGCCAGGCAGGGGCAGCAGAAGAGGCTGCGCAGCGCCCGCAGTGCCCGCCTGAAGCGGGAGGGACGTTTCTTGCGGGGGCCCAGCTGCTGGCTGAGGGCCTGGGCTTGCACACGGCGAGACGAGGCACAGAGCGGCGCTCGAGGGCACCGCTCAAATTCCTGGGGCTCAACCCAAGCCTCCCGAGGGAAGGGCGATGGGAGCCTGTCTCCTGCAAAACCACGCCGTATTGGCTGTCTGGGTTCTTCACACAGCTCGAGGACGCTGACGTCATCCCATTCGTCCTCCTCCTGTAGCAGGGGCTTGGCCCCGAAGCTGCAGGTGGTCACACTTTCCCAGTTGTCCTGCTCGAGCTCTTTGTCACTGTCATCTTCCCAGCTCGACTGCACGGAGGGTCGGTTCCCATTCCCTTTGGGCACCTCCTGGCCGATGGAGTCTTTGTCTTGGGAAAGCTCTTGGCAAACGAACTCTTCCCAGTCTGACACTTCTTGGTAACTACCGACTTCTTGGTGCGACAGCTCTTGCTTGCTGTGTTCTTCCCAGTCAGAGAGTGCTCGGGAGCTAATGACATCTTCGGGGGAAAGCCCTGGCTCCAAGCATTCTTCCCAATCAGAAATTGGTTTGTAGCTCCTGGCTTCTCCGAGGGACAGCTCTTGCTTGTTGTATTCATCCCTATCAAAGAGCTCATGATTGCTGCTGGCTTCTACTTGGGACAGCTCTTCCTCACTGAAAACTTCCCCTTGGGACATGTCCTCGTAGCTAGAAGCATCTTCTTGGAGCAGCTCTGGGATTTCCTCACCATTGCACAGGAAAAGCTTAAGCTCTCCAGCCAATACTTCCTCCTCAGCCTCTTGCTGTGCCTGGCCCGACGCACTCTCTGCCTCCTGCAGCAGTTCACTGAGGGCCTGGGCTGGCAGAGGGCTGGGTACTGGGCTATTGAGGGAGCCAGGACTGTGTGGGGAAAAGATGGGGACCAATTCCCTTTCTCTCCGAGCTGCTGCTTCAACTTCTGCAGCCACGCTTTGCTCCAGTTCCCTCTGTTCCTCTGGCTGCCGGCCAGATTCCTGCATCTCAAGAAAGGCCTGGCGCACACTCCCACAGCTCTTCTGCTGGGCTAACTCAAACTGAACCTGGCTGCAGCCTGAGCTGGAAGCAGGGGCAGAGATCGGGACCAATTTCCTTTCTCCTGGAGCTGCTGGTTCTGCTACTGCAGCCATGCTTTGCTCCAGCTGCCCCTGTTCTTCTGGCAGCTGGCCAGATTCCTGCCCCTCAAGGAAGGCCAGGCTCAGACTCTCCCAGCTCTCCTGCTGGGCTGAGTCGCCCTGAGCCTGGCTGTAGCCTGGGCTGGAAGCAGGGGAAGAGATCGGGATCATATCCCTTTCTCCTGGAGCTGCTGCTTCATCTTCTGCAGCCACACTTTGCTCCAGCTCCCTCTCTTCCTCTGGCTGCTGGCCTGACTCCTGCCCCTCAAGGAAGGCCAGGCTCAGACTCTCCCAGCTCTCCTGCTGGGCTGAGTCACCCTGAGCCTGGCTGCAGCCTGGGCTGGAAGCAGGGGAAGAGATCGGGATCAATTCCCTTTCTCCTGGAGCTGCTGGTTCTTCTTCGGTAGGCATTCTTTGCTCCATCTGCCCCTGTTCCTCTGGCTGCCTGCCAGATTCCTGCATCTCAAGAAAGGCCTGGCGCACACTCCCACAGCTCTTCTGCTGGGCTAACTCAAACTGAACCTGGCTGCAGCCTGAGCTGGAAGCAGGGGCAGAGATCGGGACCAATTTCCTTTCTCCTGGAGCTGCTGGTTCTGCTACTGCAGTCATGCTTTGCTCCAGCTGCCCCTGTTCTTCTGGCAGCTGGCCAGATTCCTGCCCCTCAAGGAAGGCCAGGCTCAGACTCTCCCAGCTCTCCTGCTGGGCTGAGTCGCCCTGAGCCTGGCTGTAGCCTGGGCTGGAAGCAGGGGAAGAGATCGGGATCATATCCCTTTCTCCTGGAGCTGCTGCTTCATCTTCTGCAGCCACACTTTGCTCCAGCTCCCTCTCTTCCTCTGGCTGCTGGCCTGACTCCTGCCCCTCAAGGAAGGCCAGGCTCAGACTCTCCCAGCTCTCCTGCTGGGCTGAGTCACCCTGAGCCTGGCTGCAGCCTGGGCTGGAAGCAGGGGAAGAGATCGGGATCAATTCCCTTTCTCCTGGAGCTGCTGGTTCTTCTTCGGTAGGCATTCTTTGCTCCATCTGCCCCTGTTCCTCTGGCTGCCTGCCAGAATCCTGCCCCTCAAGGAAGGCCTGGCTCACACTCTCCCAGCTCTCCTGCTGGGCTGAGTCTCCCTGAGCCTGGCTGCAGCCTGGGCTGGAAGCAGGGAAAGAGATCGGGAGCAATTCCCTTTCTCCTGGACCTGCTGCTTCATCTTCTGCAGCCACACTTTGCTCCAGCTCCCTCTGTTCCGCTGGCTGCTGGCCTGACTCCTGCACCTCAAGGAAAGCCTCGTCCGTGGTCTCAGAGTTTCTCTGCTCGGGCAAGTCCAGCAGAGCCTGGCTGCCGTCTGGGGGGCTCTGTGTAGCGAAGACTGACCTGTCTGTCTCTGCTGTTGGAATCTCCTGGCTGAGCACAAGAGAACCTGGTTCCTCTTCCACCTCGGGAGCCAGCGGCCTGGTGAGCTCCTCCTCCTCAGCAGTACCAGGCAGGGCAGCAGCAGCTGCCGGCTCTGCGTCCGAGGGGTTCCTCGGAGCCGCAGAGGCGCTGGGCAGCTCACGGGCTGCCTCTCCCAGCACCTGGGTGCCCACACTGCTGGGAGAGCTGGGCTCCAGCTGGGCACCAGTCTGGGCATCCTCGTCCTTCTCTGGGTGGAAGGTTTTATCCCAGATCTTGTCACTGATGCCTTCTGCCCATTGGGACAGGCCCTGGCTGCTGCCACATTCTTCCCCTTGGGACAGCTTTTGTTTGCTCATGTCTTTTTCCCCTTGGGGCAACTCTGGGAATGGTAGTTCTCCCCACAGGCCAAGCTCTTGGCCACTAACAGCTCCCCATCGGGAAAGCTCTTGGTCCACCTCGTATTGCCGCTCTTGGTCCATGCTGACAAAGGGCCCCTCCTCCTCCTCAGTCTCCAACAGGGGTAGGACTGAGCCGCCCCCTGCTGCCAGCCACTGCCCGCTGAGGGCCTGGTTTTCAGCCAGCTGGGCAAGGGGCTGGGTGCCTGGGAGTTGGGGTTCACCTTATCCTCCTGTGTCTGGCACGTTGTCTAGCGCAGAGAGATCCCAGGAGCTGCTTTGCTCTGACACAGCGGCTCTCACGGGACTGGGCACCCCGCGGCTCTGCGCCCCTTATATAGCCCTCTGGCAGGGCATGGCTCTGCCATGTCACAAGGGCCTCTGGGCACCACAATGTCCTGAATCACGGAGGGCCCTGACCCAACGCGCCTGTGTCACAAAGGGCCACACCCGGCGCCCCTTCGGCAGCCAAACCCACTGGAAGTGTCATGGAGCAGCCCCTGGATTTTGGGCTTTCAGCCCCTTGTTATGATCCGGTTATTATAATGATCAGAAATGCCTCTGCCCAAATGAAGGTGCAAGCGGCATCAGACACCCGAGCCAATAGTACGGGTTTTAATGAAGAGTAAATGAGAGAGAAAGACCGAGAGAGACAAAGAGAGAAAGAGTGACAGAGACAGATGAAGTAGAAAACCTCAGTGCTCTCTGGATCCCAGTGGCATCCCATTGATGCTGTCCATGAGGCCTTCTCGGTGGCTAGGTTCCCCCGAAAACCTAGAGTTGAGTGGATTGATATACATTTGGGCTAGGTGGGAACACCCAGCTACCTCCCATGGCAGGGGCCAAGGTTGACGGAGTTTCTTGCAGCAGACTCTGGATCTGTTGCAGCACTTTGCATTACGCGCAAAAAAATGTCAGGTCGAGAGATAGAAAGAAATAAGAAAGCGGTCTCAGAGAGAGATCACGAGAGCCGAAGGTAATCAGGTAAAGAACTGGATGATCCTTAAGGCCCTTGCCAAGCGAAACCATTCCATGATTCTAGATGAAGAGCGGATGTGTATTTTAACTTGATATGACTGTTATTATTATCATAAGAATTATTTTATTTATTCACTACTACTACTACTATTTCAACTTCTTCTTCTTCTTCTTCTTCTTCTTCTTCTTCTTCTACTTCTACTTCTACTTCTTCTTCCTAGGCTTATTAAGATTATTATTTACTACGACTATTGCAATTTTTTCTAATTCTTCTAATTCCTCTAATTCTTCTTCTTCTACTTATTTCCTACTGTTACTTTTATTTTTTCTTCTTCTTTCCTGTTACTACTTCTTAATCTTCTTCTAATTATTATTCTTATCCTAGTCTTTTTTGTTTTTCTTTGGGTTATTTTGGGTTTTTTGGGTTTTTTAAGAGTTTTTTTTTGTTTCTTTTTTTTTGTTTGTTTGTTTCTTCCTACTACTCTATCTTAAAGCCCATATTCATTTGTTTTTGAAGAGGTGGGTGCGTCAGAGTCGTGCAGTGTGCTGTGGGGTCCAGGGGGCAATACCTCCTGTCTGTTGCCATTCTTCATGGCTAAAATGCCAGAGGATCAGCACGCAGTCCTTTCCGAGCAGAGGGAATAGCCTTAGATGCCAGCAGGGGAGGTTCTGATCAAAGATCAGAAACCCTTTTTCCCTGCCTGAGTGATCAGGCATTGGAAGAAGTTGACTTGGGAGGTGTCGGAGTCACTACGTCCTGGAAGCGTTGAGGAGTTGTCTGGATGGGGCACTTGGGGACATGCTTTAGGGCTGATGCTGGTGGAGCCAGGCTGCCAGTGGGAGTGGATGACTTCCAAGGTGTCTTCCTACCTGGATGATTGTCTGTGACTCACCACTGAGCCCACTGGCCCCAAGTGCCGCCCATGGCTGCTGGTTTGGGGCCAGCCCCGTGGGTAGAACTTGCGTTTGGGGATGCTCCGAAGCAGCCGGGCATTGCTGAGGCTGCAGGGACATGCTGAGGGAAAGGCAGCCCGTGTGGTTCCCTCAGGACGCTGGGCAGGCTGCGGGCCAGCCACCATCTGCGGGGCCAGTCCCGGTGCCAGCAGCGGGCACTAATCCTCGGGCTGCGGTGCCAGGCAGGGGCAGCAGAAGAGGCTGCGCAGCGCCCGCAGTGCCCGCCTGAAGCGGGAGGGACGTTTCTTGCGGGGGCCCAGCTGCTGGCTGAGGGCCTGGGCTTGCACACGGCGAGACGAGGCACAGAGCGGCGCTCGAGGGCACCGCTCAAATTCCTGGGGCTCAACCCAAGCCTCCCGAGGGAAGGGCGATGGGAGCCTGTCTCCTGCAAAACCACGCCGTATTGGCTGTCTGGGTTCTTCACACAGCTCGAGGACGCTGACGTCATCCCATTCGTCCTCCTCCTGTAGCAGGGGCTTGGCCCCGAAGCTGCAGGTGGTCACACTTTCCCAGTTGTCCTGCTCGAGCTCTTTGTCACTGTCATCTTCCCAGCTCGACTGCACGGAGGGTCGGTTCCCATTCCCTTTGGGCACCTCCTGGCCGATGGAGTCTTTGTCTTGGGAAAGCTCTTGGCAAACGAACTCTTCCCAGTCTGACACTTCTTGGTAACTACCGACTTCTTGGTGCGACAGCTCTTGCTTGCTGTGTTCTTCCCAGTCAGAGAGTGCTCGGGAGCTAATGACATCTTCGGGGGAAAGCCCTGGCTCCAAGCATTCTTCCCAATCAGAAATTGGTTTGTAGCTCCTGGCTTCTCCGAGGGACAGCTCTTGCTTGTTGTATTCATCCCTATCAAAGAGCTCATGATTGCTGCTGGCTTCTACTTGGGACAGCTCTTCCTCACTGAAAACTTCCCCTTGGGACATGTCCTCGTAGCTAGAAGCATCTTCTTGGAGCAGCTCTGGGATTTCCTCACCATTGCACAGGAAAAGCTTAAGCTCTCCAGCCAATACTTCCTCCTCAGCCTCTTGCTGTGCCTGGCCCGACGCACTCTCTGCCTCCTGCAGCAGTTCACTGAGGGCCTGGGCTGGCAGAGGGCTGGGTACTGGGCTATTGAGGGAGCCAGGACTGTGTGGGGAAAAGATGGGGACCAATTCCCTTTCTCTCCGAGCTGCTGCTTCAACTTCTGCAGCCACGCTTTGCTCCAGTTCCCTCTGTTCCTCTGGCTGCCGGCCAGATTCCTGCATCTCAAGAAAGGCCTGGCGCACACTCCCACAGCTCTTCTGCTGGGCTAACTCAAACTGAACCTGGCTGCAGCCTGAGCTGGAAGCAGGGGCAGAGATCGGGACCAATTTCCTTTCTCCTGGAGCTGCTGGTTCTGCTACTGCAGCCATGCTTTGCTCCAGCTGCCCCTGTTCTTCTGGCAGCTGGCCAGATTCCTGCCCCTCAAGGAAGGCCAGGCTCAGACTCTCCCAGCTCTCCTGCTGGGCTGAGTCGCCCTGAGCCTGGCTGTAGCCTGGGCTGGAAGCAGGGGAAGAGATCGGGATCATATCCCTTTCTCCTGGAGCTGCTGCTTCATCTTCTGCAGCCACACTTTGCTCCAGCTCCCTCTCTTCCTCTGGCTGCTGGCCTGACTCCTGCCCCTCAAGGAAGGCCAGGCTCAGACTCTCCCAGCTCTCCTGCTGGGCTGAGTCACCCTGAGCCTGGCTGCAGCCTGGGCTGGAAGCAGGGGAAGAGATCGGGATCAATTCCCTTTCTCCTGGAGCTGCTGGTTCTTCTTCGGTAGGCATTCTTTGCTCCATCTGCCCCTGTTCCTCTGGCTGCCTGCCAGAATCCTGCCCCTCAAGGAAGGCCTGGCTCACACTCTCCCAGCTCTCCTGCTGGGCTGAGTCTCCCTGAGCCTGGCTGCAGCCTGGGCTGGAAGCAGGGAAAGAGATCGGGAGCAATTCCCTTTCTCCTGGACCTGCTGCTTCATCTTCTGCAGCCACACTTTGCTCCAGCTCCCTCTGTTCCGCTGGCTGCTGGCCTGACTCCTGCACCTCAAGGAAAGCCTCGTCCGTGGTCTCAGAGTTTCTCTGCTCGGGCAAGTCCAGCAGAGCCTGGCTGCCGTCTGGGGGGCTCTGTGTAGCGAAGACTGACCTGTCTGTCTCTGCTGTTGGAATCTCCTGGCTGAGCACAAGAGAACCTGGTTCCTCTTCCACCTCGGGAGCCAGCGGCCTGGTGAGCTCCTCCTCCTCAGCAGTACCAGGCAGGGCAGCAGCAGCTGCCGGCTCTGCGTCCGAGGGGTTCCTCGGAGCCGCAGAGGCGCTGGGCAGCTCACGGGCTGCCTCTCCCAGCACCTGGGTGCCCACACTGCTGGGAGAGCTGGGCTCCAGCTGGGCACCAGTCTGGGCATCCTCGTCCTTCTCTGGGTGGAAGGTTTTATCCCAGATCTTGTCACTGATGCCTTCTGCCCATTGGGACAGGCCCTGGCTGCTGCCACATTCTTCCCCTTGGGACAGCTTTTGTTTGCTCATGTCTTTTTCCCCTTGGGGCAACTCTGGGAATGGTAGTTCTCCCCACAGGCCAAGCTCTTGGCCACTAACAGCTCCCCATCGGGAAAGCTCTTGGTCCACCTCGTATTGCTGCTCTTGGTCCATGCTGACAAAGGGCCCCTCCTCCTCCTCAGTCTCCAACAGGGGTAGGACTGAGCCGCCCCCTGCTGCCAGCCACTGCCCGCTGAGGGCCTGGTTTTCAGCCAGCTGGGCAAGGGGCTGGGTGCCTGGGAGTTGGGGTTCACCTTATCCTCCTGTGTCTGGCACGTTGTCTAGCGCAGAGAGATCCCAGGAGCTGCTTTGCTCTGACACAGCGGCTCTCACGGGACTGGGCACCCCGCGGCTCTGCGCCCCTTATATAGCCCTCTGGCAGGGCATGGCTCTGCCATGTCACAAGGGCCTCTGGGCACCACAATGTCCTGAATCACGGAGGGCCCTGACCCAACGCGCCTGTGTCACAAAGGGCCACACCCGGCGCCCCTTCGGCAGCCAAACCCACTGGAAGTGTCATGGAGCAGCCCCTGGATTTTGGGCTTTCAGCCCCTTGTTATGATCCGGTTATTATAATGATCAGAAATGCCTCTGCCCAAATGAAGGTGCAAGCGGCATCAGACACCCGAGCCAATAGTACGGGTTTTAATGAAGAGTAAATGAGAGAGAAAGACCGAGAGAGACAAAGAGAGAAAGAGTGACAGAGACAGATGAAGTAGAAAACCTCAGTGCTCTCTGGATCCCAGTGGCATCCCATTGATGCTGTCCATGAGGCCTTCTCGGTGGCTAGGTTCCCCCGAAAACCTAGAGTTGAGTGGATTGATATACATTTGGGCTAGGTGGGAACACCCAGCTACCTCCCATGGCAGGGGCCAAGGTTGACGGAGTTTCTTGCAGCAGACTCTGGATCTGTTGCAGCACTTTGCATTACGCGCAAAAAAATGTCAGGTCGAGAGATAGAAAGAAATAAGAAAGCGGTCTCAGAGAGAGATCACGAGAGCCGAAGGTAATCAGGTAAAGAACTGGATGATCCTTAAGGCCCTTGCCAAGCGAAACCATTCCATGATTCTAGATGAAGAGCGGATGTGTATTTTAACTTGATATGACTGTTATTATTATCATAAGAATTATTTTATTTATTCACTACTACTACTACTATTTCAACTTCTTCTTCTTCTTCTTCTTCTTCTTCTTCTTCTTCTACTTCTACTTCTACTTCTTCTTCCTAGGCTTATTAAGATTATTATTTACTACGACTATTGCAATTTTTTCTAATTCTTCTAATTCCTCTAATTCTTCTTCTTCTACTTATTTCCTACTGTTACTTTTATTTTTTCTTCTTCTTTCCTGTTACTACTTCTTAATCTTCTTCTAATTATTATTCTTATCCTAGTCTTTTTTGTTTTTCTTTGGGTTATTTTGGGTTTTTTGGGTTTTTTAAGAGTTTTTTTTTGTTTCTTTTTTTTTGTTTGTTTGTTTCTTCCTACTACTCTATCTTAAAGCCCATATTCATTTGTTTTTGAAGAGGTGGGTGCGTCAGAGTCGTGCAGTGTGCTGTGGGGTCCAGGGGGCAATACCTCCTGTCTGTTGCCATTCTTCATGGCTAAAATGCCAGAGGATCAGCACGCAGTCCTTTCCGAGCAGAGGGAATAGCCTTAGATGCCAGCAGGGGAGGTTCTGATCAAAGATCAGAAACCCTTTTTCCCTGCCTGAGTGATCAGGCATTGGAAGAAGTTGACTTGGGAGGTGTCGGAGTCACTACGTCCTGGAAGCGTTGAGGAGTTGTCTGGATGGGGCACTTGGGGACATGCTTTAGGGCTGATGCTGGTGGAGCCAGGCTGCCAGTGGGAGTGGATGACTTCCAAGGTGTCTTCCTACCTGGATGATTGTCTGTGACTCACCACTGAGCCCACTGGCCCCAAGTGCCGCCCATGGCTGCTGGTTTGGGGCCAGCCCCGTGGGTAGAACTTGCGTTTGGGGATGCTCCGAAGCAGCCGGGCATTGCTGAGGCTGCAGGGACATGCTGAGGGAAAGGCAGCCCGTGTGGTTCCCTCAGGACGCTGGGCAGGCTGCGGGCCAGCCACCATCTGCGGGGCCAGTCCCGGTGCCAGCAGCGGGCACTAATCCTCGGGCTGCGGTGCCAGGCAGGGGCAGCAGAAGAGGCTGCGCAGCGCCCGCAGTGCCCGCCTGAAGCGGGAGGGACGTTTCTTGCGGGGGCCCAGCTGCTGGCTGAGGGCCTGGGCTTGCACACGGCGAGACGAGGCACAGAGCGGCGCTCGAGGGCACCGCTCAAATTCCTGGGGCTCAACCCAAGCCTCCCGAGGGAAGGGCGATGGGAGCCTGTCTCCTGCAAAACCACGCCGTATTGGCTGTCTGGGTTCTTCACACAGCTCGAGGACGCTGACGTCATCCCATTCGTCCTCCTCCTGTAGCAGGGGCTTGGCCCCGAAGCTGCAGGTGGTCACACTTTCCCAGTTGTCCTGCTCGAGCTCTTTGTCACTGTCATCTTCCCAGCTCGACTGCACGGAGGGTCGGTTCCCATTCCCTTTGGGCACCTCCTGGCCGATGGAGTCTTTGTCTTGGGAAAGCTCTTGGCAAACGAACTCTTCCCAGTCTGACACTTCTTGGTAACTACCGACTTCTTGGTGCGACAGCTCTTGCTTGCTGTGTTCTTCCCAGTCAGAGAGTGCTCGGGAGCTAATGACATCTTCGGGGGAAAGCCCTGGCTCCAAGCATTCTTCCCAATCAGAAATTGGTTTGTAGCTCCTGGCTTCTCCGAGGGACAGCTCTTGCTTGTTGTATTCATCCCTATCAAAGAGCTCATGATTGCTGCTGGCTTCTACTTGGGACAGCTCTTCCTCACTGAAAACTTCCCCTTGGGACATGTCCTCGTAGCTAGAAGCATCTTCTTGGAGCAGCTCTGGGATTTCCTCACCATTGCACAGGAAAAGCTTAAGCTCTCCAGCCAATACTTCCTCCTCAGCCTCTTGCTGTGCCTGGCCCGACGCACTCTCTGCCTCCTGCAGCAGTTCACTGAGGGCCTGGGCTGGCAGAGGGCTGGGTACTGGGCTATTGAGGGAGCCAGGACTGTGTGGGGAAAAGATGGGGACCAATTCCCTTTCTCTCCGAGCTGCTGCTTCAACTTCTGCAGCCACGCTTTGCTCCAGTTCCCTCTGTTCCTCTGGCTGCCGGCCAGATTCCTGCATCTCAAGAAAGGCCTGGCGCACACTCCCACAGCTCTTCTGCTGGGCTAACTCAAACTGAACCTGGCTGCAGCCTGAGCTGGAAGCAGGGGCAGAGATCGGGACCAATTTCCTTTCTCCTGGAGCTGCTGGTTCTGCTACTGCAGCCATGCTTTGCTCCAGCTGCCCCTGTTCTTCTGGCAGCTGGCCAGATTCCTGCCCCTCAAGGAAGGCCAGGCTCAGACTCTCCCAGCTCTCCTGCTGGGCTGAGTCGCCCTGAGCCTGGCTGTAGCCTGGGCTGGAAGCAGGGGAAGAGATCGGGATCATATCCCTTTCTCCTGGAGCTGCTGCTTCATCTTCTGCAGCCACACTTTGCTCCAGCTCCCTCTCTTCCTCTGGCTGCTGGCCTGACTCCTGCCCCTCAAGGAAGGCCAGGCTCAGACTCTCCCAGCTCTCCTGCTGGGCTGAGTCACCCTGAGCCTGGCTGCAGCCTGGGCTGGAAGCAGGGGAAGAGATCGGGATCAATTCCCTTTCTCCTGGAGCTGCTGGTTCTTCTTCGGTAGGCATTCTTTGCTCCATCTGCCCCTGTTCCTCTGGCTGCCTGCCAGAATCCTGCCCCTCAAGGAAGGCCTGGCTCACACTCTCCCAGCTCTCCTGCTGGGCTGAGTCTCCCTGAGCCTGGCTGCAGCCTGGGCTGGAAGCAGGGAAAGAGATCGGGAGCAATTCCCTTTCTCCTGGACCTGCTGCTTCATCTTCTGCAGCCACACTTTGCTCCAGCTCCCTCTGTTCCGCTGGCTGCTGGCCTGACTCCTGCACCTCAAGGAAAGCCTCGTCCGTGGTCTCAGAGTTTCTCTGCTCGGGCAAGTCCAGCAGAGCCTGGCTGCCGTCTGGGGGGCTCTGTGTAGCGAAGACTGACCTGTCTGTCTCTGCTGTTGGAATCTCCTGGCTGAGCACAAGAGAACCTGGTTCCTCTTCCACCTCGGGAGCCAGCGGCCTGGTGAGCTCCTCCTCCTCAGCAGTACCAGGCAGGGCAGCAGCAGCTGCCGGCTCTGCGTCCGAGGGGTTCCTCGGAGCCGCAGAGGCGCTGGGCAGCTCACGGGCTGCCTCTCCCAGCACCTGGGTGCCCACACTGCTGGGAGAGCTGGGCTCCAGCTGGGCACCAGTCTGGGCATCCTCGTCCTTCTCTGGGTGGAAGGTTTTATCCCAGATCTTGTCACTGATGCCTTCTGCCCATTGGGACAGGCCCTGGCTGCTGCCACATTCTTCCCCTTGGGACAGCTTTTGTTTGCTCATGTCTTTTTCCCCTTGGGGCAACTCTGGGAATGGTAGTTCTCCCCACAGGCCAAGCTCTTGGCCACTAACAGCTCCCCATCGGGAAAGCTCTTGGTCCACCTCGTATTGCTGCTCTTGGTCCATGCTGACAAAGGGCCCCTCCTCCTCCTCAGTCTCCAACAGGGGTAGGACTGAGCCGCCCCCTGCTGCCAGCCACTGCCCGCTGAGGGCCTGGTTTTCAGCCAGCTGGGCAAGGGGCTGGGTGCCTGGGAGTTGGGGTTCACCTTATCCTCCTGTGTCTGGCACGTTGTCTAGCGCAGAGAGATCCCAGGAGCTGCTTTGCTCTGACACAGCGGCTCTCACGGGACTGGGCACCCCGCGGCTCTGCGCCCCTTATATAGCCCTCTGGCAGGGCGTGGCTCTGCCATGTCACAAGGGCCTCTGGGCACCACAATGTCCTGAATCACGGAGGGCCCTGACCCAACGCGCCTGTGTCACAAAGGGCCACACCCGGCGCCCCTTCGGCAGCCAAACCCACTGGAAGTGTCATGGAGCAGCCCCTGGATTTTGGGCTTTCAGCCCCTTGTTATGATCCGGTTATTATAATGATCAGAAATGCCTCTGCCCAAATGAAGGTGCAAGCGGCATCAGACACCCGAGCCAATAGTACGGGTTTTAATGAAGAGTAAATGAGAGAGAAAGACCGAGAGAGACAAAGAGAGAAAGAGTGACAGAGACAGATGAAGTAGAAAACCTCAGTGCTCTCTGGATCCCAGTGGCATCCCATTGATGCTGTCCATGAGGCCTTCTCGGTGGCTAGGTTCCCCCGAAAACCTAGAGTTGAGTGGATTGATATACATTTGGGCTAGGTGGGAACACCCAGCTACCTCCCATGGCAGGGGCCAAGGTTGACGGAGTTTCTTGCAGCAGACTCTGGATCTGTTGCAGCACTTTGCATTACGCGCAAAAAAATGTCAGGTCGAGAGATAGAAAGAAATAAGAAAGCGGTCTCAGAGAGAGATCACGAGAGCCGAAGGTAATCAGGTAAAGAACTGGATGATCCTTAAGGCCCTTGCCAAGCGAAACCATTCCATGATTCTAGATGAAGAGCGGATGTGTATTTTAACTTGATATGACTGTTATTATTATCATAAGAATTATTTTATTTATTCACTACTACTACTACTATTTCAACTTCTTCTTCTTCTTCTTCTTCTTCTTCTTCTTCTTCTACTTCTACTTCTACTTCTTCTTCCTAGGCTTATTAAGATTATTATTTACTACGACTATTGCAATTTTTTCTAATTCTTCTAATTCCTCTAATTCTTCTTCTTCTACTTATTTCCTACTGTTACTTTTATTTTTTCTTCTTCTTTCCTGTTACTACTTCTTAATCTTCTTCTAATTATTATTCTTATCCTAGTCTTTTTTGTTTTTCTTTGGGTTATTTTGGGTTTTTTGGGTTTTTTAAGAGTTTTTTTTTGTTTCTTTTTTTTTGTTTGTTTGTTTCTTCCTACTACTCTATCTTAAAGCCCATATTCATTTGTTTTTGAAGAGGTGGGTGCGTCAGAGTCGTGCAGTGTGCTGTGGGGTCCAGGGGGCAATACCTCCTGTCTGTTGCCATTCTTCATGGCTAAAATGCCAGAGGATCAGCACGCAGTCCTTTCCGAGCAGAGGGAATAGCCTTAGATGCCAGCAGGGGAGGTTCTGATCAAAGATCAGAAACCCTTTTTCCCTGCCTGAGTGATCAGGCATTGGAAGAAGTTGACTTGGGAGGTGTCGGAGTCACTACGTCCTGGAAGCGTTGAGGAGTTGTCTGGATGGGGCACTTGGGGACATGCTTTAGGGCTGATGCTGGTGGAGCCAGGCTGCCAGTGGGAGTGGATGACTTCCAAGGTGTCTTCCTACCTGGATGATTGTCTGTGACTCACCACTGAGCCCACTGGCCCCAAGTGCCGCCCATGGCTGCTGGTTTGGGGCCAGCCCCGTGGGTAGAACTTGCGTTTGGGGATGCTCCGAAGCAGCCGGGCATTGCTGAGGCTGCAGGGACATGCTGAGGGAAAGGCAGCCCGTGTGGTTCCCTCAGGACGCTGGGCAGGCTGCGGGCCAGCCACCATCTGCGGGGCCAGTCCCGGTGCCAGCAGCGGGCACTAATCCTCGGGCTGCGGTGCCAGGCAGGGGCAGCAGAAGAGGCTGCGCAGCGCCCGCAGTGCCCGCCTGAAGCGGGAGGGACGTTTCTTGCGGGGGCCCAGCTGCTGGCTGAGGGCCTGGGCTTGCACACGGCGAGACGAGGCACAGAGCGGCGCTCGAGGGCACCGCTCAAATTCCTGGGGCTCAACCCAAGCCTCCCGAGGGAAGGGCGATGGGAGCCTGTCTCCTGCAAAACCACGCCGTATTGGCTGTCTGGGTTCTTCACACAGCTCGAGGACGCTGACGTCATCCCATTCGTCCTCCTCCTGTAGCAGGGGCTTGGCCCCGAAGCTGCAGGTGGTCACACTTTCCCAGTTGTCCTGCTCGAGCTCTTTGTCACTGTCATCTTCCCAGCTCGACTGCACGGAGGGTCGGTTCCCATTCCCTTTGGGCACCTCCTGGCCGATGGAGTCTTTGTCTTGGGAAAGCTCTTGGCAAACGAACTCTTCCCAGTCTGACACTTCTTGGTAACTACCGACTTCTTGGTGCGACAGCTCTTGCTTGCTGTGTTCTTCCCAGTCAGAGAGTGCTCGGGAGCTAATGACATCTTCGGGGGAAAGCCCTGGCTCCAAGCATTCTTCCCAATCAGAAATTGGTTTGTAGCTCCTGGCTTCTCCGAGGGACAGCTCTTGCTTGTTGTATTCATCCCTATCAAAGAGCTCATGATTGCTGCTGGCTTCTACTTGGGACAGCTCTTCCTCACTGAAAACTTCCCCTTGGGACATGTCCTCGTAGCTAGAAGCATCTTCTTGGAGCAGCTCTGGGATTTCCTCACCATTGCACAGGAAAAGCTTAAGCTCTCCAGCCAATACTTCCTCCTCAGCCTCTTGCTGTGCCTGGCCCGACGCACTCTCTGCCTCCTGCAGCAGTTCACTGAGGGCCTGGGCTGGCAGAGGGCTGGGTACTGGGCTATTGAGGGAGCCAGGACTGTGTGGGGAAAAGATGGGGACCAATTCCCTTTCTCTCCGAGCTGCTGCTTCAACTTCTGCAGCCACGCTTTGCTCCAGTTCCCTCTGTTCCTCTGGCTGCCGGCCAGATTCCTGCATCTCAAGAAAGGCCTGGCGCACACTCCCACAGCTCTTCTGCTGGGCTAACTCAAACTGAACCTGGCTGCAGCCTGAGCTGGAAGCAGGGGCAGAGATCGGGACCAATTTCCTTTCTCCTGGAGCTGCTGGTTCTGCTACTGCAGCCATGCTTTGCTCCAGCTGCCCCTGTTCTTCTGGCAGCTGGCCAGATTCCTGCCCCTCAAGGAAGGCCAGGCTCAGACTCTCCCAGCTCTCCTGCTGGGCTGAGTCGCCCTGAGCCTGGCTGTAGCCTGGGCTGGAAGCAGGGGAAGAGATCGGGATCATATCCCTTTCTCCTGGAGCTGCTGCTTCATCTTCTGCAGCCACACTTTGCTCCAGCTCCCTCTCTTCCTCTGGCTGCTGGCCTGACTCCTGCCCCTCAAGGAAGGCCAGGCTCAGACTCTCCCAGCTCTCCTGCTGGGCTGAGTCTACCTGAGCCTGGCTGCAGCCTGGGCTGGAAGCAGGGGAAGAGATCGGGATCAATTCCCTTTCTCCTGGAGCTGCTGGTTCTTCTTCGGTAGGCATTCTTTGCTCCATCTGCCCCTGTTCCTCTGGCTGCCTGCCAGAATCCTGCCCCTCAAGGAAGGCCTGGCTCACACTCTCCCAGCTCTCCTGCTGGGCTGAGTCTCCCTGAGCCTGGCTGCAGCCTGGGCTGGAAGCAGGGAAAGAGATCGGGAGCAATTCCCTTTCTCCTGGACCTGCTGCTTCATCTTCTGCAGCCACACTTTGCTCCAGCTCCCTCTGTTCCGCTGGCTGCTGGCCTGACTCCTGCACCTCAAGGAAAGCCTCGTCCGTGGTCTCAGAGTTTCTCTGCTCGGGCAAGTCCAGCAGAGCCTGGCTGCCGTCTGGGGGGCTCTGTGTAGCGAAGACTGACCTGTCTGTCTCTGCTGTTGGAATCTCCTGGCTGAGCACAAGAGAACCTGGTTCCTCTTCCACCTCGGGAGCCAGCGGCCTGGTGAGCTCCTCCTCCTCAGCAGTACCAGGCAGGGCAGCAGCAGCTGCCGGCTCTGCGTCCGAGGGGTTCCTCGGAGCCGCAGAGGCGCTGGGCAGCTCACGGGCTGCCTCTCCCAGCACCTGGGTGCCCACACTGCTGGGAGAGCTGGGCTCCAGCTGGGCACCAGTCTGGGCATCCTCGTCCTTCTCTGGGTGGAAGGTTTTATCCCAGATCTTGTCACTGATGCCTTCTGCCCATTGGGACAGGCCCTGGCTGCTGCCACATTCTTCCCCTTGGGACAGCTTTTGTTTGCTCATGTCTTTTTCCCCTTGGGGCAACTCTGGGAATGGTAGGTCTCCCCACAGGCCAAGCTCCTGGCCACTAACAGCTCCCCATCGGGAAAGCTCTTGGTCCACCTCGTATTGCCGCTCTTGGTCCATGCTGACAAAGGGCCCCTCCTCCTCCTTAGTCTCCAACAGGGGTAGGACTGAGCCGCCCCCTGCTGCCAGCCACTGCCCGCTGAGGGCCTGGTTTTCAGCCAGCTGGGCAAGGGGCTGGGTGCCTGGGAGTTGGGGTTCACCTTATCCTCCTGTGTCTGGCACGTTGTCTAGCGCAGAGAGATCCCAGGAGCTGCTTTGCTCTGACACAGCGGCTCTCACGGGACTGGGCACCCCGCGGCTCTGCGCCCCTTATATAGCCCTCTGGCAGGGCGTGGCTCTGCCATGTCACAAGGGCCTCTGGGCACCACAATGTCCTGAATCACGGAGGGCCCTGACCCAACGCGCCTGTGTCACAAAGGGCCACACCCGGCGCCCCTTCGGCAGCCAAACCCACTGGAAGTGTCATGGAGCAGCCCCTGGATTTTGGGCTTTCAGCCCCTTGTTATGATCCGGTTATTATAATGATCAGAAATGCCTCTGCCCAAATGAAGGTGCAAGCGGCATCAGACACCCGAGCCAATAGTACGGGTTTTAATGAAGAGTAAATGAGAGAGAAAGACCAAGAGAGACAAAGAGAGAAAGAGTGACAGAGACAGATGAAGTAGAAAACCTCAGTGCTCTCTGGATCCCAGTGGCATCCCATTGATGCTGTCCATGAGGCCTTCTCGGTGGCTAGGTTCCCCCGAAAACCTAGAGTTGAGTGGATTGATATACATTTGGGCTAGGTGGGAACACCCAGCTACCTCCCATGGCAGGGGCCAAGGTTGACGGAGTTTCTTGCAGCAGACTCTGGATCTGTTGCAGCACTTTGCATTACGCGCAAAAAAATGTCAGGTCGAGAGATAGAAAGAAATAAGAAAGCGGTCTCAGAGAGAGATCACGAGAGCCGAAGGTAATCAGGTAAAGAACTGGATGATCCTTAAGGCCCTTGCCAAGCGAAACCATTCCATGATTCTAGATGAAGAGCGGATGTGTATTTTAACTTGATATGACTGTTATTATTATCATAAGAATTATTTTATTTATTCACTACTACTACTACTATTTCAACTTCTTCTTCTTCTTCTTCTTCTTCTTCTTCTTCTTCTTCTTCTACTTCTACTTCTACTTCTTCTTCCTAGGCTTATTAAGATTATTATTTACTACGACTATTGCAATTTTTTCTAATTCTTCTAATTCCTCTAATTCTTCTTCTTCTACTTATTTCCTACTGTTACTTTTATTTTTTCTTCTTCTTTCCTGTTACTACTTCTTAATCTTCTTCTAATTATTATTCTTATCCTAGTCTTTTTTGTTTTTCTTTGGGTTATTTTGGGTTTTTTGGGTTTTTTAAGAGTTTTTTTTTGTTTCTTTTTTTTTGTTTGTTTGTTTCTTCCTACTACTCTATCTTAAAGCCCATATTCATTTGTTTTTGAAGAGGTGGGTGCGTCAGAGTCGTGCAGTGTGCTGTGGGGTCCAGGGAGCAATACCTCCTGTCTGTTGCCATTCTTCATGGCTAAAATGCCAGAGGATCAGCACGCAGTCCTTTCCGAGTAGAGGGAATAGCCTTAGATGCCAGCAGGGGAGGTTCTGATCAAAGATCAGAAACCCTTTTTCCCTGCCTGAGTGATCAGGCATTGGAAGAAGTTGACTTGGGAGGTGTCGGAGTCACTACGTCCTGGAAGCGTTGAGGAGTTGTCTGGATGGGGCACTTGGGGACATGCTTTAGGGCTGATGCTGGTGGAGCCAGGCTGCCAGTGGGAGTGGATGACTTCCAAGGTGTCTTCCTACCTGGATGATTGTCTGTGACTCACCACTGAGCCCACTGGCCCCAAGTGCCGCCCATGGCTGCTGGTTTGGGGCCAGCCCCGTGGGTAGAACTTGCGTTTGGGGAGATGCGCTTGGGATGCTCCGAAGCAGCCGGGCATTGCTGAGGCTGCAGGGACATGCTGAGGGAAAGGCAGCCCGTGTGGTTCCCTCAGGACGCTGGGCAGGCTGCGGGCCAGCCACCATCTGCGGGGCCAGTCCCGGTGCCAGCAGCGGGCACTAATCCTCGGGCTGCGGTGCCAGGCAGGGGCAGCAGAAGAGGCTGCGCAGCGCCTGCAGTGCCCGCCTGAAGCGGGAGGGACGTTTCTTGCAGGGGCCCAGCTGCTGGCTGAGGGCCTGGGCTTGCACACGGCGAGACGAGGCACAGAGCGGCGCTTGAGGGCTCCGCTCAAATTCCTGGGGCTCAACCCAAGCCTCCTGAGGGAAGGGCGATGGGAGCCTGTCTCCTGCAAAACCACGCCGTATTGGCTGTCTGGGTTCTTCACACAGCTCGAGGACGCTGACGTCATCCCATTCGTCCTCCTCCTGTAGCGGGGGCTTGGCCCCGAAGCTGCAGGTGGTCACACTTTCCCAGTTGTCCTGCTCGAGCTCTTTGTCACTGTCATCTTCCCAGCTCGACTGCACGGAGGGTCGGTTCCCATTCCCTTTGGGCACCTCCTGGCCGATGGAGTCTTTGTCTTGGGAAAGCTGTTAGCCAGTGAACTCTTCCCAGTCCAACAATTCCCTGTGGCTCTCTTGGGAAGGGAAGTTAGCTCACTGTTTACAAGTCGAGTATTGGATCAACCCAACCTGTACTCCTCCATTTCTTATTTCATGTTTTTTCATTAAGATTCGTGGCTTCTGTAGTGGGAAACAATTTCTAACAAAGCCTGTCTCTTCTGTCCTCTGTGTAGAGCTAAAAATTAAACAAGTACTTGCACTTTATAATTTTCCATAAAACAGCCTGGAGGCCACATTTCTAGTAACATGGAGTGAGTCAGTGTCTCACCTTCGAAAAAATCCGTTAGCTTCCAATCCTCGTGTTGCTGGCTTAGATTGGATCATATAGTTTCACAGCCTAGTTTTTCATGGTTATGAGGCATCATAATCTCTCTGGAATATAAATTAAATTGTTTTATAATTTTAATTTTTCTTTACCTTGCTACATCACCTAAAAGCACCATCCTGAGTAAGTATATATTAATCTTTGAGTCTGGACAAGTCATTGATGGAAAAGCAGTTTTTATTTTGAGCTTGCAAGTCAACACTTTCTTACCCTATATGAGGTAAAATGCGCTTTCATTAGGAATACAGAGTAAAAAAGCTCAGTGAAACTTGTCTCGCGTTTTGCATATAAAGTCAAAACTCAGCTTCACAGAACAGCTGTTCCCAAAGCTCTTTACAGACCTTTATGGGACTGCAAATTCCTGTAAAATCTATTGTTATTTTCACTCCACAAATACAAAACACTGACCTCCATGCACACAGCATTTTGCAAGTAGTTCAGTCACATAATTCAAAAGCCACATAAGTTTAAAAAATGAAAAAGCCATAACCAAACTTTATTGATTTACTATTAAGTTCTGTATCATTGAATCATACTCATACATACTAATACTAATAAGCATGAAAATATTACTTTTATAATCCAAACTGTTTGATCTAGGGCCTTATTCCACTGATAGTGCTGATGTACCCATCCAATGGGTTTCTCCTAAATGTTTGCCAGTAAGACCTGTTCACTTAGGCCTCTGCGCTATATTCTCTATTCTGGTTTTGTAAGGCAGCTTTGAATTAGTTTGCCTACGTGTAAAAATAAAAATTGTCTGGTTTTAGCATTCTTAAGTCTCATCTTCACCATTTAGCTGAAAAAAACTGTCTGAAAATGCTACATTTCTCAGTGAAGTGATGCCTCAGAGAGCAAGACAGGTCAGTCATTCAGGGAAATGTTATGGTTGAAGACATTGCTGTAGAGCTAAGTAAATTGTTGGCAGCATTTTTGCTTTCATTCATAACCCTTGTTTCTGTTGTATTTTTAGCTCATCTAATTTCTATATTTAGATGTGTTTATGAAAATTGAGATTTAATGTGATAAACCTCAGAAATTCTACTGTCATCTGCCTGGGAAAAATAGGTTTCTGCAGAGTATCGAATCTATTACTGACCTTCAGTCTAATTGCATCTGTCAGGCTTCCAATCCATGGAAACTTGCTTGGAGCAAGATTTTAACTCTATTATATTTTTTCCTTGTCTGTGCTGAGTTTTGTCTTTCCTTGGAGCTCCCTGAAAAGGCTATGAAGAAAGGAGATGGGAACCTGATGGGAATGATGCTGGATGTCATGAAGCCAATGCTGATGAAGAAAACCAGTATCTTAAATCTGCAGTGCTTATGCTTTTTAAGCAAGCAAAAAACTTCAGTGCTCTTAAAGAGGCACCTGAGGGCCAAACTATGCAGCTTTGGTAAGTGAGCAGAGTGTGACCTGCTGGTTAGACTGGAAAGTTTTGTTCATCTATATCTACAGAGAGAGAATGGGTAACCCCCTCCTACCTTCTCCTAGATTTAAGGATCCCATTAAAAACTATCACTAGTGACTTTGAAGTTTTAACTTGTGCAAGATGAATAATGTCAGCAATACTCTCTGCACTCAGCCACCAGCTCTTCTTCAGTCTGTAGTACATCTGCAAAGACAGCTGGACATAGCTTAAGGTAATCCCTAGATCCCCAAGTAAATTAATCCAATGGACAATTACCATCATAGTCCATAATTACCAATTCACGTCAGCTCAGATGCAACCAGTAGATCTTGCATCTTTTTTTTTTGACGCCTATCAATACTCAAAAATCTCTTCTATAGGTAAGTAGTTTAGACCACTGTTGCATGTTCCAATTGAGATTTTAAAACTTCCTCTGGTTTTCTGTACTTTTAAATTTCCAGTCAATTAATTTTCCACCACCTTCACAGCTACTGCTCGACCCTTGGAAATGTTAAGATGAATGTTATTTCCCACTTTTTAATAAAAATTCAAGTGCAGAAAACTCACTTAGACTATACATTAGCTGACTGCTTTTCAACTGCCTCTAAACCAGCTACATGCAAAAAGATTGAGAAATAAAAATATTTACTACATCTGGTTTTGTTCCCAGATATTTCTAGTAAGAGCAAGGTTCTTGTGAAGGTGATTTACTAAAAATTATAAAGGATATCCTTCGTGCTGTGCTGTCTACTTCTGCTGCTTGCATTTTGCTTCTTCTTTTCCTCACTCCCTACTTGTATGGTGCCTCTGTGAAATAGAAATTTGGTTTATTTTCTTCAGACTTTTATGGATCACAGTGAATTCTGGACAAGCTAGAGAAATTGTAAGAAAAAATTTGACCCGCAAATGAAATTGTAATCTGATTACGCTTGCTTTTTTCCCCTTTAAATTTTAGATTTGTTTCAAAGTCTTTCACTGTACAGATGCAACAGATCGCACTCCTTATTTATTCTGCAGTAAAAGTTACTTCAGTTAATGCATCAAGTTAGCAAAACTTTATTTTATTTAGTTTGGAGTATGAAGCACTCCTTAGACCCATGCAGGTGCACCCTGCAGTGATCACAGAACAAATTAACAATGGGAGATTCAAAGATGAAGAACATAAGAAGCAACAGGATGGAACTAGGCAAAGATGGTACTCTGACATGGCAGGAGATTGTGTCTGGAAAAGACTGACTGTATGGCTATGGTTCACATGACTTTTTTCACTTTGCTTCAGGTGTTTTCTGGGATGAAGGATATAATTTCTGTGCTTGTGTCAGCTATGTCCTGTAATGAATATGTTGGCATTGGCTGGAAATGGTTGTGTCTGGCACAGGGCAACCCTGGTCTTTTCTCAAAGAAGCCACCCTTACAGCCCTCCCACTGCCAGCACCTGGTGCACCTGCACCCAATGTCTAGGCAAAATCAAAGGAAAAAAACCATCAGGGCTTCAAAGCTCAATGCCTGAATAGAATCAGGAAATTATAAAATTACTTGGGTTGGAGGGGATCTTAAAAATCATCCAGTTCCTCACCCTTGACGTGGGTAGGGACACGGGACACCTTCCACCAGATCCAGTTGCTCAGAGCCCCATCCCACATGGCCTTGAACACTGCCAGGATCGGAGCATCCACAGCTTCTCTGGATGATCTGTTCCAGTGCCTCACCACTCTTACAGTGAAGAAATTTTCCCTAATATCTAATCTAAACCTACTCTCTTTCAGTTTGAAGCATTCCTCCGTGTCCTGTCACTACACACTCTTGTGAATAGATGCTCTTCATTTTCCCTGTAGGCTCCCTTTGGGTGCTGGAAGGCTGCAATTAGGTCACTCCCAAGTCTTCTCTTTTCCAGGTTGAATGCAAATTTTTCAGCCTTTCTGCATAGGAGAGGTGCTCCATCCCTCTGACCATCTTGGTGGCTTCCTCTGGACTCAGTCTAACACGCTGATGTTCTTCTTCATGTGCCAGGGACTGAAGAGCTGGATATAGCACTCCAGGTGGGTCTCAGGCCTTGTTGTGATAGCAGGTTCACAAAACCTGTTTTATATTCTCCCTTTGTAGTAAAAACTCCAGTAGAAACTCAGTGCAACTATTCCACTTACCCAAGACCAAATTTGTTTGAGATAAAATGTCCATCAAACTACAGTCTTCAAGCTACTGTCTTCAAGCTGTGTTAGCTAGAGAGGCTTCTTTTTGGCATTTTGTTGATTTGGTGAAGAGTGCATGGGGAGGAGGGAAAGATCAGTTGTGATGTATCAGGCTACATTGCCAGAGTGTTTGGCAGAATATTTGTCTTACAAATATTTACAACCTGCTAAGCTTTGAAAGGAAGATGGAAAAAAATAGCCTCCTGAAGGTTTTGCCCATGTAAATATTTTAAAGTGCCCTTCAGAAAGTCTTTACTGAACATATACCAAGTGTCTGGCTGATTCCAGCTACCCAGTAGTACCCAGGAGAGATGGCAAGCACTTTGTGCCCTCTCAGCTCTTGTAGCATTTTGAACACTCTCTTATGGTTACCATATATGCCCTTCTCAAGTGTCATTCTTGATAGGAACAGGGTTGATGTCTTTGGTTCACCAATCTGAACTGCTTTGCCAAATGGTCTACCTTTGGGGTCTGGTTGTATACAAGAGAATTCTCAGTGGTTGCTATCTTGTCCAGTCTCTTCTAAGGGATTCAGTGCCTCTTGAGTATTGAATATTCTTATTTTTCAAATTTTTCTACAATTTAAGTTCTGTATGCATGGTTAAAATGCAGAACCTTTGTAATATCTTTCATAGTTATTGCTATCTGGGTTAGTTAATCTAGTATTCCAAATCCAGCTATAGTTATAAATGTGGCTAAATTCACATTTTCTTCCTTTTAGACATTTTCTCCTTTACTACAGGTAGAAAGTAAATACAGTAGATGCCTTTGCAGTTGGATTTAATTTGTGGAATTTTAAACTGACCCATCTGTCACCTTCCATTTTACCACTGTTACTGTTTGGTGCTCAGCAATCAATCAGCTGTCATCAGGAGACCTGCTTCAGTCTCACTTTTTTTCCCTAGAGCCATGCACCAGCAACAAGACCTTCTCAGTGTCAAACCTGGGCAGTTTGAGAATTCATGTCAGCTATATTTAACCACAGATCAGCTAGGAGTAGTATAATTGTGCAGAAGGCAATCCATTGGATGTCTTTTTAATGGTAGGATAAATCAGTTATTAGAAGTGCTAATTTCTCTTCTATGGATGACAAATGAGTTTCTAAAAGGATCATCAGCTTCAGACTCAGCCCTTCAATACCTGAAGTTGGGTGAAATGAACCCACACTTGGGAATTTATCTCTTCTCACATTTGAGAAGGTGAATCCAAAATGGCACAAGCTACAATGGCACAGCAGGCTGGGTAGCAGAATCTGAAGAGAGAAACAGTGAAGGCAGGATTGCTGAAGGAGAGGCAGATTGGGGAAAAGAAATAAAAAGTCATAATGAGAACATGGGGAGAAAAAAAAATGGAAGTGGAAGTGGATTTTGTACTATATTTAGGAAAGTAGAAAAGAGAAAAAATTATGAGAACAGAATTGAATAGTTCATTTGCTTTAGCAGCTTTTGAGATGCAGTAATTACTTCCAAAATACACCTGGAGGGAAAAAAATTAAAACTGTAGTGCCTTTAGCTTGAAGAGTGGCTGCTTTACAGGAACCTGTTCCTTAATATAATTCAACTTAATGAGATAGCACCAAGTGTTGCTTCAAGAAGAATTTGGTTTATTATTTCCCTAGTTATTGGCTAAGAAAATTGAATGTGGGGAAAGAATCCCATTCATCACCATCCTTGTGAATTGTATCACAAATTGCCAATTAAAATGTGGCAGGGGAGCAAAGCACATTTCCATGCTTTCCAAAAAATGTCCATTCTACTTACGTTCAGTGACTCACATTCAGCAATACAACTTATTCTTGTTGGTGGCACTGCATAGGATGCAAATCAACATGGAATTTGACTTTTCCTAATCTTCAACTGCTGTGACAGGCTATAGCAATTGTGCCTATACCAAGCATGGCTTAAAAGCAGCTGGTTTGGTACAGCTTGGAGTTGTACCAGCATGAAGTTCTGCTCTGCCTGACTGCAGGAATATTTACTTATCTTATCTGGTGAGCTGAGCAGTCTGTGAGCTCCCTGCTGCTGCTCTTGCATTGCTAGTGAAGCTGCGAGTGAAAACTAACTTGTGTGTGAGATCAAGACAGAGCAGTGACAAGTCTTTGCTGACATCAACTGAGGGCAAGGCAGGAAAAAGATCTGTTTAAGTGGGCAGTGGAGAAACAAATGCTGATTTCATTTTAAAGCTCCCTTGCAAAGTTCAGTAACACTGTTGTATCCAAAATGTAGTGTAATCTTTAACTAGATAAAATCCAAACTCTTTAGTATAGTATCAGACCTCTCACAGTCATGAAATAATTTTTTCCTCCTGTATCTTCCTGTAAATTAGTTTAGTACTAGTATTACTCTACTAAATATGGAAAAGGGAGCAGAGAAAGGCCACATGAGGAAGGGGAATACACAATTAAGTTCAGTTTTCCCCAAAGAGTGACATAAGTCCACATTCCTGTGTGGTTGTTAGAAATGTGAAAGGCAGCATGGAGTTCCTTAAGAAGAATGCAAGTCAGAAAACCTTATTTTAATCATCCAAACTCTAACTAACTGGAGTATCTTCATCTTGAACAGTATGAATATAAACTTTAATGATGCAAATCATCACACAGTGTTTCTGTATTAGAAAGAATAGCCTGAGTCAAGAATCCTCTTATTTGAATGTAATTTTCCCTTTTTAGTGAGAAGCCACTCTTCCTTTTTTTTATGCAAACCAGTCTTTCAGTTTAAAAAGAGTTTAAAAGAGACAATAGCTGTTTAATTACGATTGTCCCATTCATTCCATACAGCTGGTAGGACCCACTTCCTACAGGTCAAACGGTATCCCCTGTTCCAGGGGAACCTTTCTGTTCATTAATGGCATATCTTAATTTTCCAGAGGTCCCCTCTTTTCAAGACCTCTTGATAAGACAGGGGAAGTAGTAGATAAGGCATATGTGACCCTTCTTTTCTGTCAGGACTATCCTGTTTGCTAAATAGTCAGATTACAGATCGCACCACTAACACTGAAAATTTGAAAGTAATTTTTTTTTGTATTTTCCAGAAAACACACAGGTTGAAAACTATAAGGTTCAGCCTCAGTTTACAACAGATACACTCACACCACTATTCCACAACAAAAATATTTTCTTCTACCAAATACCTGCAGAAGACACCAACAAAATGGGATCTGTGTCTGTCAGTTCTTTCTTTTTACCCAGACTTAAGCGACAGCAAAACCTGACAAATATTCTGCATTGTATCTGTACTGCTAGTCTTCAAAAGATGAGTTTTGGATTTTAGTCCACTACCTTAAGGGTCAGAATCCTGTATCTATTCCAATCCTGGTAAGAATGCATTTTCGAATTTCTAATCAAGTCTCTTCCTCATAAAAAACTATGTCTATGTATCTCATTATCCAGAGAGATGAACACCACATCTGAAGAGGCAGAACAGGATTGCTTATACCCTTGAGTTTGTGAAATAAATTATCTTTAGTAAATGATTTCTCATCCATCTGTTACAGAGAGTAATATGGTGCAGCAGGAATTTGTTCAAAATTGCGCTCTCCTGCTCAAACTATTCTGTTTGCTAGAGTGCTGTTGTTATCCTTGCAGAAGAGATAAGGATGGGGGAATCTTGCTTTCCAGAAACAGTGTTGCTGGAGTAGTTAATAATCCCTTTACATAAAGGAATATTCTATATCCCTTTACGATATAGAACATTACAAGTTATTTTAGATCAGCAACTGAGAACAAAGGTAAGGCTGACCAAGTTGAAGAGTATTCAGATAATGTGTGTATGCTCTGTTCCTAATGCTTCTGAATTTGAATTTTGAAAGAGTGATTTGCTCAAGAGGTTTTTCAGGGAAGCTGCCAGGTGTTGTCTATTTCCTTGTTTTTCAGAGCTACCCTCATAAATTTTAGGCTTTGGCACTGTAAAGTCTGGCTGGGTAAATGAGCAGGTTTTTTTCTCATTTAACCCATTGTACCATTGTACATTCTGGTGGGCTGCTTTTCTGAACAGATTTTACTGTTTCATGCCATGAAAACAGAAATACTTGATTTTGCATGTGTATGGTAACGACTTCATTAGATTTGCTGTAGATGGATGCTGGGATGAGGAACAGGAGAACAACCTCACCAAGATTTTGAATAGGCTTATCTCTGCACTTATCATCTGGTAATTTCAAGTTTTTGTCCAGAAAATCAGATGACTTGTGAGCTCCTGACACTTGGGTTGTTTCACTCTTCAGCACTTTGTAATTTGCAGGCTCCAAGAATAATGTGAAAGGAGTAAATTTGCTGCACTCAGACTTAACTGAATGTATCTGAGGAAGTGACTCTCTGGAATTTGGTTACCTCATCCCAATCCTGGTCCTGATCCTGTTATTGTCCCTTCTCTTTTTTAAGCTCATGATAGAGAAGGATACATCCATAAGGTGAGTGCCGATTTCTACCTTGCAACTTTCTGAAGGAATTGCTTGATCCCTGGATCTTACTAAGGCAGTAGCTTGTATTTTGAAAACCCTTTCTTTCTACCCAAAAAATCTTGCTTAATATGTCCAAGAGAGGTAGGTTGTGGAAAGCAGACTTTGAGAGAAAGGTCAAGAAGAAAATTATTTTGTTCTAAATCTAACTGAAGTAAAAAAATTCTTGCCTTTCCAAACTGGGGAAGAGAAGCCAGCCCCCATGGGAATTTCCCAAATATATTTTGTTTGAGCACACTGCCTTTGTGTCCGTATTACACAGCTTGTCTGCCAGAAGTGGAAGTGATTTTCTAGTGTTATTAACAACTTAGTAGGAAACTGAGGAGCTCAGTGTCAGGTTAAGTCCTGAAGAACTGTCATGTCTCTTCAAAGAAGATGAAAAAACCAGTCAGTGATTTCATCAATATTCTAGCTACTTCAAGGATTTAGTTTTAGTGAACTTTTTGATTAATTTACCATGAAATATACACTCTCTTCCTATTTATTAGTTACATCCAGTCAGTTATTTTTTTCTAGAATGTTCTTTACACTGGAATATTTATGATGGTAGCAGCTCCTGTTTCTTGAGTTATCCTCAGGGAATTTAGATGTCAATGAGAAGGAGGAGCTCACTACTGTTCATTGGCAGAGATATTTCATGTCTTTGATGGAGAAACTCCTGAAAGCACATACACATTTAATGTTTTATTTCAGCTTGAGTAAGAAAGCAAGGAAAAAGTAGTTATGAATAGATATAAAGTTAGGGATTGGCAGGTAAAAAAAAGAGCCCCAGAGCCCTAAGTCTGAAGCAAAGAAGAACATCTGAATAGCATCTGTGGATGAGGGTTTTCTTTGCGTATAGCTATCAAGTCTGGTACTTTTTACAACTGTCTATCTCCCTTAAAACACTTTTTCAAATGATGACAAAAAGGAGAAAGCTTAGCACTGGTTACTGCTTACCTTAATACAGTCCTAAAACCTCCAGCTCCTTAATGCTCAGTTTTATTTTTTTGTGTAATTAATCTTTGGCAGCATTTCTTGGAAGTGGGCACTGGAATAGTTGTGCAACATATGCAAGTTATTTTAATTTAATTTCCAATTTTTGACATGTACATTCATATTTAGTTATGTTAATTATAAGTTAGTATTCACTTCCTCTGATGACAGGGAATGAGTTGAACTGCTTTAAATGAGCACAACTTCTCAGAGTTCAGTGACACTACTTCTGAATTTTAGCATTGCTCTCTCCAATATTAATCAATGCAATCTCATTTAATCCAGGTCCCTGGATTAAACTCATTCTTTAGAACTGATGCTGTCCTGTCATGCATGATCTTTCTGTGCTGTTAGTAAAATAAGTTTTCTAGGGCACTTTCTTCAGAACAAACTGGAGAAGCTTAATCCTTTGCAGGGAGAATGGAAAGAGAGAAGGTAGTTGGGGCAGCAGCAATTTATAATTCTTTTTTGTCTGTTTGTTTGGGGCTTTTGTTTGTTTGGTTTTTGAGTTTTTTCATGGTTTTTTTTCTTTTACTTTGTTCCCCCAAAAACATCTTTGGTTTTTTTTTTTTTTTTGTGTTTTTTTTTTTTTTTGAAAGTAAATTGAAAGATTTTGTCCTGTTGAGAATGTATTAATTATCTTTCACCATGAAATATATCTTCCAGAACAAAGCTCTTGCTTTTTCAGGATGACATACAGTGACTATCAAACATCCTATGTAATGTTCATCTGCTCTGGAATCAGTGCTCTAGTCTTTCCTATATTCAATTAATATCTAGTTCTTGCTTACAGATATAGCATTGCTAGCTTTATGAGTTGTGTAGTAGTTTCTACACATAAACATGAGCATGGTTTATTTACAGGCAGTGGCTGATTTCTAAGTCAGTACATTACCAGTGCTGGGGAATTTAATGTGTTTGGCAGGTGACGGATATTATTAACCAGGTATACAGTGTAAGGTGTTTTTCTTCAGCTCAGAGGCTGGGACATACTGATTGCCAGGTGTTTGGAAGATAGATTACTTGTTGGTAGAATTGCCTGGCTAAGGTTTAGGGCTTGACGTGCCTCAATGATCTCGGACCTGGGAAGAGGCTGACAAAACCTGGGGACAAGGATGTACTACTGCTGGTGGACACAAAAATTACGGAACTTATGGACCACGAGGATGTTTAGCAGAACACCCAAGATAAGGGAGAAACTATTAAAGCCTACTCAGCAACTGTGCTGAAATCAGCTCCAGCTGAAAAGGCAGGGGGAGATTTCAACCACCACCTCACAGACCCTCGACTCAAGAAACCCACCAACCCAAGAGAAACACTAAACATGTGGCTTTATTAGCATAAGAAGAGAGGGAATCATTTAACCAATAGAAGATAGAATACTAGTTATTAAGAGAACTATGTATCTTGTAGCCAGGGAAACATTGATGCCTCTGCTAAAATATACACGTAGTGAAAGTTTTGATAATTGTAGTGCTGGCTTTGTGAATTTGGCACACAGCACCCCTTTCTGTGCAGAACTGTAAATAGATCAAATATCTCGACTCTGTATGGGGATTGGCCTCTTGCACACTGGGTGAAAGAACTTCTTTTGGGACAACAATATTTGTGATAGTCTGAATTCTGTTTTCTATAAATTAAATAGCCTGCTTAGGCTAGGTCATGAAAACTGCTCATATTATTTTTCAATGTATGCTGCTAGAGTAATGGCTACTATTTCTGATGTGTAGCCTCTGGAGTCTTCTGGTTATGTTCTAAATTGTACCTATTATTCCTTTAAATTTTGGACCCATTCACACTGAGTTCAAAAACATTTTCTGAGACAATATAGCACATTTAGAGTCCATCATGGTGTATGTATAATTTATGTTTCTTTTAAGATTATTTTGCTTTACTGAGAGGTCACCAGCCTCTCAGTATCATGAGTTTCTACAGTCATTTTCAGATTCCTAGATATTTTTGTCCAGCACTAAATGATCCTATACCACTATTTACTTTATTTACTATTTACTCTAGGACTGCTTAATCTGCTGATCATCACAGATCAAAGCATCAGTGCTATTGACAACCTCTTCCATTTTTAAAATTGATCATGTATTTCTATCCTTGCCTAAATATTATGTTTGTCATTTCATAGACTCTTAATCTAGCAATCTAAATCCCTAATCTAAATTCTTAGTAAACTTTACTTAATTCCATGAAAACAGGGTGTTGAAAAGCACTCAGTAAGGGACCTCCTCAAGGTGTTATAAACCATTCTAACCAATACATCTTTGGTCATAGCACTCAAGTTATTTCTGATTTAAAGCTGTATTCTATAAAAGATTTTGCTTGACTTCAAATAATGCCTTTGTGTCTATTGAACTGATTATTTATTATAATTTTCACCAGCTTGCCTAATGTGGATGTCAGATTCTTGATTGGACTGGTTTTCCAGATCACATAGCAAGCTTTTTTTTTGAGATGGTTGTCCCTCTATGAATGGCTTCTTCACTTTTAATTAATTAAACTTGTTCATGGTTAACAAATTGTGATTAATCTTATCCACAAATCAATTTATTTTGTTTACTATTGAGCAGTATACAGGAAAACAAGAGATCATCAGGCTGATAAGCACCGGAGAAGAATCTTAAAATTATAATATATTCTGATTTAGTTTTTTGCGTTTGTCATATTTCCCCTTGGAATAAATCAGAAATTTATGCAGCCACTTTTCTCCAGATGCTGCCCTTTGTTATTAATTTATTTTGCAATCTGTTTTTCATTATTTTGGCAGAAATAACACGTTAGTCTCATCTGTCTATTAAGGAATCCTTCTCTAACAAGTCATCAATGCATTTTTCTCTTTCCCTCCCTCCCTCTGTCCCTCCTTCCCTCCTTATTGACCTTGTTTCATCCAGTTCCTACCTGTTTCATTGGGTCATGTGTTTTTGTGTTTGTATTCCCAGACATGGAAAAATGCAGGTAATGCCTGAAGATATGAGTACCCCCTTTGATCTGTTCTCTGGTTTGTTTAGACCAAGGAACAGCTTGAAAATGAATGCATTTGAGAGTTACTACCAGCCTCTAAGAGTCAAATCTTCCTTTTAAAATGGACCCAAACCAAGAATTCAGGCTGCTACTTCAAAGCTGATTTGTCATTGGGCCAAAATACAGCAGCAATTTAAATCTAATACAAATATGAGGAAGTTAGAGTAGACATTTTTATGTTTAGGGTTTGTACCTGCCTGTTCAAAGCAAGGTGCAGTGTGTTGCTGTGCTCTTCCAGGTGCCTGGCACCTCACAGCCACTGCTTTCCTACCAGCTTCCTTATACCTGAGGAAGGAAGCTTTGCATGTGGCATGTTCCATCCCACATCCCAGCCCTGGAAGAGAAAATGCTCAGCTGAGCATGTTGACTGGGGCTGGGCACTGGCTAAAGGTGTTACTGGCATCAGCTGGGTCAAGGCTGTGTCCAGCTCTACCCTCAGACACACTCAGTTCGGGGCTGGTGGCTGGGCTCTGCTCTCCCTCATGCCAGTAGGAACTGGCAGGGTGCTCTGGAGCCAGTGCAGCTCTGGGGCATCTGTAGGAGAACCAGACCCTGAGAAAGCATGAGCTGTATGCAGCAGCTGCCAAGGAGAGCAAGTCCTCTCCAGTCTGCTTCAGTCCAACAACAGCAAGTTTAATAAAGAGAAAAAAAAATCTGTATGAAATGTTGATGGGAGAAATAACTGTTGTTGCAAAGCCTGAAGTATTTTACATTACTTTAAAAACAACATTCACAGCTGTAAAACCCAATTTTTTTCTTATGCATTAGTGTTATTTTATGCATATAGCAGTATACCTTTCATGACCACAGATCATCTATTTTATGCAATAAACTGCCCTCCTGAAGTGATGCAATCAGAAGTGATTATTTTTCCACTGGATGCAATCAATATTTGCAAGTCAATACAACTAGTTCATTCCTTCCACAAATGGTAATGGGGAAGCAGATCATAAAACACACCTGAGAATCTTTCCTCAAGAGAAGATAAAGCTTTGTGGAAACTGAACGTTTTCTTCAGGTCTATGGCGAAGGACAATCGTGAAGCGAAAGTAGGCTTCAGGCTAGGACCCTTTAGCCTTGAGATACTATGTGCCTGGTGAATTGACACATTTCAAGTAACATCCTGCTTCCATAAGCCCAGATATGTTAAACTATTTAAAACAGGCCAGCACCTTTGAAAAATCATGTTTTACTTTTGGATATACAAAGCCTTGTTTTCAAACTTTGGGAAAAAAACCCAAGAAGTGAGGAATCTGCTAAGTTATTGCAGAGTATCTGCAAAAATATTGTTCAAAGACTGATGCACACAGGAAATCACTGAGCTGGATAGCCTTTCCCAGAAGTACCTAAAAGCTTCTAGACCCCTAAGAATTCCTAGAATCTCCCTATTGTGCTCCAGCAAGTTTCCCCTTGAGCCTCTCCTGCACCCCTATAAGTGCATTCGTGCACAGTAAATTGACCACATTGAAAAATCTCTTTCCTAATATTTATCTTCTCAGGAAAAAATTTGAGGTGTGCTAATGAGCGAAGACCTTACAAGCACTGATTTTTAATAGTGTCTTCAAAGAAAAAAGGAAGTATGTGATAGAGCTCCCGAGAGATATAAGACAGATAATACTATGCGTTGTATGAGAGACAGAAACTGGCCTCAGTGTGGGCAAGCACATTATGCTCTGTAACTTCTGCCTCATGGAGAAGGAGAACTTATTCTGTAGCAGCTAGGACAGACTGTCCTCTGGGTTCAGGGAACAGATGCTATTAAGCTCTGTTGCCAGTGAAAAACTAAATGGAATTAACAAAGGGTCCTTAGTTCTTTCTAATATCTATAAAGAGCTATAGCAAGTTTATGAGGCATTACTACAGACAGCAAAATTTATTCTAAGATACATCTTATCTTCATTTCCCTTCAAAAAAAATAATAAAAAAAAGCTTTTCTATAAAAACCTTTCTGTTCAATCATTAAATTGTTTCTAATGGCATACCTTAATCCTGCAGTAGATATAATTGATCAGAAAGCATAGGGAAAGAAAAGCTGTGCCAGCCTGTTAAAAAAAAAAAGTGCCAGTCACAATATTGAAGAAAGTATTATATTGAATCCTGAGCTTCCCATATCAATAGGGCAACCACAATGCAGTACCATTGATCAACCTGTAATCCAGAATGAGGATTAAATTTACGACATGGCCTTCTCTTCCCGGCCCATTAATTCCACCATCATCAACTGTTTATGGCAGCCTAATGTCAACATGCATCTTGTGCAAGACAGCAAAGCAAATGGTCAAATGTCAATGAAGATTAGGGCAAGGACATGCACTGCTTGGTGTTTACAAACATCTCATCAAGACATCTTTAAAAAAACAAAGCCAAACCCCACATTTTCAAATATAGATGTACACAGAAATATGGATCTTGACGTCAGTGATCCATTCACAAGATAAAAATTCAGCTTTAAACTGCTCATTAAAAGCAGTGTCATTCAGGGTTGCTGAAGGGAGTTGAGCCAAACTACCCAAAGCCATTAAGAAGTAAATGCTGGCATATATTGTCTTTCTTTCTCAGATGCTAAGATCTACAAATTAAATTATTTTATTTTGGCACTAGTCTTTAGCTTTAATATCAAGTCCACCTGTGTAAAACACAACTGAATTTTCTATGGATTTTCTAGTCTTCTATGTGTCCTCACTATCCTAGATAAAGCATTTAGAGATAAACCAGAAAAAAACCCAACAAACTTCTCTGCAGAGCAGATCTTCATGCGAATTGTCACATGGACAAAAAGGCTGACTATAAATCTAGGCACTGACTGTTGGAGTGTGTCTGTATGTGTGTTGGTGGGCAGGTGTGCACAGGATTGCATTGTTACACAGAGGGTACTGTTAAACTGAGGCCAAAAGGTCCAACCTTTGTATGTCATACCTTTGTATTTAATTAATGAGCACATGTAGGAATAAATAAAGATAGAAGTCAGGCTGGAATTCTAATTAAAATGAAAAATTCTAAAAAGGAGAGTAGTTCTTTCAGTAAAGTATTAGAAATCTAAAGTACACAATACCAAGCTATCCCCAAATTCATTAGCAGTTCTTTTTAAGGTCTGTAACTTGAGGTTTTCTAAACACTTTGTAGAAGTGGTGTGGGTTTTTTACATTTTCCATGTGCCACATACCTCGGAAAATGTGTTTTTTTTTTAAAAATCTGAATTTGTTTTTCTCTTTGTGAATTGTCTTTAGCCAACCTTGTTTGCTATATATGTAATTTTTTTTTCTACTAGATCTTTTTGGAAATTGGGTAATCAAAGCTAGATAATGTATTAAAATATGGGTAAAAGTATTTACGCTGGTAACTTAACATGTGGTATGTAACATTGTTTTCTTCTTGTTTCCTTTCATGTAACTCTTCATATTCTGCTTGCTTTTTGAACACCTCAGACAGTTTTTAAGATTAGTGATTCCTTCCATTTCTTCGAAAGAGCTAATGCTTGTCCAGTAGAATTATAAATGCAGCAAAGAAGAAACAACTCAGAGAAATAAGTTTGAGCTAGAAGAATTTACACCTCTTTGATCGGGTCATTATTCAGAATGCAAAAGGAGAAAAAACATGCCAGGATAAGAAATAATTTTAATTAAACAAAAAAAGGGGAAAAAACCCATAAAAACATGCATGAATGTTACAATAAAATTTTCCCCAGAAGAGAAATTCCCCCAGAGCAACAGGTCCCTATAACTTCTTATGTTCTGTTGAGTAAAATCCCTTGTATTTCTGACATCCAGGTTTCCTGGAATTAAGGGGTATCTTTGTGTCAGCAGGGATGTCATTGGAAGTGAAGTGATGTAGAAGAACTAAGTGTGAATGCTGATAAGCATTTTTCTATTTCATTCCCTTTCAGTAGAAAAACACCGATGAAATCTGGAGGTCAAGTACAAAATAACAAGAAGTTTCTGAATGGGACACCAGGGGATACTTGCAGCAAACCATTCCAATCTGTACTGTAATCTAATTTATCATGGACAAGTAGTGTAGATAATAAAGAGGTAAAATTCAGTACAGACAGTACAATATAGAGACTTTGTACAGAAACTCCACAGTCATTATATAGCACTTTATTTTTTTAATGTCTGTGTTATGTACAAAAAAATCCTTCTCAAGGCCAAGACTTTCTGTGGTCTGGAAGCTTATTTTGTGTGGAATGGGTGAATTAGAATCTGCACCCATAAGGGAGTTGCATTTTCTCCCACAAAGAGTCCTGGTACCATTCTCAGCACAGTCAGTGAGAGGTTTTTGCTGGTTTTGATCACATCCTGAGTGACTATCTTGCTTTCTGCCCATGGAGTGCCCACCAAGTTACTCCCCTGTTGTCTCAGGTGCCTCAGTCATGTGCTGTTCTATAGATGAGATGAATGTAGCTGTACACAGCTGTGCTTTCAGGAAGCTTGCAGATAATGAACTATCAAAATCAGTAGCAAAATAAATGGATTGTAGTAGAAGCACATAGGCCTTGCTGAAATCTCATTGCAGTTTTTTCAGAATTTTCTTCCCTTTCAAAGCAGGCTGCCAAACCATTCATTTTTATTATATTTACCTGCTTGTTTGTTCAGCTAAAAATAAAATTTAAAAGCATCAGAAAGAAATAATGTTAGCAATACTGTAGCTCTTTCTGCTAGGTAAGTCTAATAAGAATCATATTTGCAATTTTCTCCAAAGCCAAAAAATTCTGTTTGACAGTGGTATTGCCAGCAGTTAGGGAGAGTGACACCTCTGTCAAATGCTTGTGTTTTTTTTTTTTTTAATATTTAAACAGATTGTGGATTCCAAAAGATTGCAAATGAACTGCATGTGCACTCAAGGTGCACAGACAGGTACTGGGACTGGCAATCCACCTATATGGAGTATCTGCACTTTCAGAAGGATTTATACTTGGCCATGAGTATTGCTTAACAGGCACATGAGTATAAATGAAAAAGAAAGAAATTCTTTCTCTGCAGGGCCAAGACAGGATTTGCCACCTGAAAGCATTTTTTTTTCTCAAGCTGGTTGTTTTGGTGGAGGTTTGGAAACCTGTAGTGTTTCAACAGTGTTGTTTCCTCTCAGGAGGCTGCTAACAAATGACCCAAAGCAGAAATTATTAGAATTCCTGAGTTGTTTCTGCTTTCCTGGACAGACACTGAAGTAGGTCTAATCCCACGTGTGTTGCTTGTACAAGCAGTGCCATTGATGCAAACAGATGCATTGATGCTCTTGTATGTGCAAGAGCAGAGGTGAGCAGAGGTCCAGAAGAATGTGTCTGTCCTGCCAGATCACGGACTAGGGGCTAAGGCTCTGGAGTTACTGGGCTTGTAGCCTCTTTCATTCTCAACTTTGATTTCTTTATTCAGCTTGTTTGACAGAAGAATAAACACAAGGACTCTTTGTGGCAACAGTCCAAGAATATGAGACAGGATGCAGAGGGAGTTTTTATTCTTCCAAAATGTCTCCTGAATGTATGCACTATTCCTTAGTAAGATGATTTAATCATGAGTTAATTTCTGTTATTAATCTCCATTAAGGTAATAATTTCCAAAGGGATCAGTTGGTGATAAATCTCCATTGACTTCAAAGACAGCAGAGTGGTCATTCTCTTGAAACTCTTGACCTAACCTAGGAGATTAAAATGGTCAAATTAGCAATTTGATGCTGTCTTTTCTGAAAAACTAATTTCAGATTAACCTAATTCCAAAAAGATTGAGCTCTTTCTCCAGAAAAGATCTCCAGTGTAACAGGACATACATTCACATACAGATAGACATACACACAGGTGTATGCTCCACATTCCAAAGCTGCAGTTGCCTATAAAACAGGAATGGTTCCAGTGAGACAGTGAGGTCCAAGCAGTAGATCTAGGAAGGAAAGTGTCCTCACAAGGAGAAGGCCGCCCAAGATGCAGGATAAGTAAAGCTATGGGAGGAGAAACAGGGAAAATAGATGTGGGAGAAAAGCTTCTTGGAGATAATGCAATGGCAGTAAGGAACAGGTGGTTAATATGAGGTTGCAAAGCTGCAAGCCAAGGCAGAAATTACCCTGGATTCTCATGCTGGCTTTTTTTTGTTGTTGTTTTGGTTTGTTTGTTTTTTGGTTGGTTGGTTGTTGGGGTGTTTTTTGAGGAAAAAAAAAATCTTGTAAATTTTTTATTAAAGTAAGTCCCAAAGCTCAGTCTGTAGGTTCTGAAGTATACCCTAGGGAGGGATGTTTCCTTCCCGGTGTCATCACAGCTGGTCATGGAGGCACCACAAGCCCTGCTTACTGCTGAGTTCTTATCAAGGTCTTCTGTGGAGAGTGATGTGTACTTTTGTGGGGGCAAGAGGAAAAGGGCCTTCTCCTCATGGTGCCAAACATGAGCTAGAAACTGTTCACGGACTCACAGCATGTCTGAGATCACAGACACCTCTGGAAATCAGCTGGTGCAACACACCCGCTCAGAACAGGGTCAGCTAGAGTAGGTTTCTCAGGCCATAGCCACTCAGGTTTTGAATATCTCCAAGACTGGAGACTCTACAACTTCTATGGGTAACCTGTGACAGGGTTTAATGACTCTCACAGTCAAAATGTTTTTTTTCCCCTCATGTTTAAGCTTATTTTCCTGTCGGTTTCAATGAGATGGGGGCCCCACTGGACTGATTTGTTGCTAAACAGGTCCCTGGCCAGTCTAAAAGGCCAAGGTAATAATACCTGCCTATCAAATGACAAATTCTGTCTGAGACGGTATAGCAGAGGCAAAAGCAATTTTTCCCCAAGGGTGGATGCTCTCATAACAGGCTTGACAAATACAAATATTTGAAAATAAATGAGTTGTTCATACCCATTCAATTGAAAACTATGTGGCACTTGTGAATTAAATCATTTTCACACGGTATTTAATGATTTTCACCTTGTGGAAGATCTAATTTTGCTGTGCTGCTCCTGAAATCATGGTGTAGACAAAGCAAATTTGTCACTGTGCAATAATTCTTCTGCTCCAAGATGGACATGGATCCCTAAGTGGCATATGGATTGAAAGATTTACAGCCATGCTCATTTTCAATGATTTGTACTAAGACAGAACTGAGTCAGTTCTCTGAGCCAATGAATACAATTTTTGTGAATTACTTATTCTATCCCTATTACAAATTTATCAACATTTGATTCCTCATTGATCAGTTTCACTTGACATCTTTCAAAGTAGTACTGCTTGACACAGAAAGAGATGAAAGTAATTTCTGGTAGCAGATGTAAAGAAAGATTTAAAATATCATTAATGACTGATTTTTTTTAATCTTTATTCATCAATTCGCTTTTAGGCTTCCAGTTTTACTGCTTATGATTTGGGCTTGAGGATTTTTCCCATTTTCTTCTCTGCTTGTTAAATCTAACTGCTTAAATTACAGTTCCATGTTTTCTGTGGTCTGGAGCTGAGTTGATGCAAATGCAATATTTTGACATTTTCTGACTTTATTTCTTTTCATACTAGATAGAGAAAACACTAGCTTAAGATGACCCAGCTGGTCAAATATGTTTGTTGAACCACTGAGACTGAATTAACTGTGTCTGAACAGCTACTTTCTCTTAACAGGTGGCAAATTTCACAGTTTCTATCATAGAAAAGAGCATGTATGTCTTTCCATGGAATGATAAATCTGGGAATTTCTACAGAATATAAGTTGATATAAATCTTGTCCTAAGTTCCCAGAGTCTTTAAAGTGGGACCTGAAATGTGACTGGGGATCAGTTTCCAGTGCTGCCACTTCTTGACACCTTACCTCACAAGCCTCAAAAGGGACCACAAGAGGTCTGATACTCATTATTTTAATGACTGCATTGTCAATAGCACTATTTATTGAAATGTTACAAGTATTTTTCCATATCAGAGTAGTCCAGCTTTGAGATTGTGTCCTGTTCCCCTTTTAGACTTCCTGTGGATCTCAGTGGGCATGAAGCCAAATCCTTTCCATCAAAATCCAGAGAGGGGGTGAGGAAAACAGTCTGAGTCTGAAAGGCATTTAATAGATATTCCCCAATTAGTATCAATAAGAACTGGGTGCAGACATATCATAATTTGTAGCAATAGACACATCCTTGAAGGAAGAAGGATATTTCTGTCTCAGTCTCATTTTCTCTTGCTGAGCAATTCAGGGTACACATTAATTTACTCAAGCTATTTTACTAGTTTTTACAGTTCATAGTTTAGAATTGGCCTTGCCATGAAAAAATGATGGAGTTGCACTGCCAAATGGAAACAGGAGCAGCTGTGCTACCTCTGTTCTCCTGAGTATACAGAGAAGGCAAACGGCATTCCTTTGTTGTCCTGGCCTAAGGCTGCAATACAAGAAAGACAAAACTCTTCTATCTTAAGAGTTTCTTAAGGTATGCTTAAGAATGCCTTTTTTAAAGTCTCATGCAGAGATGGTGTACATTGCTTAAAGGCAGACTGCATGTGCTTGCTTAATGTGTATACATAAGACCTTACTGCAATCTTTAATCCCTAATATCTTTGAACAACTCAGCTGCCTCAAGTAAAATATTCTAATTACATTTTACATACCTACCTCGAGGTCTTTTGCTGGGTAATTAAGCTAAATAACTCTGAGCTAAAATAAAATCTACTCAGCTCTCTTTGGTAATAATAACCAGGGATTGTGTCCAATTAAAAGATCAGCAACTCTAGCTAGAAACAGATCTTGGGAATGGTCTGGCCCTTTTCTTTATGTAGCCTTTGCTGCTATGCTTGAAGTGATTCCAGATCACTCCTGGAAATGCAGTAGCTCTCAGTCTTAAATGTTCCCTTTTCATTGTGGTTGACTCAATTCAGGGATAGGTCTGTTCTAGGGGTGAGAAATACATAAAGATTTGTATTTCCAGCAAGATAAAGGGTATAATAAACAGCACTGTGCAGAGAGAAAAAAGGGTGATGGTTTGAGTGGTGATGAAGGTCAGCAGACTGAGTGCTGTTGGAAAGCTTATGTGCAGAAGCGTCCTGTGTTAAACCTGTCACATAGCTGGAACAGATGCTGTTGTAAACCTGAATGGATATATGGAGCTGAAAGATCTTCTTTGGGCTTGTTGGTTATCCTTCACTGCTCAGGGAGAAGAGAGGATTCTGCCTCTTGTGCACACAATCTAAGCAGGACTAATTTAATTTGCATGAGTCTTGTTATGAGCTATAGCTATTGCTATGGTAACACTGCAAATATTTTACCTAGGCCAGGGCTTTTTGGCCCTGGGATTTGACGGTGAAGGAGAGCAACTTTAGGTTGTCTGGACAGGGCTGTCCCCTTTTCCCTTGCTTATGGGCAGTCACAGTGTGTACTGCTTTGTCTGTCCTACACCAGTGGGACATTAAAATAAATAAACAGCTCCCTTTGTGGCAGGAAGTAGTCAGAATGCCCATAAAGAAATCTATAAATGCAAACATTTATAGCAGACAGGCAACCTAGGGGAAACTGATATGCTGTGAACCAGATACATTGATTTATCTCAGGAATAGCATAGCTAAAGGCAGGGGTCTGTTATTCTGTTAACTGAGTTGGCTTATTTTATCTCAGTAGAAGGAAACCAGCAAGGATGGTGTGGACAGACAAGTCCAAAAGTTGCTGAAGGCCTAAGGGCAGAAAAAGGAGATGAAGCACAAGTTATGTATTTTTCCTGGGAGAGGGTGCCAAACGATTGTGTCCTTCTCACCTGGAAAAACCTTCCAAATGAATGTTTTAAAAGTCCCCTTGAAACTCAACTGAATATTTCAGCAAGTGAGGTGATTCTCTTTTATATTTTCCTGATAAATATTTTATTTTGCTCACATGGATTAATCAAGTGAGAAAGGGTCCTGTATTTTTTGCACCTGTCTTATTGCTTGTATAAGCTGTCCCAGCTTTTAATGTTTAATACCCTGACATTATGAAGAGGGAAAGTCCTCCTGAAAAAATGCCACCATGTCTTTTCACATGAAATCCAACTTTTTTCTCTCAGGAAGTTTCAATTAACATCTCTAAGTTCTACCTAATCTAAGATATTTATTCTGGATCTCCAGCGAACAGAGCTCAACACAAACTGAAGAGATGAATTAGCGCTGGTGATGTCTTCTGGCCATGTTCTCCTATGCCTGCCTGCCACTTCTCACTTTGGGAGAGCTTTGATGTAGTTACTAGTTGCCATGTGGAGGTTGTCTTTGAATTTTTCCTTTCTTAATGTTGGTTGTTTTTCCCCAGTGATAGCCAGCCCTGTGAAAAGGTGAAAGTTACGCCATGCTCATTCTCCAAGTATTAGGCAACTGCTGCTTGCAGGAATCCACAGATGCAAATTGGCCCCTTGAGTGCTTTTATTTCATGTGGGGAAGATTAGGTGCAAAAAAAGATAGTCTGCCTGAGCTGCTAAAGGTGCCATCTGACCTTAGGACTGGTGAGAGGAGCATGGCTTACAGCTTACCTTTTTCGGCAAAGTAGTCACTAATTTGAGCAAAATTCCAGGGATGTGGCAAAATTAAGAAACCAGAGAGAAGTGCCTGAGGACTTCTGGCAGGGATAAACTTCAGAATGGGATCCTAAATAGGCAGCTGAGGAGCAAAATCAAGCATAAGAATCCTATTCCTCTCCTCTAAACATATTCTGCCTCTTCCTGCACATAGTCTGTTCTCCAAAGGTCTCTGCCTCTTCTGCCGCATCAGGATATTTAGGCAGGGTAATATCCAGTTTCTTTCCTTGAGTGACCTAGGTTTGGGAATGCTCAGGGACTGGGGGATGTCCACACCTGAGCAGGAGCAGATCACACTGCTGCCCATGACAGGAAATCCCAGTGGAACTCTTGAAGCAAGGCAGGAAAGGAGACCTCAGTTACACTCTAGAAACAAAGTTAGATATGTCAGGCAGGATTTAGGGCTGTATTTTACTACTGGCAGGACAGCAGACAATTTAAAAGTTTTACTCACCTGTATATTTTGTGCATGTGTAAATGTCAAGTTGAAGGAAAATAAAAGGAAAAATAGGTTAATATTTTAGCACATTCCTCTGCCTAATACTCCTTCAGCATTTTCTGACACCAGCGTACACAGAGGACTGTTAATAAAGCATTTAGTTGAAATAACATACTCGTTTGTCCAAGTGTTATTTTCTATTAATGATGTGGACTAAGTTGCTCTCTCAGACTGAGAAAACCCAAAAGAAGAATAAAAATTGTTTTAGAATTTATGGATTGTTGAAAAATTTTTGAAAATAATAATAAATTCCACTTCAGACAATTTTTAATAGCTTTTTAAAATCAGAACTACAGAAAAAAATTAAATTCTCCTGTTCATATTCTTCCCCCAGGTCCCTGGAGGAAAATAATTTTATATAAAAAAATGTCAAGTTTATTATGTTAAATTGTAGTGTTAAACGTCATCCAGCAGAAGTGGAAGAAAAACACTTATGCTATTTTCTACTTATCTCTATGAAAGGTTTTACTGCATTAATTTATTATTTAGACTGCATTTTTGCAGAAAACTCAAATATAATTAAATAAAATTTCAAGAGTTATGTACAGAACATATGAAAAATTAGCCCAGCTATACAGTAAAAGAAAGACTTTTTACCTTTTTACAGCAGGAAGAATCAGAAGGAATTATTCCGATTTCTGCTTGACTGGCTGAGCTCTTCACAAAACCTGCTGCCATGCAAAGAGACAGCTAGCTCCTCCAAGTTCTGATAGGAATAATGCAGCAGCTTTCTTTCTTCTTTCTGTTTTTTTTTTGGGTTTTTTTTTTTATAGAGGGATTAAAGCATAGAATTGGTGTATCATCCTAGACTCCTATGCATTTTGTCCTTCGCTTTCCTTACCTCACACCTTCTGACAGTCTTTGGTTGATAAATATGCAGTGTTTCAGATATGTTTTTTACCAGCTTTCCTAGCAGTGTATTTCAAATCTTCCCTTTTTTTTCAGAAACCATATGCCATATGCCATATCATGAATGGAGTTTGTGAGAAAGAAGCCATCTAACCCAACAACATACATTTTTATGGTGGTGTTTGGATAAAGGATCATTTTAATGTCACTATAAAGGCTCCTTCCTCCATGCTTCCACCTTCAAATACTGTGCTTGTAAATTTATGGTGCCAGTGGAGGTTTAGTGATAATGATTCAGAGGGAGAGTATGGCAAGAAATAGCTTAGCAACATTTATGTCCTCCATTTAAGATATAAAATTATTGCAATCATTAAGTAAAAATGAAAGCTTTAGGGTAAAAAGATGTCAAACCCCAGCAAAGGTAAATGTTCTGTGTTTCTGAAGTTAATATGAAGTGCTGAATTATTCCACACCCTTGTCAGCTCAGGTTTGTTGCCCAAAACTATACAAAAGAGAGTTAATGGAGCCAGAGCATTACATACAGAGTTACTGTTTTAAAAATTGCTTTTAAAATGTGAGTGAATGCAAGTCCCTTTATCTATATGAAAATAGATGGAAATATATTCAGTGCATTTATGGCATATGAAAGGTTGTATTTAATGTTATCTGGTCTTGACCTTTAGACTGAAATTTGCATTTGATTTTCGATGTCCCTGAGAACATTTTACTTGCTGCGCTAATTCCCTTTCTGAACTGTGAGGACTGCAGATTCTGTTGCAATATTGATCATTTTACACTGCTGCCGGTAACTTGTCAAGGCTTTATAGAGTTAACTATTGTTTTGAAGTCAAATTATGAATTTGTGATCCCATGGGATTATATAGGCAATAGACTTGTTCAAAATGAGCACATTCCTTGTGCTCTAAATAATCTGTGAGCTTGTGACTGCTCCTTGAGAAGGTTTATTATTATGTCACGGCTGAGCTTGGGTTCACACCAAGACATAGCCTAAAAAACAAAGTCTTACCAGAAGGCATGGCCTTAAACTACAAGAAGGGACTTGAAATGTCATTTTATAATCCCTTTTAAAAAAATCAGTCATTTAGACTTTGTAGTCACAGTGCATTTATGTTACATACATGTTATGTCAAACTGCATTTCCTGTGTGTCTGTGCACAATTTCATGTTTATTAAGCATTCATTCATTCATTCATTCATTCATTTTTTTTAATATTTTGTGTCTCAGTCCTGTCTCTTTCTCTTGCGTAGAGTATAGTAAACTTATTGCCACCTTCATCTTAACACCACCACCTCACTCAACTGGTCTGACATACTCAAATTCAGAACGATCATTCTCTACCCTCCTTTAGCATTAAATCCAGTAAACTTCACTTCAGATTTGAAGCAAGGCTTTTACTTCCTAAAGCTTGTGTGCTTTTTTCCCCCCAGTCATGTCAGTACTAATATCTTTTCACAGAAGGTATTGTCTCCAATATTAATTCTTGGCATTAAAAAGTGACACTCAAAGATCAGGACCTCAGAGTGAGACAAGGCAGTGCATTTGCTCATACATATAATTAACATGCTGATTAACTTGATATGTCTATACCTCTCGATCCTCTGCTCACTTTGGAATTAGCAAATTGATGGCCGGTGTCATTAGCACAATGAGGTCTGTAAGCTGCTGCATTAGACAATAGACTGCATCAGCTGCATTACACTTGGGCTCACTTGCAGCTCATGAAAGGGAAAGGGATGCTCTCAGAGGCTTGTGTGGAGGTGTTACTTCAGATCAGGTCTCAGCTCAGGATGCATCAGAAATTAAAAATAATGTTATAAGAAAATAACTCAAAATTAGGTACTGTGCCAATAAGCTCAACAGAGTAGTACCCAGACAGTTGCATTATGAATAATGCAGGTCAAGCAACAGGGGGAAATGACCTGTATTTAATAAATTTAATTTGTGATTACACAATACTGATAGCCCTAATTGAATAACTTATTCAATACATATTCCTAGTATTCATCAGATGTATTCTCTCAGGAACACTAGCAGTATAGAGCTTATATACTAAATCCAGAAAAGCTATTTACAATATGTATTTCTGGTCATGGCAGTCATATTTGCTGAGTAGTGTAACTCTAATACAACATAATAATATAACTATTTCAAGCAGGAAAAAGCAATCTGGCAGGAAAAATGTCACCACCTTTATTCAGAGGCACAGTAACATGCAGTCTTGTCATTAATATCATCAACAGGAACGTGGCTGAGAAGTCAGATTTAAATCACAGTGTTTAAGGCTCCCCCCACCCCCTTGGCACTCTGCAACTTCAAGACTGCTCCACAGAAGCATGATGTAATGCAGTGCAAGCTACAAAACAAGATCCAGATTTTTTTCTTATTTTGAAAGAAATTAGAAACTTACTTGTCTTTTACTTAAAATAACTATATGGGACCTGCCCGTGAGAGATGTTACAGTGATCACCATGGCAGTAGCCAGTAGTTTGTATTAGGAGGTGGGATTTACAAAGCTGAGCTAGAAATTCTCTGCCTGCTGAGGATGCAGGTGTCAGGACGTTTCTCATATGAATATAGTGCATAAATACGGCCACACAAATATATCAGAAAATAAGGAGGAGGAGGTGTGGCATATGGTGTGACATCTGCTTTTTACACTACACCCACTCAAGATCAGACCACTCTCCCAGGGAGTGAAGGAAGGTGGGTTTCCATCCTGCCTTGGCCACAGAGGTTTTGGCTGCACACACTCCTACCCAAAGAAATGCCCAGCCTACCTGGCTATAGGTACTGAGCTGGAACTGGGCAAACAGGGCCAAAATTGAAGGGGTGGCAGAGTTAGGCTGTAGATGAGAGGAGAGCTGGGGAGTATTCTTTCTGTAGACTCAATCTTATAGTAAGTGAAGCCATAATGAACTCCCTAAAAATCTTATGCATTACATTGCTCTGAAAGGAACTTGTACCCTCCTCATCTCAAGTTTTTGATTTCCTTCTGGAAAAGACCCACAACCCAATCCCCTGCCAAATCCCCAAAAAGTCCTGCTTTTCCTTTGAGCCTTTCAGCACTGCACTCACTTTTGATTGTTCCAGTGCAGCATATTTATTTTCCCATATGAGGGATTATCAGACACTATCTTTCCTCCTCCCTTCTGTTTTGCACCCTTCTCCTGGCTGGCAGTGATATATTCTTGGCCTCACATTCTCTGGCAATTGACCTGTGAGTTCCTCCTTTTCTGTTATGAATTGTCTCATGTCTGTTCTGCCTTCTGTTCTCTATCACAAATGCTGCCTTCTGTTCTCAGTCACAGTTGGGTCTTTTGTTTAGTTTTGTTTGGGGTTTTGGTTTGGTTTTCTTTTATTTATTTTTTTTTAAATTTTTAGTTTCTTATCCCTGTTTCTGCTTAGCATTGTTTCTGTGTTGCTTTTGTGCTACAGAAAAATTAAACAAAAAAATACTAAAAAAAATCCTAACCAATCAAAAAACCCCAAGTAAGCTCCCATAATAATCTGTACTTGCACTGCCTTCCTTTCACTGAGCTTCAATATATAGACACCCTGATATGACTTTTTTATTTCAACTGACTGCATACTCACCTGACTCGACACTTCTTGTCTGACATGCCCCTCCTTGCCTACAGATCCTACAGGCTCCGTAACATCAAACATAAATTGTCGGAGAGAAAGTGGTTTTGCATCAATATGTACTGTTCCCTTTTCTACTGTTCAGTATACAAAAAAAACCCACCTCCTGAAGCAGAGCATCCTGCTGGTGTTGGTTACCAGACTGGGAAAGTACTCATTTTCATTATTTATCTTCTGCTGTTTGAAAAGGAGCACTGTTACTCTTGACTGAGACTATTCTGTGGTTTGTGGAGGTCTGACTGTGTTAGAACCAGCCCTGCTTGTGGCTCAAAGCTGTGTGGCAAAAATTGCTTGATATAAGTGAAAAAACCAAACTCCTCTCCCCAGACTGGTACATTTTTTCCTGTTAAAGCTCAGAAGAGCTCTGCTAGTCATGGCACTACCTCACAAAATAAGGTGGCATTCCTAATGAAAAACCTGACTGCTTAACTGGTTTAAACAGATGTTTGAAACCCAGTACAAATATTTTAAATTCCCTGGTGACAAGTTAACACTGCCTGGATGTAAGGTGTCCACCAAGTTGTTCTATCACTCTTCTCAGCTAGACAGGAGAAAGAAAATATAATGAAAGGCAAACCAGACACAACCTGGGGAAATAGGTTTTATTTATTACCAATCAAATCAGAGTAGGATTATGAGAAATAAGCACAAACCTTAAAAATGACTTCTCCTTACTCCTCCTCCTCCTCTTCTTCCCAGGCTGAACTTCCCCCCCAATTTTCTTTCCTTCCTCCCCTACAGAGGTGCAGCAGGATGAGAACTGGGGGTTACCATCAGTTCATCACACACTGTCTCTGCCACTCCTTCCTCCTCGCACTCTCCCTCTGCTCCAGACTGGGGCTCTCCCATGGGAGACAGTCCTCCACAAACTTCTCCAGCATGGGTCCACCATGGGATCACAAGTCCTGCCAGCAAAACTGCTCCAGTGCAGGCTTCCTACAGGACATCTTCCTACCCCATCATGGGTCTCTCCATGAGTTGCAGGTGAATCTCAGCCCCACTGTGGACCTCCACAGGCTGCAGGGGACAGCCTGACGTACCATGGTCTGTACCATGGTCTGCAGGGGAACCTCTTCTTCTTTCCCTCCTCCACTGGCCTTGGTGTTTGCAGAGTTGTTCTCTCATACATTCTCACTCGGCTCTTCTCTGGCTACAGTTGCCATTGCCCTGCTTTTCCCCTTTCATTAATATAATGGAATCACAGAATATTCTGAGTTGGAAGGGACCCACAAGGGTCATTGAATCCAGCTCTTAAGTGAATGACCCATAGAGGCATCAAACACAAAAAAAATATGTTCTCCCAGAGGCCCTGCCACGATCCCTGGTGGTTTCAACCCTAATCAGCACTGAGTCTTGGAGCTGCCTGGCATTGGCTCTGTCAGACACAGGGGAAAGTTCCAACAGCTTCTCGCAGAAACCACTCCTTGGACCCATAGCAGAACATCCCATGCATAGAGGAAAACAGCAGCAAGTAATAAAAGGCAAGTTTAACTGTCTTCACTCTTCCTACCGATTAGGTTTTTTTTCTCTTCCTCTGTTTCTCATTCCTTCTTAATTTATTTTTATGTCAATGTAGTGTGTTGATAAAGAAGCCCTACACAGCCAAAATGAATCCAAAGATGAATTGAACTTCATCACCAAAAATGGGCTTTTCTACAGTCCCTCAGTTTTTCATCCTAAAGAGGTTAGGACTGCCTGGCTCTTTTTCTCTGTTACATCTCCAAAAGTCCAAAACATCTTGAAATTAATTTTTTACCTTTCCTTTGTGCTACTTCTTTCTCCGTCTATCACACTTCAGGTATCTTTCTTGCTCCCTACACTCTTGGTAGGCTTTTTTCCTGAAAGCACATTCTGGAGCCTTTATTAGACAGAAGCATTGTGAGATGACTGCATGCCATAAAAAGCAGTGAAAGGTACTGGGCCTGTGTTCAGTACCTCAGGTGGACCAAGAGGTGACCAAGGGAGATTTACAGAAGGAGATGGTCATTATCTGCCACACTGACCCCTAAAGAAAATGAAGAAAACATATTTTCTAGATCCTGAAGTCTATTGTCTGAGATAAGAGGGGAACTATCCAGGGTGATAGATGGAGCAGAATGGTGAATGTCCTCCAGGAGACCTGGGGGTTCCATAATCACCTCATAGTCTGGAGAGAACAGGCTGTGTCCGTACTTGTTTTGCCAATCAGGATGGCTGTTAATAAAGAAACCCATCCTTCTTTCACTGGCAATGACATTGAAATAAATTCCTGCTTCCTCACATGCTTTGCTATTTTCACAATTTTGGAAGAAATGTGTTGTAAAAACTCATTTATCAGTGTACAGTGAAATTCACATGAAAAATACACTTCTGCGTTGCTGGGATATAGAAGTGGTGTCAGGGATTTCTGTTTCAGATTCTTACCTTGCACTGGAGTCTGAATGCTGCCATAACACTTTTGAGTATCTGCATTAATCAGGGCTATAAGACCCAAAGAGAATTATGAATCTCTTTGAGAAAATTCCATTTCTGCCACAACTTGTTAGCACCTGTGGTACAGCAGTGTTGCTGCATTTCAAGGGATGAATTTATACAGGCACTTTGCTGTGTATTGGTGGGCTTGTTTTCTGAGCTCTGTAAAGCAAAGCAAGTGCTGCATATCAACAAATTTACCTTCCTTCACCTCACTACCTTTCTGAACTCATATCCCCACTTCTGAAGAAAGCACAGGAGAGCCTCCTTCTTTCCAACAACAGCAAAGTTGGTGGCAATATGTGGGTCTTGCTCAGAGGCAGATGGCACCTAATGCCTGGCTGGAAGGTAGCCAGGGAGTGGAGGCTGCTGGTGGCCTGACCAGAACCATGTTTGTGCTGGCAGCACTCATGGTGTCATTTGCTGGTGCCTAGAGTTCTGGATGATTCCCAATACAATTGTGGCAACACTTGGACCTCCTGTGTGAGCTGAGCCTGTTTGCACAGGCAATTGTTCAGTTCAGTTGAAGTAGGCACAGCCATTGCCTTCTTTCTTTACCCTGGGCTGTTTCGTTCTTCCTCAAAATGTTGCTGAAGTCTCTCTGTGCCACATAGGCTTATAAATTCTCCTTTCATTGTGACTTTTAAACATACAGCAATAGTGGGGAATTTTGATCATGTAGTTTGAATTTTGTGTCTTGTATTACCACGATATCACCGGGTGGTTCATACAGCTGAAATGGCCATAGGCTGTGCCTGAATGTCTGAGTGTCCCAGTGCTGATGTATTTCTGCTTCTTCTTGCAGAATATGGAAGATTGCCTTCTTTCTGGTCCTGGTGGGGACTGAGCCCTACAGTACTTGAAGTATGGTGCTAAGGGTTTCCTCTTATTAACTAGACCACAAACCATCTGTCAGGCCTTTTCAATCTCTAATTTAAAGGACAGATGGATCACCATGAAAATAGTTCCAGCTAATTGAACTTGTCAAATACAACTGTCTAAACCCTATCAGACCTTGATGGAAAATATGCTCTATTTTTTCAGTTCCCGAAAAAATGGTCTTTGGAATAGCTAGGATGTTTAAAAACAAATTAAAGCGATCCCATGTGATATTGCAGAATGCAAGATTGTTCCTTAAATTTTTGGGTAGAACTATTTTGCTGGCCTTGGAGCCTTAAAGTCTGTTATAAAGGATCTTTTCTGAATCTTAGTTGGTGATGCCTTGCTCATGTCCTAGCATCCAGGAAGTGATGGTCCTCTTATATCCAAATGAGCTATTTCCTGCAGTTAAAGCACACCGTGAAGGAAATGACAATTAGGTTTTGAATCCCACAGCAGCAATAGCTGCATGTAAAAGTTAGTCATGCTGTTGCTGTGAAAATTGTTTACTTATTAATTTTTAAAATATGAGTCTTTCCACAATTGTGTAAATATTTATCAAGATTTCATTTCCTGTAAATTGCTTGATGTAGGACAACAGTGATTTATACATGTGTAGGACTGCATATATAATTTTCTGTGAGTGACTTCATGGCTACTGAATCAAAAGTGTTATGGGGATCAATTACTCATGAGAGTATATGTACTTCAAATGCTGCACTCTTAAATAGATCACTTCCTACTTTCTCATCTTTGACCACTAATTAAAGAGGGCAGTTCTGAGTTAAATAACTGCAGGGCAAGAATTATTTATAACAGATTACACACATAGGACTTTGGTACATATTTTTAATTCTGTGGACAAGAACATTAAACTCTAGAGGAGATGGCTGCGTCTGTAATCACAGCTTGAAATGCACTTGCTGTAACAGGGTGACACCACGTATCACAAATATCAAATGTGTAATATTCTTTTTGTACTTGGCAGAGAGTAATGAAATCTTTGAAAATGCTGCGAGGCACATCCATGCAGAAATACATTTGCCCTGGAACTGCAAGTCTGTAGAGCTTTCCTGCGTATGTCTCGTGTGAGTGAGGTCCTTCTGTTACGAAAAGCGAGTCCCGGTGTCTTTGCGTAAGCACAGGCATGCGTCTGTGTGCATGTGCTGGAGGAAAATGTCAGCTCAGACTTTTTCTTACTTTTTGCATTGACTGAGATAAACTCCTATGATCTCCTGCTGTTTCCTGTTAGTAGTCTGTCAGAAAAAAGATATTTATTTAATGCCAAATATAATTCCTTTTTTAAGTCTTAAGGATGTGTTTCTATTTAAATTTAAGGAGGGGTTTTATCATCTAGCAGTGCTAGAATTTTAACTTGTGTAAATTAGCTTAGAGCTGTGCAATAGATTCTCATCTCTTTTGTGTATGGATGCAATGAGGGAAAGCTAACATTACACCATGTAAAAAGAGAGAGGGCAAGAGAGGGAAAGAGAGAAGTGAGAAATAGGAAGTTTTTTTCCTAAGAGGCAAAAATTAATTTCTCCAGTGTTCAAGATTTTGGGGAATAAGGAAATATTTACACAATACTGACTACCTGATTGAAAAAAATATAGTTGAGGGAGCTCATCCTCATTAGGTAACTGGCTGAGAAGAACAGAGGCACAGCATTTGGAGCTGAAGGGAAATTTCCCTTCAGATTAGTCAGTGGAAACAAAGTTCATTCTCCATCAGTTGCAAAGCTTTTTAGAATCCTTCTCATACTGAATAACCTGTTACTCAGAAACCAGAAACTGCCAAGTTTTTTTACAGGATGCAGCAGCAGGCACTACCAGTCAGCTTCTCTGGAGTTCAGTATTCCCATCACATATCTGAAATCAAATTTTCGGGTGTATCTAAACAAATGTAGGTGCTTTAGAAGAGTTATACAAAACTGAGTTTAATGTTGCTTCCTCCTAAAACTAGGCACTTGTGATGAATTCTGTTTTGATGTTTTATAGAGAGATGAGAAAAGTTTTTGTGATGTTTTGTTTGGAACAGCCAATCTGTAGTAACCAAAACCTACCATAAGGAGGCATCAACTGAAATAAATTTCCTATTAAAGCTTTAAAACCCAATGAAATTCAACACCCTTGTATGTTTCACTACATCATTGCTAAAAGGTAAAAAAACTATGTTTTCCAAAGCAAAAAGTATTCATCTTGAAAAGTAGGGTACTTCAAAAAGTGTCTAGAACTTGAAATTAGCAAAATTTAAATTTTTATTTGTTTCCCTATACTTTAATTTTCTTTGGGTTTTAAGTTCATTAGAAACTTTTAAGTGTTAAGTTTCACCTGATTTTTGTCAAGACCATTTTTGCTCATTTTTGTTCACCTAGAAGCTTGTGGTTTTGTTCGCCTAGAAGCCCATTTCTACAATGGGCTTACTTCTTCCCCAGTTGCTGTAATGATTACAGACAATGAATTCATCTGCTCAAGTGAAGCTCAGGACTTGCTTCATCAACTGGAAATTGATGACTTGAGGAAGCTCTCCTAATTCTTTCTAAACATCTATTGTCCCTTCCAGTGGATTAGAGATAAGTGAGGAAGGCTCCATTATAGCTAAAATCAATGTGTATCCTAAATATTAAAGAAAAGGAGAAAGATTTAGAGTTGTTGGGCTGGTTTCAGTCTTAGCTTGTCCCTTTAGCTCTGCCAATGGTCATGTCCTCTGAGTAGCAGGTGGCACTGGTAATATGTGCTCTACATAGGCTTTCCTGTAAACTGGACCCAGCAAAGCAATAGCTACATTTCTGAGCATTTGGCCTTGATTTGTCCCACATTTGTTCCCAGTTAATAATTTCATAAATAATTGCAAGGGGATGGTATTGAGTCTTGAGTTCATTTTAGGAGAAGTAGCCTCCCTGTGATGATGTGGCCAGTATTTGTACGCTTGGTTCAAAGCAATTTATTGTTACCATGTCCTGATGAGCCTTTCCTGTTGCCACTGTAGCCTTGAAAGCTGGAAATTGCAAGTGCTGCAGGTGGTGAGCAGCAGGGTATGATTAATCCAGATTCCATTTTTGCATTTTTGAAAAAGAATGGAGGAAAAGGAATGTTTTGCAGCTGAATGTCAAACCTAGCCAGAAATACTGTAGTTATTGGGGGTGATGATATGGGTCACACAGTAGTATTTTGAGCCAGGAATATCAAGTGAGACCATATCAGAAAATTGGCAGAGAGCATTGCTTTCACTTGTGGTTATGTAAGAACTCAGTGAGAAGGCCAGACTGTAAGACAAGCACCTTTTCTTCTATTGTTACATTAAAAATGTGATTTTCACCAAAGCTAGGCTGAGCTACAGGCTGATAACATGAGACATAAGAATGGCATGAATTTGGTACACAGATCTGTATCAGAGATCATGCAGTCTCATGCAATCAGGAAAACACTCCATTGCTGTCCATAAAGTACAGCCTTGTAGCAAAAATAATAATAATACCCAGAAATTAGGATGATTTTCATAAATAACAATGGCAGCTTCATCACTTTCCTGATTCCCATTTTCTACAGATTCACTGGTGTTTGGGTTTTTTGTTTGTATTTTTGGCTACATAATTTTAATCACATTCTTCTAGATCCTTCTCTATTGTCAGTATTGTAGATTCATACTTCTTTCCCATGCTCATGAAAAATTAGGAGGCTTTTTGATGCCATGTGGCATCGTGATAAGCATATAAAGTGGAGGGAGAAGAAGGAAAGGGTCATGTTTGGAATGATGACTTTTGTCTTCCCAAGTAACCCTTACTTTTGATGGAGCCCTGCTTTCTTGGATGTGGCTGAGCACCATTGCCTTCCATGGGAAGTGGTGAATTAATTTCTTTTCCTACTTTCCTTGTGTGTGCAGCTATTACTCTACCTGTTAAACTGACTTTAATTCAACCCAAAAGTTTCTTTACTCTTCTGATTCCCACCCCCATCCCAGCAGGGGTGTGGTATTTATCTTCCAGCTGGGGTTAAATCACAACAGCCCTTCTTGGTGCCAAGTGTGGGGCTCAAAGGGTTCAAGAAAACGACAGACTGAATTGGCATGTGCTAGATTGAATTTATAGCTGTTCTTACTGAGTAGCTACTAATCTGCAGGCTCTGTGCTTGCCATGGCACTTGCTTGCCTTACTGCTACCATCTGCATTGACTGGGGCATGGAATGGCATTGGCTGAGTGCAGTTATTTCCTGTAGGGACTGTGTTCAGTTACTTAGCTGCCCATCAGCTAAGTCAGGCAACATCTTGTGCTCTTGTGTGTAATCACAGCACAGAGCTGCACCCAGCTTGTGTCTCTTTAAAAGCAGGATTTTTAAGCAGCTTATTTTCATGCTGTTGGTGGCTCCTTCTACTGTTAACTGGATTTAGAGGCACATACTTTGCTTGGATCTGTACTGCAAGAAGGGGAATGAAGAAGCTTTTAATAGGCACTGCTATGCTTACTGTGTAGTGTATTTTATGCACTTGCAATCCCTTCCTCTTATTCTTCAGCCTGGGTCCAGTATTAAGGCAGATGCTTATGAGGACAGGAATGGTGCAGAGTGATCACTGGCAAACAGAACATTCAAGCTCACATTGCGGTGCATGTGCTCAGAGGGATCCTGTCACACTTCTGCAGAGTAACATAACATCAGTGTTTCTAGATGTCTGCATGTAGACCTCTCAGCAACCCTAATGTTCCTCTAATAGGATTCACTTGCTGCTTTTTTCTCTCCTCAGATGCAGCACTTCCTCAAGTCCTTAAAATCAAAACCAGTGTCAGCTCTGTGGGGACAGTAAGCACACACCCACATCCATGAGTGCTCTCAACCTCCCTGTGGCTGGGACATTATGACATGGTGCCTATCCATCCCGACTGATACCTGCTCTGCATCTCCATCACTGCCACAGTGCATCCCCTCCTTGGTCATTTGCTAAGTCTGAGCTGCTCCCTTTCCATCTCCTCATTTTTACCTGTCAGTGTTTAGTGGCTTGCAGTGATTCCTGGGAGTTAGGGTGAAATCATACAAATTGTTACTGGCAGAAAGGAAAAGATAAGTAGGCTAAGGAGCGTGGGGAGTAATCTCTTAGAGTTTTAAGTGAGAGAGGAGGATAAATCAGACCTTGGACAGTAGGTGTCAGGGAGCAAACCAGGGTTCTTAATTCCTACACATGGGCACGCATCAAATAGGAGTCCTGCCCATCTTCACTTGTGGCTTTCCCACTGAATCTGGAAGGAGGGCAGGAATCAGTGAAAGGTGAATGCTCTTGGCAAACTCCTTATTAAAAGTGAATACCTCCACTCCCCTGTCTTACATAAACTGGTTGTAAACCTGGAAGAGTACTAGGAAAGCTTCCATTCAGTGGAATTTTCCACTTGGCTAATATACATATGTATGCTGTGTGCTGCTGGGATGCTGGCAGAGTGGATGCAGGGGCTACAGAATAAGTGGCTTCTTTGGTGCTTCAAGTACAGGAAAAATATAAGTGGATAATGATAAGAAATGGCTTATAAAAGACAGCTCTTGAAAGTGCAGTAAAATAGCAGTTATTCAGGAAGTGAATGGCAGGGTTTCATGAAAGACTACTTATCAGAGACACCACACATCAAGCTGAAATGGTGATTTTTGTATTTCTATTTATTTCAAGGTTTGCATTCATTAGGATTGATAAAAGGTTAATAATAAGCCCCAACATTTCTGACAGTGCCAGCAAAGAGTGACATTTTCACCTTTCCATTTTCTCTGTGCTGAATCCCTGCAGATCTGTAACCCAGGGGAAGAGAAGGCCCCTGTAGCTATCTGAATATATTGGAACACAATGGGCACTGTGGAAGGGGCTGATCCCAGGTTCCCCACTAACCTAGCTGAACTGTGTCATTTGAAATGCTGAGCTCCTAGAGAAAGAAAAACAAAAAAACAAAAAAAAAAAAAAAACCAAAACCGAAAACCAAAAACCAAAACAAACAAACAAACAAACAAAAAAAAAAAAAAAACAGGCCAGTGTGGCTTCTTACTGGCTTTGGGTTCCTGCCATGATGGAGGTATAAAGAGCTGTGAAACCCAGGTAGTCAAGCATCTCCTTGATGCAGATGCACACCATATGGGGTAATACAGTACAACCCCTGTCCTTGATTTTTGCCTGAATAAAATTGCTTCCTGATTACACGCTGGCTCTGATAATCACCATTTACATTTTTTCTTAGGCATTGTATGGTAAATCTGAACATAAATTTCAGTGAGAAAATAGGCATATCTTGGAATACTGCAGAAGCTATATTGTTTTTCCAGGCCCAGGGTTTTCAGAATAAGAAGATAAATTGGAATGAATGAAGACATTATTTTTATAAACTTATGGTGCATGTACTTCCTTGTACTTTTTTACCCAGGTCCATGCAAGGTTCTCCACATATTTATTGTATCATTAGGGCCCCACATACAGGCCCTCATTTGTGAAATGATGCATCTGCTTTCTTGAATCTAAAATTTGGCACAGGGAGGCACTTTAAAACTTGAGTTTCTGAAGAGGAGCCTCTAAAGCTACTTTGCACGCAGAAAAGAAAGACGACAAAAGGGAGCTCAACCCTTCTATCCCCTACTGATGTCAACGTCATCTCTGAAGAAAGTTTCACCTTCCTTCCAAAGGTCAGATTAAGTAGGAAAAGCAAACTTTTAGTTTCTTGAAGGAAGTTTCTGAGCAGGGCACTTCAAATAGTGTATTTTTCTGTTCTAGTCTGTGTCTCTGAGCACCAGCACCCCTTCCACTTTGCTCTAGATAAAAAAGCATGTTGTGCTTCTTCCTGTTGCAGTTATCAGCAGTATAATGCTTACTATGAGTTTGTTCCTTGCTAAAAGCTGAAGAGATGACACATTGTAAACAACAACTCTCTGCTGTGGAGAGTTTTGCATACTGAGATTTGTATTTACAAAGATTTTTTTAAAAGTGAGGTCAATTTACAGATTATGAAATATCAAAAGGAAAATAAAGAAATTTAATTCTTTTATTTGTATTCTACTTTCCCATTATTAATTTTTTGTAGAAAAAAAAAGGGAAAGTGAAAATGGAAAAGTAAGAGCATGTCCTTTTCCTGATCTCAGGGGCCATAAATATTTTTGATGTGAAAACTGAGATTTTCATACAAATCTCAGATGCCAAAGTAGGGCTTTCAGTAATATGTGTAACTACTATCTAGACATATTTTTGTGAAATTTCTATGCACTCTACATAGGAATCTCAAAAAAAATAGATATAAATTTTGTTATGCATCTATCTGTCTGTCTCATAAGACAGACTGTGAAAATATTATTAATTGGCAATGCTTGTTATTTATGCAGTGCTTAGAAATGTTAAAAAACCCAAACCCAAAACTCCACAGATATTGTTCTGGTCTACCAGAATCAGTTGCTAATGCAGGACTCCCTACATTTAATTACTTTGAAAAGACTCTTAAACCATTTCTTTCAGCAGTTCTTTAATTAATCTCTTTGTATAATGAATGACAATAGAGCCTTCATCCCCCCTACAAAGGGCCTGTAATTCTAATGCCACTTCCAAGGTTTATAGCTTGCGTAGATAATATGTGTTAGATAAGGATAATACATAATAATACAGAAATGCAAGTAATACTGCAGGTATTTTAAGAGCACAGATGAACCAAAGGCAGATTAATGGGATTTGACAACATGACAAAAATGCCACTGCACAAGGACATCCATCTCTAGAGTCTTAGTTCTGTATTACTGTGAGGGGAACAATCAGTGGACTAAAATACCCCTTTGATGAGTGTAATTTGGCAACAATTTGCAAACATCATAATGTACCTTGTTAATTCAAGGGCATTCGACATAGCTATCTTGACATTTTCATTGCAGGAGCTGTCAAGAATAATCTGGAAGAGTAAAAGAGTCTTATTGGAAAGTGCCTCCTTACCTTCAGTAATCTAATAGTCTATAGTGGTAAGATCAAGTAATTTTTACTGATATAGCCTTTAATCATCTATCAATAACTACTTTTAATTACAGATGAGCTGCTGAAATATATAGAGATCTTTCTTGAGTTAAAATGAACAGCTATAACTCTGCTCTGAAGAGTCCACCATTGACAAAGAGACAGCAGTTCCCTTTCTCTATACCACTTCCCTGGAAATCAACTGGCTGCAAAAACAAAAGGTGCTGAGCCCATGACACATCATGCCAAAGATCTGGTTGTGTCATAACTCATATCTGTGACAAACCGAGCCAAGATTACTGAAGAAGACTTTTTGGGGCTTTTTCTAATCTACATCTACTTGACTTTGACTTTCCATGTTTCTAACTAGCTAGCTACACTAACAGCTGTGGATATATCTTCTAGATAATTATGACTATCTCTATGGGCCATGACTTTTTAAAATACCAATGAGTCTGACACTAGGTACCTTCCCCAGGGAGAAGAGAACACCTTGCCTGGGAGCCATGAAGGCCTGCTCAGAGCAGGGCGATCCCTGTACTGAGCAGCACGGTCCAGGCTGTAACATTCATACTGATTACTTGTTTTGGGTAGATTAATAAAAGTACAAAACATTATTAAAGCCAAAGTACAAATTTCATAGCCCACCACCCACCCTGAGAAATTGCAGTTCTCTCTAGATTTCATATAACAAATTGTGCTGAGTTACCTGAATTTTACCTGAGTTACTTTCCGATGGCTTCAGCGGGTTTGTTTGGTAATGGCGCAGTGATAGCTTTAATGATTCTGCAGGGTAGTACTGCAAGACTCCAGCTCTTTATAAAAAAACAAGTAAATCAAAACTCAGTGTACTTCACATCAAAGGAAGACTGTATTTTACTCCTTTCTCTATGTGTAGGACTCTCCAGAAGTCTAAAACAAAGATGCATATAATGACCTTGCAAATTAGATCAGTGTAATTCAGAGAATGAAATTAATTCTTCAAGCCCTGGCTTTGTTTGTCACTTACCATCACTGTAGTTTCTTTTCATCCTTAATTTTTGCTCCTCTCCAGTATTTCCTATAAAGAGTTTTATTTAGAGGAAGAAATAAAAAGAGGGGTTTATGCATCCATTATTTAATGATGGACTTCTGTCCTAGGGGAAAATAAGCAAGAAGGATTCTGATGGGAGAGTGAAGTGAATTAAAGACCAAAATATTTCCTAAATTTGGCTGAGAGTTTATGACTTAATTTGCATAACTCTGGTTTTAATGTCAGTGACTTCTTTCCTGATTCATTGTTGGGATTTTTTTGTTTTCAAATTTAATTGCTTGTGTATTAATTTTCACAATTCTGGAGCCAGCATCCCTGTGAGATCTAATTTAAGGACTGTATTTCCTCTTTGGAAAATAAGAGACAATTTCACAAAGAGAAGGAAAAATCAAGAACAATGCCATTTTTTATATAACATACTTTTATTTCTTTTCAGAACAGCATTTCTTTTCTTAGGAGAGATTGTTGTCTTTACATACTTGCCTTCATGCAGTTTTTGGACTCTCATCATCACTGAAGGCCAGAAGAGGCCCCACAGGCTGCTCAAACTTGCCTAAGTGGACCTGATGCACAAAGGGTACCCTTGGGCTAGGCACAAGGAATTCTAGCCTGCTTCACCTCCTCGCTGGCTGATGTTTCCTGAAAAGAGCAAAGTAGCCTGCACATCACTCCCCTGCAAGAGCAACTAAATTGTACCTCATCAGAGGTGTCTTAACACAGTGCATATACAAGGTATGTGCAGAACTATATTTTCCAAACAGTAATTGTTTTAGGGATAAGAATCAGGTGCCAAAAGTTGTCTAACCTGCTCTCTGTGGTTTACTTTGTGCTCTGCTTCTGCTGATGGTGTGGCGCCAAAAAATCTGCACAGTCAGCAAAGCTGCTGAGCACCACGTGAAAGTGAGCCTGAGGGGACACAGGATCACGTCCCACAGGAGGGAGCTGCTTTGATTTCTCTCTGAAGCAGCATGGGCACACACAACTGGTGAGCAGCAGGGCAAACCACAGGACTGGGGTATTGGTTGCCAAGCCTTTGCCACCTCAGTGCAGGATGGTGAGTGGGATGAACAAGCTGGTAGGCTCAGCTGAAGGATAAACATCCTCTTGCTTTCATCACAGGACAACAGTTTGTACACCACAGTTAACACCACATCCAAAATATGTCTGAACAATGCCTTCCCTATCTTCCTCCTTATTTTTCCCCCTTTTTACTAGTGGTAACTAAATAAGGTTATGCCTAGCATCCCTGCTAAGGGGAATCTCTGCCTTTATTTTCCTGCCTTCCCTCTTCTGGAAGAAAAAAAAAAGGCAAAAAAAAAAGCTTCCAAAACAGAGTATTTAAAAAGCCTTATTACTATAAAATGAAGCATGGAGTAGGACAAAGAATTGTAGAAAATGCACTTTGAGATGTAATGAATGTTTAATGAAATTATGAGAAGCTTATGGATGCTCAAGTGTTGGAGCTTTGTGGTTGCTCCACAAAGGACATCCCAGAAAACACACAGAGGTGTCTGAAAAGATAGTTGGAGTTTTGTGTGATGAAGATCCTCCCCAAGGAGTAGCAAACATTGTGTAGATCAGATATAATAGAATATGGAGTCTTCTGATTTCCAGTTAAACTGGTAAGAGCAGAGTGCCCCCACATAAACAGAGCTCTAAATCTGACTGTGTTACTGGTGAAACAGAAGTGATTACCTCCCACATGTCTTTTCCTAAGGCTGCTTTTTCCTTGGTTCCTAATTTCTTTATTGGTGTAAAATAGCCTGGCTCCATCACAGGCAACAAGGTGATGTCCATTTTTACTGCAGCTGGAAGTTTCCTTTTGCCCAAAACTAGTATTTTTTTGAGGGCACACTTGTCTCCTTCCATGGCACTGATGGGTAGCCATGAAGTGATGCCCACCCTAAGCATGAGGTGTTCACACCATGGGAAAGCCTGCAAGTACAGCAAGAGCAGTACAGGCTGTAAGAGCTGAAAGCCTAAAATATATTGTACCTGAGCCAGAGGAGCAAAAAAATAATGATTCACAGTTCTAACTTTGATTAGTGATGCCTCTTCCTTTCTGCAGAGAAGAAGCCTCAAAGAAATTATTTCTCTATGCTGTTTGAAATTAAATTAAATTAAAGAACTAATGTATACTTCTGAAAAGTGAAAACACTCCATCTCTGGAATGAGAATGAAAGCAAACTTTCAGTCATGGTCTCTGTTGGACTTACAGGAGCTCCTGTTCTACCCTGTAAAAATCTATCTGTGTGATGCTGGATTAAGGCTCCTCCTTAATCAAGACAGGAAACCATTCTGTCAAAACACTCAAGAAACTCATTGCAGAGTCATATTCTTACAAGGTCCCTTCTGGCAAGCAAGAAAGCCACTAAAAAAGACTTTTCTGACCTTCGTGGGTACATTAGACTTTGGATGTTCCTGATTCCATTTCTACCTCAATCTGTCCTGCTGATTGGACTGAAAGCCCTGAGGGTTTTGGCTCTGCTTTGTCACAGCTCTCCTTGCAGTGTCTCACCCCAGCAAGATGTAGGAGATGTTGTAAACCCCAGCAAGATGTAGGAGATTTAGGATGTAGCAGACCATATGTGTGCGTGGGGATAGGTTGAGAGATGATTTATTTTAAGGCCAATGCATTATTTCCTGACAGTAGCTAACAGGACAGTTACACTCAAAAGATATTCTGGAAAGACTGACTTTTGCAGAGTTGAGAACACTGACTCACTCCTACCATCCTCTTAATTTCCAGTGCATCATGCAGAGGTGAAGGAGGAGAAGGAAGGGAGTGATGTCTTCCTTTTGCTGTGATAGAAATAAGGGCTGGTTTCTGACTTGGCTCCCTTCCTGAAAATTGCCAGCATGAGATGAGAGACTGAAAATAACAAGTCACAGATAGGTGGCTTCTGGTGCATAGAACAGATAGACAATTTTTTCAGTTGTCTCACTTTCAGACAATTGCCTAAAATACACCAAGACCATACATTCCCCAAGAAAGAGAAAGAAAGGCAAGATTAACAGTCTTTCATATGATCTTCTCATACCAAATCTAGAATAGGTAGAATTACAAATGTCACCAGAGATAAGTTTAGTTAAGACGCACATACAGAGATACACCTTCTCCAAAGAAGAGGTCTGTTTAAATTTCCTGTAAATGCCACATTTCACGTCTGCTGCTAAATTAGTGCATTTGCTGATGGAAATGCTCCCATTTTTTTCCTCATGTCTCACAGTGCAAGTGCTATCCTATCATTGGGTTGCATCACATCAGAGTAATGCAGCTGAAATGAATGCAGAAATAATGGATTGCAGCAACAATGGAATGCAGCTGTGTTTACAGCAATGAAAATCTGAGGAGTTGCATTATTTGGGCAATGGAAGAAGGAAAGTCAATTTAAAAGAGCTATTTGGAATGGCTGGTGCTTTACTCTCACTTAGATAAATTATTATTTTTGTATCTGCATAAAAAAAGGCAGTTTTACTCTCTCCATAACTACAGGAAGACAATTTGATGGCAGTATTTGGAAATACTTTAGATAATATTGAACGCAAAGAAAAAGGATTCTAACACAAATGAATAAGGTGCCAAATCTGTAACAGTAGTGAATTCCTCACAAATACCTTCACTGATGCCTTATGAACGAAAACTTGTCTCCTGGAAAAATATCATTGAAAAAGTTGTTCAAAGTACAATCCAATTATTCACAAAGGTTATTATGTAGATCAAAGTTTTCATAAAGTGTATTTGGTAAAAAGTTATGATCTCCTCATTGAAAAACAAAATCTAACTGGGACTACTTTTGTGTATTATCTGAAAACTAAGATATTGAATTTGGAAGAATCATCCCAGATAGCTGTACATCTAAGGATGAAAATTCCAATTTGGCATCTGAGCTGGGTCACATTACCAGGCTAATTCTTACATTTAGAGTTTCCAACGTAAGCTGGGAATGCAGGGAAACTTAGCAAACCTGCCCCAGAAAAGAAGCAAGTCAGTGTTTTCGGGATGATTTTCCTTTCCTTAGAAATTAAATTAGTCATAAGCATGCAAAGAGTTAAGTCAATGAAGAATAAAAGCAACAGAAGAAATTATACACAAAGACAAGTGATTGACAAATGATTCCAATACTTCACATTACAAACTCAAGAAAAGGCAACCTCAGCCTTCACTGCAGAGTCATCAGCCTAGGCAGGATTCTCCTAAGTTTCAAAAGGCAAACTTCAAAGAGAATTTGGATACATCTCCAGATGGGAACCTCAGCATAAACAAGTATTTGTTTCTCTAGTGATTGGAGCAAAGGCAACACAGAGGGGGGTTGTTATAGCAGTGTTACATCTAGGTACTAAAATATTGCTCAGTGTAGAAAAATATATGTTAATCCATTTCCAGGGGAAAAATGTCAGCTATATCCCAGTGGAAGGGAAAAACACTAACAGCAAGTGGTATTAGAAATAAATCAGGTGTAAACTGTCTGGCTACAGACTTCAGGAGAAGAAAATAATACACATTATGAGTTTAGTTTTTCTGCTGCTGCAAGGCCCTAGTAAGACAACCCCTACGGTCTTAGGACATTTTATTAGCTTCAGCTGTTAAAACCACAGTTGGAGTGGCTGACAGATTTCAAAGGACTGATGAAGATGATGATGATGATGATGATGATGATGATGATGATGATGATGATGATGATGAGTAGAAAGCCAGAAGAAATGAAGGTTGACTTCTTATTTGAGAAATTTAAGAAGCTAATAAAAAAGACTTCAGAATTAGTGGCAAACCTATGCAGAAAATTATTATATTCTCAGTAATTCCCCTTCACTAGCAAATACCTGCAAAAAAGGCAAATGTCTCCATCTTCTTGACAGTGTTAGGGAATCATCTCAGCCCTACCGCTGTAGGCAACCTGGGCAGCTGGTGCAATGGTAACTCTGGCTTTAGCAGCCAGGCTGTTTCACTGGGCTGTGGAACAGACCTTTGCTGCCTCTGTTGCCTCCTGAAAAAATACTTTTTTAATGGTAATACAACACCTTTGCCTTCACATTATACTTCTTGAGCAAAACTCAACCATGCTCTATGTCTCATTTGTCCAAAGAATGTTTAAAGAGAGGTTTCAAAATGCAAACAAAATCTAATAAAATCTAATAACAACTATTCAGTGTTGTGACTCAAAAATTTTGAACGAGAGAGAGAAACCCCATGGTCAGTGGAGAAGTACTGTGAAAAATACTATCTGTATTATGCCTTTAAAATCAGATATTGATAATGTACTGTATGACATGGTCCTAGATGGGAAAAGAAAGAAAAGCCTTCCTTCTCACAGTGCCAATCTGCCTACTCACAAAAATAAGACACTATGCAAAAAAAAAGTGGGGAAAGAAAACATTCAGTCTGTTTTCCTATTGATAACACACAGTCTTTCCAAAAAGTCTGAGCAAGTGGCCTAAATGAAGTTAATAATAATTTCTGATTAGAGGACTCTGCTGTATTGGCTATTTATTTATGTATTTATTTGTTTGTTTATTTGTTTGTTTGTTTGTCTGTGCGCTCTCACAACCAGCAATCGGGTAAGAGTCAATGTCTTTATTCCTAATGTGGCATATTTTTTCCAGGTCATGAAATGCAGGTTAATATTTGATCTTCTATCAATAAATCTCCTCATACTAAACATATAATGGTTATTCCTGGAAAACACAACCTGGCACAGCCATAAACTTACTGTGATCGTTTGTAGGAGGAAAAGCTCACTGATTGGGGAATTTCACAGCAATCATGTGAATATACGGATGCCAATCCCTATTACATTTATTGTCACAGGTGATGTTACGGATCAGTATTTGAAATATTTGACTTAGGAATTTAATATTATCTCCTAAAGACTCTGTTTCACCATCATAGTAGCTGAATGGCATTGATTTCTTCTGTATACCCTTGCTTATCTCAAGCTATTTCATTTTGCTTGTCTTATTGATTTTCATGTTCACTTCATACATTATCTTACTGGCAGCTGGTAATGGCCACCTCATGTTCTGTTGTAACCCCAGTGAAAAAGCCTCTTACAGCCATCTACATCAAAATGTACTGGGTAGTTACTGTGCACATCCAAACAAGGGACGACATATTTGTCTCAACACAACTCACAGAGGGAAGGCCTCTGCAGTCTTTCTGTTGTGTGCATGTATTTTTAAAAGCCTGCCATGATAATATGGATTTAGAAGGAAAACACTGGAGCAAGCCAAAGAGACCTCAGTGCAGCCCTTCATCCTAAGTAGTTCAGTCATTCGTGGCCTCCTGCCTGTAAGTGATATACCTTTCTCTGAACCCCTTCTTTTCCTACCTTCAGACCAGGAACCAGCTCTTATTCTCTGCTCACATTGCCTCCAATGTGCCGCTGTTATCAGAATGGTCCCATTAGCAGGAAAGGGACACCCAAAGTATTGATAAAAGTAATGCTAATTGTGCAAAACAATGTCAAGACAGCTATGATAACAATTTGTCATTATTTTTGCTTCCTGCTATTCTTACATTTTTTGGTAATGTTAAAATTTAATGGTTACTTCATTCCCATAGATGCACTTGTTTATCCAGCTGGTCTGCTGCAGTACAAAAGGATATTGATGCATCTTTCTGCTGTACAGAGACAGGTCTGGATGAGAAAAGAGGATTTGTAGTTGAAACTGCTGCTTGAAACTATTAACACAGAAAACTAATTTCTACTTAAAGATGCTTTAAATGAATACTTATGGGAAAAAATATAACATCACAAACACCTTAAATTGACCATCAGCTCAGTGACAAAAACCAGTATGTTAAATTTAAGGATTTCTCCTAAGAGATTTCATGAGAGCTAAAAGTCTGCTAGGCTGAATGAAATTAGAAGACACATTTGTTCATTTGAGAGCTCTCCAACATGAGAACCAACACTTTATATATATATATATATATATATATATAATGTTGAGTGATTACTTGCAGTAATTGCGTGCCTCTTTAATATGTAGACTCACCCAAACCTCACCATGACCCTCAATGAAATAAGGTTCAAGCAGACAATTTTCACGGAGGCCTCCAGGGCCCTGCAGCACACGGCAGTGGAGCCTGCAGGTTCCTGTTTTGTGTCACCCACCTGTGTTTCCCATGGGATATTTCACCAGCTGTGTCACATATGGTTCACATCTAGTTGTTCTGGCTACCCACTACAAGACTCCTCAGATAAAATAAAAATGAATTTCCCTGACTGCATTGTCAGAGCAGCCTCCTGTGAAAAGCCAGGCTCAGAAAGACTTCAAGGTTTGATTAGCAGAGATTGAGAGTTCTCTCATTTCCGTCTAATTCACTAAGGGGCAGACAGCTAAAGTTTTTTCTCAGCCCTGAACAGAGCACAAACTCACTGGTAACAAACTGCCCCAAACAGGGATTACTTCGCTAGAAAACAGCAGCACCTCAGTGTTCCACTGCCCCTCCTCTTGTGCTGTTTACCAGCAAATGCTCTCTTAAACATGGACAGACAGGTTGAAACTCTTGCTGAAGAATTACAGAAAGCAAACTGCCAGAGAGGAATGAATGCACAAAACCAGTATGCCACCCCTTTATACACAAAGAGCAGTGTAACCCATCTGCCAGGGGTTGCTTGTGAGAGTGAAAAGGGTTCAGCCATATTACATGCCTTTAAACATTCCATCCCCAACAAAAATCCTTAAATTAGCCTGCCTTGAGATCCTCATCAGGCACCTTGGAGAGTAGATCACATTGGCTGGGCTGAGCAAAACCTTGTCCAACTCTACCTTTCAAATGCACTCTGTCAGGTTCTTGGGTGAAGAATTTACATTCATGCAAGAATTCATTCATTCAAGCAGAAGGAGTAAACCACTTATTTAAAAACAAAACCAGGTGAACAAAAGGATCAAAAGGTCCTATACTGATTACCTTTACAAGCTGTTTTAACTTTAAAATCGACCAAACTAAACCCTAAGAGCTACCACAAGTCTTACCAGCATTGCAATTAAACTGTGAGTTGACAATATTTGGTTTTGTTAGCTCTGACATGGCTAAGTGAAGAAAAGATTTGTTTTATCTACTCAGAAGGCCTTCCCCATTTACAAGAAAAAATGTGCAATGAATCTACCCTCTTCTTGATTGAGTATTTCTATTTTCAAACTCTCAGTTAAGCTTCAATCAGTGGGCCCTACAATGATGTCTCTGGACCAGCTACCATCATAATTCACAACTGTGAGAGCAATTCAAGAAGCATCTCTTTTATTCAGTGCCACAGAGACATTTCAAAACCCCTATAGTTCCAGAGGTGTCTGCACCAGGAGGCCTACCATGTAAAGTCTGAGGACATTCACAAGCTACAGCATGCATCTGCAGCCATTTACCACCAGTGGTCAGTGACCACTTGAAAATACTTTCATATTTCTTCCAGATAGTTTTACCAGAGGCGTAATGAAAATGAACTTGTTTGAGCAAATAGTCTGTGAAGGTGCCTTAAGTAATTTATTTTTAGGCTGTGCTTATAATTTTCAGTTGTACAGGGTGCTTCCCAGTGACCTGCAAGCAGTGGCAGGTCATAATCCTATTTCTGCTTGAATGAGCTCCTGAAAAGTGCAGTTTTTAGTGCCATCTAATGTCTGCCCAGACTGCATTACCTCCTGCTGGTACAGTGTATCAGACTAATTTCATTTGGGCATGCATTCTCCTGAACCTGCTGATCCACAGCAGGACTCCTGGTTCATTACCAGTTGCCTGCCCCATTACAGGAACTTCCCAGATAAATCCTTCCCATCTCAGCTCATCTCAGCATCACCCTGTACCCTGGGGGTCCCCAAGTGCCAGTGTCCCCTGTGACTGCTGGCAAGTGGTGCAGAGGCAAAAGGTCAAAATGACCAACTGTGTTTTCTCAGACACTGGGGCCAGCACTCAGCTCTAATGCTTTCTGGATCCAGCACCTGACGCTTGCCGTGGCACCTAGGAGCTTCCAGGAGAGAGGCTGGGAGAGGCTCAGCTCTAGGCTGAGCAGGTGTGAGTGACTCTTTTGGGGGTCCAGGTGGTAGCAGGAAAATAACTCTGCTGCACTGTGGGAGGCCCTGGGGAAGGTCTCATAGGAATGGTCCTGCAGGAGAAGGTTGAGGGGTATTGCCATGGCTGTGTGGTACCTGTTCCTTGATGGCTTGTGAGTGGCATAATCCATGAAGCAACACTAAGGAGTGATCCTGGCATCCCCTCACCAGCCAGATTAGGAGTGACTGGAGAAAAGCCCACCTGGTACAGCCATCAAAGACAGTGGACCACAAATCCCTGGTCTCTGTCAAAAGGGAGAAATGGACTCAGGTATCCCCATCCTGGCAAATGGCAGGAAAAGCTGATGTCTATATCTTATATGTGCTGAATTCAAACTGCCTGGAGGGGACTGCACAGGCACAGCAGTGTCCTTTTCACTTGAGATTCCAAGTTTTTATTTCAGCATTCCTTTCTACCATAATGGATTTGCACAGCACTTAACTGCATTCTAATTGACCAGAACTGCTAATTGTGTTATAAGTAAATTGCAGTCTTAATTTTACTTAGCTATAACTGATAGAACACAAAGCTACAGAAATTAAATTACATTAAAAGGAAACAGCACTGAACACTGGTGTGAATATTAGACTGAACAATTGTGGCAACAGACCACTACCCCAGCCAACACTATTTATAGAAATTAATATTTAGGGCCCAACCAAATCTAAAATAGTTTTTTATTGTGTGTTTTTGCCACATCCACCACTCTAAAATAGAATTTGGATTTCAGTTAAATGGACAAAAGCTGAGGCTCTCAGATGACACTCATTGCAGGTATGTTGACTGAATATTTACTGTTGGTTTACTGGTGGAGCTGAAGCCCATACTTCTAATGTCCATTTTTCTACCATCATATTTCTTCCCTCTTGCCAGACCAACTGTTTTATTTAGTATGTTGTAGAAAAGTCAGCTTATTGTGCAGATAAAAGACCAAGGGTGTTCATTGTGAAGGCCTAGAACTAGGTCATTCAATTCCCCTTGCAGATTTAATCTTCTCTTTCTTTTGTACTAATGAACCTGCAATGGAGGTAGCTTTTTACATTCTTTGGCCATTGAAATGAAAGCTGTCAAGTGAAAATATGAGAAAAAGCTCTATTTAATGTTGGAGAGAAAACATCTGGAGGTCCCCGTTGTCATGCCAGGTTCTTTGTAGAGATTTTCCTTTTCTAAAGCAATTGTTCACTCACATTTTCCCAGGAGCTACATTTCAGGAGGGGAGCTGAAAATTATATCAGCCTCTCTCAATACATAACAGGAACAACATACTGCACCAGCAGCATTAATATCAGGGAATCCTCCCTTTGCGTCCATCCCTTCTGCAATCTCCCCCATTAGCCAGTAAATCAAAAACCATCTGGGGGTGTAAACTTTTACACTCACCAATGCCTGATATTATTCTCTTTGTGGCACAGCAGTGGTGACAAGGCACTATGGCTTTTACCTGGAAATAACCACATAATGGTAACTTCATCAGCTTCAGCCACTGCTGAGTTTATCCTGTGGTAAAATGCCTCTGGTCTCCTCCAGGATTTTGCTTTTAAGGGCAGGGTAACCTCACAAGCACTTGTTTTCCCTGTGATTAAACATACAAATTTCAACAATGAAGCTAAAATCCCAGGTATGCAGTAACTCCCATGGCTAGGCATTCTCAGGAGAGTTAAAAAGTAGAGTAATGCTTTAATATTCAGGCAGAGAATCCACTGAGAAGGAACCTGATTTTGTTATTAGCCTGACAGACCCAGGCAGTATTTCTCTGAAAGCCTGGCTTGGCTATGGTAGGACTTCAGCCCAGAAGCTGAAGACTGAAAGCTGCAGGTCCATGCCATAACATATTTTCTTTTCTCACTAACCAGCTCATGAGATTAATATGAAGAGAGTTACTACTCCTCCTACATACAGATAGTTTCTCAGTTCATTAAATATTATTGCTAAACTACCAGTAGCTCTTTAATTACTTACCTCTGGCTTACAACTAAGTAAAAGTAGAAATAGACATTAAGCATTTTATTCCAAGGAAATTTCATGCTCTGCAAGATTATTTCAGTTATTTGGTTTCTTTGGTGGGGGTAGACAGAGAGACTGGGTTTGTCTGAATGAAGAATGAAGTATTTTGTTAATGCTGAAGAGAGGTGGATTTATTGGTTCAGCAAGCATTCGTTTTGTTTCCAGAATTTGTATAATGGACAGAGCTGAGCAGCCCCTTCCCTCCCACCTCTTCCATCACCTTGCTTGATGCTTTCCCTCATGCAATATGAAAATGTCAACCCTATACCTTTTTTCCCAACTCCATGGCTCCTTAGAAGAGGTCTCCTGCAGACACGTGAGGCCATCTCTTTTCCTGAATCCATAAGTCTGAATTTCAAATCTTGGCACAGCACCAAGGAACTGTCGGGAAGTCACTTTTGCTCTCTGTCTTTCCTGCTGTAAAGGGGCTGGAGGGACAGGATCAAGGTTTGAAGAAGAGAGCAAGGATTCAAAGGAGCTGAAAAAGGTGACCAGATGAACATTGTACTTCAGCAGAAAAAATCCCCAATAACCCTGCTGTTTTTTGGTAAGAGGAGAGGACATTGGCAACATGCTAGGGAGGGATACTTGCTGCTGTAAAGAAAGGAGTGAAATCCTGGATATTTGATAAAATGCAAAGATGCCTTTAAAATCACTCTAGGCTCTGCCTATCTGGGTTATTAAATGTATCCAGTTTTACTTGTAAAAGGTATTTTCTGAAAAATATGAGCAATTTATGACTTTTAGATCTAACTTCCAGCAGAACTCCATTCCATGCCTTCCAGAACAGTTACCAGTCCCACGAAACCTCAATTTTTCATCCAAAGAACAGCCAGACCTAATTTCTTTTCTTACAAAAGAGCTGATCAAGGAATTAATTTCCAGCTGGGTCTCGATCATCAACATTTATTTAAAAGCAATGCCACAAGTCCTCTGAACAACCCCTCTATTATGCAATACAAATCAGTCCAGTTCTTCAGCTGGGAGCAAACAGTTTTAGTGCTACCTTTTCCACAGTTGTCAAAATTGTTGTATGACTGCCAACTTGGGGACAGAAATAACATCGATTTAGATCTGTGTTCCCAGCTGTGAATCCAAATCTGAAGCCTTTACTCTCTATTTTGCATTCAAAAGGAATTACTGTAAAATTATTTATACATGGTGTCTTCCAGAACTCAATTGACAGACTCCAAAAGACCAATTGAGCCTGGTATCTATGTTTTCCAGCATTATAGCTTCTCCTAAAGACAGACTTCTTTTCAGGATACCTGTTCACCAGGTCTAGTGTTCTCAAAGTCAGCCATGGGCTGGGTTCCATCATGCAGCTCCTGACCTCAGGAGAGCTGCAGAGCCCAGGCTACAGCTGGTCTCTCTGGTGGGAATCTCTGTAACAAAGTTGAAACCAGCCAGATCTTACCCAGCAGGTAAGAGAACCACACTTTCAGTGCATGACCAAGCTCACCACTTATAAAAAGCATTGGAGTATCTTTCTGTCTTTACCAAGGAGAAAGGAAGTTTACACAAAAATGTTTATATTGATTAAGTAACTGACAATGAGCCCACAGAACATTTAAAAGGGCACTACTTCAATTAAACCAACCCAAGACAATCTTATAAATGTTATAAATGTAATTCCAAATGGTTTTCTGATATCTAGACTGATGGGCTTGGATTCTAAGTTTTATGAGGAGTTGTTGCTTGCAGCAGTTGCAATGCTCAAGTTATATTTAAAGTTTTAATCTAGACCAGGAATGAAATCATTAAGGATTATGCTCTAATCTATCTGACCTGCAAACTATTTGGCTTGGGATTCTGTATCTTGTAATGAATATGTTCCAGAATTGAATAACACATCTTCATATCCTTTCTTCCTAGGGAACCTCTCTGCTTCCCAAACAAACAAGCTGTTCCATTCATTCAATTTCCTGAAAGGGAAGGCAGTGAGAGGATTAGGGAAACTTTGGGTCAAATAGAGAAATATATTTAGGTGCCTACCGTCCCACAGGAGTTACTGGGCACTCAGGCACCTAAGAGACTCACTGGAGCCTGTTCTTAAGTAATATTGATAGTTTCCAAAGGTGATGCAGCAGCAGCTGGCTGGCCATGTGGGCTGCATCCATGCCTGGGTGCACACAGCCACCAGTGAAGTCAGTGGGAGGGGACTGACTCCAGAGTCAGGATTTTGTCTGTGTTTACTTTGTCATCTCTCAATTCACATTTGGAAGCAGCTAGGAATCATGTGAGGCCTTTACCATCAAACCTGGTGGTTCTGAAATTCTGTTCCTACACCCACAAACGATGCTGACTGTTCAAGTCATTTGGAGAGGAGAAGGCACTATCTTGTAATGTCGCACAGTGTCTACTACCATGGGCTCCTGGTCTGAGGGCAACTCCTAGTCTCCTAGTATTGTAATTAGCATGTTTACCCGTAATAGAAGCAACTCATAATTTATTTTCAGTGCTATGATCATTAGTAGATCTTCCTCAGTCACAAAATCATAGCCTGTTTCCTGGCATTATCAATAGACCACCTTTTTTCTCTCTGAAGTTGCTCAGCCAGACTCTTCCTCACATGTATATCATTGTGGGGACCAGCTAAACCTAAAGCTGTCTGTTCATGTGTTTTCATACAGAAAATTAGAAAACCCCTTTAGGCTTCATCTGAGCTCTGCAGAAGTGAGAGGAGCCTTGGCTGCAGATGACTTTGTAGCACTTGGTTATATTTACATATCTGAGTTAGCCTGCCATGCCTATACAGTAAGGTATGTGGACTGGACCACAACGGATCACATAAGACCATCTGACTCTTAAATCTTTATCACCTGTGATGTACTTAAGTTAATGTATATGAAGGTTAAATACTGCTGTGAAGCCACTCACCTGAAATGACCACTGTTCCTCATGACCACGCTAAATGCAGCTGGGACCAGTTTCTGTCTCAGTGGTGTGAGCTCAGTGCCAGTTTTCCGCTTTTGGCTGCTTTGCTCTCCTTTTCCTCTTTTCAAGTCATGGGCCTTAGCACTTTGTGCTAGAGACATCACTGCTCCTGCCCCAGAAACAATGAGGTGCTGCCTGCTGGCTGTGGCAGCTGTCATTATTTCACGGAACTAAGTGTCCATGGGATCACAGCATGCCATAGGCCACAGTTGCCCGATCTGAGAGTTAAAATGCAGAATGACTTGGCCCAATCTACAAGTCTCAAAAGAAAGAGGCAAAAAAGTCCCCTTACTTCAGGGCTAATATTTCCATCAGCAGCTAGAACTTTCCACATAGCTGTCCTTAACAGAACCAGTATACCACAATACCAGGAAAAAATTAAAATAATTCAGTACCTTCTTATGTTGCAAGAAATGCTACGTATATAAATTTATTTATGTGGAAGATTCCCTACAGAGTATCAGCAAGTCCCTCCACATGTGAGTTGAAGATGTTAGGCTACATTTTGATTAGAGCTTGTTCTGTACTACAGCTGCAAGGATGGCAGCAGGGAGGCTGCTGGACCTGAGATATTTATGCGTTCTGTTTGTAGTTTGAGGTCTTACCAACGATGAGATCAGGCAGAGCCTTGGGCAGGAATGAGCCCTTACAGCTGCATGGTAGGACATTACTCTCATGGAATGTATCCTCAGTTCTGTAGGAATGAAACCAACCAAGTTACTCCGGCAGGTGCTGGTGAAAGGCCAATTTGTTTCCTTCCATTACTGAGCCTGGCTTATGCTCCTGTACACCTCTGCAAAGACAGGGAACACATCCCTGCTTTAATCAGAAAGACAGACTATTTTAGGAAAACAGGTTCCAATTACCAACACATT